>NC_139035.1:10947133-11412264 GCF_964662115.1 Mustela nivalis | reverse complement strand
CTAAAGAATATACTGTCATCAGAATCTTGAGGAAGGCTGGAGATAGAGATTCAGGAAGGTTCCATAGTGGAGGGACATGTGATCTGGCTGTTGAAAGAAGCATAATGAGAGGAGGAAAAAGTTTTGGAGCAGTGGAGCACCTATAACAGAAATAAAAGACTCTTTCCTGCTGTGTTTGGCAACTTGCAATGGCTTAATACTAACCTTGAGCTTGGGGTGCCTGGGAGCAGGGTGTGGTTTGGAAGTGTGAAAGCCCAGAAATAGAGGAGACAGGTCTTGATGAATTTTCTTCTTCATACTTTCTGGGCTCTTATATGTACCAAGACTGACAGCTAAAAGTGTAATCCAGATTTGATAGTTTAGTTCTTTGGCTCTAACTAGTAGTAGAGTTGACAGCTTTCATTGAGATTGTTTGTGTTCTCAAATATTGGGAAAGATAATAAAGATTTCAGGTAATTCTTTTAACAAATATACCTGAACCCTACCCCTCCTCAATTCTTAGCATCTTTCAGAACAAAATCTGAACAATCAGGCTTGAGCAATCTGGGCTTTTGCTGTTGTCTTGGGTACTAGGAACTTTAGCTGGGCATTTGTGTTAAAATGCCTAGGAGCTGGGCTGCGTTTAGCACTTGCTGTCACTCTAGGTGCAAGAGGTTCCAATTCTTGTTTGTCTCTCCCTTGATTTTGGGTTTCCCTACATACTTCTTCTCAGAGAAAAAATGTATCTTGCAGCTCTTTGAGCTATAATCCACTGTTATTATACTAGAGCCCTGTTCCTGTGGTGACAAGGTATAGAGAGGAAGAACTTCCATAATCTTATAATGAAATTACAGTCTTTCAGTAGATTTCTGTCCTTGATGTGTAACTTTCACACGTGTATCTCCAGAAGAGTAACTTTCTTGCCCTGCTTCTCACACACATCCTGGAATGCCGCATTCTCATTCTATTTTCTTAAAGCCTTCTCCTGTGTTGACTATGGTTCCCTCCTCTCCCCACCCTTACCTGAGACATAAAAACTAGGAGGAATGCTCATCCCCTAGTAGAGGACATGCTGGCCACATCTTTTCCTTGGAAAGTAGGCTTTTGTTATGGAAAAAGCTTTTGAGAGCATTTCACCAGGATTACTACCTGCCCCCTTTCCCTGTCCCCCAACACATGTCCACCAAAGCTCGGAGAGGATCTTTCCTGGCTCTTTGATATGAGAACCTGTGGTGTGGTTCCTGCAGGTAAAACTCAGGAAAGTTTGAGGGCCCCTCTGAGACTGTAGCTCCTCTATGGGACTATATGATCATGCTAGTATAGACTCAGTCTTTTTTTTTTTTTTAAAGATTATTTATTTATTATTTGACAGAGATCCAAGTAGGCAGAGAGGCAGACAGAGAGAGAGGAGGAAGCAGTCTCCCTGCTGAGCAGAGAGCCCGATGAGGAGGTCGATCCCAGGACCCTGGGATCATGACCTGAGCCGAAGGCAGAGGCTTAACCCACTGAGCCACCCAGGCGCCCCAGTCTGGACATCGATTTTACAGCTAGCCAGAGTCAATGTCTTTAATTCCTATTTTCACGTCCCCATCCATACCTCTTTCATCTTACATTAACTAACATCTCCTTTGAAAACAGGCAAAATACTGTTTTACATTGGTTTTTTTTTTTAAGTGTATTTCTGGAAATTTCAAAGGTAGTTGCAAATGTTCTTGAGTAAAATATGACAACATGGTGAGCAACTGGAAGCCAAGCATGTGGGACTGACGACTCCTATCACTTGCTACTTTCCACTGCTCATTTCCTTCTCACAGAACCATGCGGAAGCAAAGACAAAATATTCATCTGAAAATGCCCTATTAGAAGACAAATAATATATTTTGGAAGTCTAGAAATAAACTTGTTTTAAAAGAACACAAAGGGAAAACATATTTCCTTCCCTGAACACATCCCATCTCCTCTATTCCCTTTTTGTATTCTCTAATTCCATATACTTGAAGTTCAAAATTATAAAACATTCTGAAATTTGGCAAACCTTGACAGCTTTGATGTGAAGTTTACTGTAAAACCAGCTAACTTAACACAATGTTTGAACAAAACACTTCATTCCTTAAGCTACCTGTAGCTTGATGGCTATCACGGTATCAAGTCTACAGCACGGTACTCAAGTGTTTCCACAAGAGGGACCAAAATTGCTCTTCCTCAACTCAACATGAGCTCTCTTCTCCAGCCGAACCACCTACCAACCAACCTTCTGCATATCTACAACCTTATCTCCCTCCATCCTTGGTCGCTAGAACCCCTTCTGCTCTGCCTACAAAAAGCCTCCTCATCTGCAAAGTCCCATGAAAGCATACTTTTATGAGCAATAAGATGTTATGTCAAGAACATAAATTCCAGCATCAGCCTGACTCATATTTTTTTTTTTTAAGATTTTATTTATTTATTTGACAGACAGAAATCACAAGTAGACGGAGAGGCAGGCAGAGAGAGAGGAGGAAGCAGGCTCCCCACTGAGCAGAGAGCCCGATGCGGGACTGGATCCCAGGACGCTGGGATCACGACCCGAGCCGAAGGCAGCGGCTCAACCCAATGAGCCACCCAGGCGCCCCCAGCCTGACTCAGATTTTAACCTAGGTTATGCTAACTATGGACTCATGTCTCTGAAGCTGGGTTTCTCGTTCACAGAACGGACTCACATCCATTTTAGATGACACCCAAATAACAGCACTATTGTTAGAATAACATAGGTAAAATCTGTAACACAGTTAAAAGTTAAGTAACCACTGGAAATCACCATCTATTAAGCTTATTACTCGTTTCTTTGAGTTCACTGTAATTTGCTTAAATAATTCAAATGGCAGTTCACAATCCGAGCTCACTCCATCTCTTATACTTTTGCCCTAAATGATTATTTAAAGTCTACTACTTTAGTTTTTACTTATGTCTTGTGTTTTCTGTCCCCAAACAGGCTGGAAGTTTCTTACAAGTCAGGAATATATATTATACTTACTTAAAATTTTATGTAATTTTGCACAGTGCTATTTATAAAAACAGACTCAATGAACATTTCCTCAGTAAAGCATCTGCTGAAATAGTCTTTCCAGAAAGAAACAGGAATCACATTTTAAGAATGCACTGATAGACCGGAGCATGTCCACCGAGAAGTGAAGGGAGAGGCAAGGAGGGAGGGCGGCACGGAAATGGGCACAAGGTGAGGATCGACATGTGCATCTGAGATAGTGGGAAAGGGAATGTGTATGTCCATTTTGATAACAAAGAAAGTACAAATATGCTGATGTTTAACCTAGAGGAATGATGACTTCAGAAGGCAGGATAGTTTTAAGACAAATTACACTATTATATGTGGTTCGAAAGGCAAAACTAGGAACAATGTAAGGTAAAAAAGAAATTCAGCTTAACATAAAGTAAAATCCTATGGCATGAGAGCTATCCAACAATGGAATAAACAGGACTCATTTAACATCGAGTACCCGGTAAAATTATAGGTATTCAAACTACAGAGCCCTAATAGGGCTCAGGGTTAAAATGGATTTCCAATGTCAACATCAGAAAGATAGTTGTCATCTAAAATGCAGTGTTGAGAAGAATTGTAAGACTGTATATACAGTTGGCGTGAAAGGGTCCTATGATCAGTTAAGAATATTTGCCATAGCTGAGTGGGAACGAGCGGATGGGTATCAGAGGATAAGCAGAAGGGGGAGGGAGCCACCAGAAGTGACCCACTGGAGAGTAATACCCCAATTCGAAAGTGCCCTGTGCTTGGGGACAAGCATTAGCTTGGAATCTGGTTGAAGGCACTCAACAAGAGCAAAAGATCTTAAGGGGTGACTGATGGAATCTGGCGGTCACGGGCTCGGGCCTAAGCCTACAGACCCAGGAGAGCCACAGCCAGCGACCACCTCTGCCAGAGAGAATGTGGTGGGGCCTCCAGTCCATGGTCCCTGAGCCCCTGGCCACTGCTTGCACCACCACTCAGCTGGGCACACTCCCGGCCATGCATGAGAGAGCCTGGTGTGGGCGTCAGCCAGCACTCTTGAGGATCCCGGCCTGTGGCCACCAGCAGAGTGTCTGGACACTCCCAGCCTGAGCCTGGGAGAACCTGGCGCGACCTCTGGTCCGGCTCCCTCAGCGGCAGCCTTCTCTGACCTGCACAACCATGGGGACTGAGCACACCATGTGTGGGCCTGAACCCCAGACAAGCTGTCCTGGCAAAGGCAACCACCAGAAATGAGCTCCCTGGACCAGTATCACTCGTGGTTTTAGTAAAACGGGAGGTACAGTGAGAAGCGGGTGCCTCGGGCGAACCCTGAGACAGTGGCTGGGGGTACACAGCGCCTGCGGGAGGCTGCACGGCTCAGTGGAGTTTGCAGACGGGGAGTCTGTGTGTTCTGGGCCATCCAGAGGGGAGCAGACTGAGGCTTCTCTCTCAGGTGGAGGTCTGGGTGCAGTTTGCTTTCCACTAAACCTCTCAATTGCTGCGAAAAGTCACCAAAGAACAAAAACCTCCAGAGAACAAAAGTCTTAAAACCCAGTTTCCACAGAACCCAGCCCCCCCTTGACAGGGGAAGGACAACTCAACCCAAGCAAGACTGACTGAAAAACAACACGGCAGGTGCTTCCCCCAAGAAAGCAAGCCAAAAGAAGGAGAGGACAACCACCACAGGGTTACCATAAAACTATAAAACCCCAATATCAAGGGAAAACAATATCTTAAGCTACTGGTATTCTAACACCTGTATACTTCATAGATACAAGTTTCTTTTTAATTTGTTCTCACAATTCTTGTTCTTTTTAATTTTTCTAACCTACTTACCATTACAACTAGAGGTTTAATACAACATACTCAATAATAACCTTTTAACTTGAACTTTTTTCTTACATATACCTGTGTTTTAATTTTTCTTTTCTATTTTTTTTAATATACATATAGATATAATCTTCAAGGTAATCTGCTTTCCCTAATCAATACTACCCCTATATATAAACCAGTTTTAATCTCCCTTTATCCCTGGAAAGTTAAGTCCTTTAACAAAGATATCAAGATACACCCAGGAAGAAACAAAATAACCTTCCTAGCCCACATCGAGAATTTATAACCACCTTCCCATCTTCTTCTGTCAGTGTTTCAGTGTACTTGCTTTTGTTCTGATATTATAAATCTTATCCTTGGGGTTCATTTTGGCTGGGTTCTTTTTTTTTTTTTTCTTATCATTTACTTCTGTCAATCTTTTAGTTTGTTTTTATTTATATACCTTATAAATCTTACTTTTGGGTCTCATTCTGGCTGGGTTTTCTCTTTTCTCTCTCTCTCTCTCTCTCTCGCTCTTTTTTCTTTTTTCTTTCTTTTTGGTGGTGATTTCCTATTGCTCTGAAACATTTCAGGCTGCACCTTGCCTGGATCGTGGTTGATATGTTCAACTACACATCCCCTCCACCACCTCTCACCAAAATGACTAGGAGGAGGAACACCCAACAGAGGAAAAATTCAGAGACTGTGCCCTCTCCATCAGAGCCATTGGATACGGAAATAAACAGTATGTCGGAAAAGGAATTCAAGGTAATAATTATCCAGACAATAGATAAGTTGGAGAAAACCATTAATGACAACATAGAATCTTTAGGCACAAAAGTGACAGCTAAGCTGGCAGAAGTTAAAAATGCTATCAATGAGATCCGTTCTAATCTAAATACTCTAACAGCTAGGGTAACCGAGGCAGAAGATAGAATTAGTGATCTAGAAGACAAAAATGATAGAGGAAAAGGGATCAGGAGGAGGCATGGAACAAACAGCTTAGAAGCCATGAAAACAGAATTAGGGAAATAAATAACGCCATGACATGTTCCAGCATCAGAATTACTGGGATCCCTGAGGGGATGGAAAAAGAAAGTAGATTAGAAAATATAGTTGAACAAATTCTGGGTGAAAATTTTCCCCGTCTGGGAAATGGAACAAGCATTGGGTCCTAGAGGCAGAAAGAACACAACCAAAATCAACGAATCTAGAAAGACCTCAAGACACTTAATTGTGAGACTGACAAACCATAATTTTAGACAAGAGCTTCTGAGGGTATCTAGAGGGAAGAGATTCCTTACATATAGAGGAAGGTCCATCAGAATAATGTCAGACTTGTCCGCAGAAACCTGGCAAACCAGGAAGGGCTGGCAAGACATATTCAGGGAACTAAATGAAAAGAACATGCAGCCAAGAATACTTTATCCAGCAAGGCTGACATTCAAAATAGATGGAGAGATAAAGAGCTTCCATGACAGGCAAGGTTTAAAAGAGTATTTTACCATCAAGCTGGCACTACAAGAAATATTAAGGCAGGTTCTATAAAAGAAGAAAGAACCCAAGAGTGACATAGAACAGAAATTTACAGAGACAATCTATAGCAACAAGAACTTCACATGCAAATAAAAACATATCAACATGATAATAATCACTCTCAACGTGAACGGCCTAAATGCTCCCGTAAAATGGCACAGGGCTGCAGACTGGATAAAACGACAGGACCCGTCCATATGCTGTCTACAAGAGACACATCTGGAACCTAAGAATACATCCAGACTGAAAGCAAAGGGATGGAGAAGAATTTTTCATGCCAATGGGTCTCAAAAGAAAGCTGGGGTAGTGATTATCATATCAGATAAATTAGATTTTAAACTAAAGACTATAGTCAGAGATACAGAAGGACACTACTTCATTGTGAAAGGGTCTATCCACCAAGAAGATCTAATAATTGTAAATATTTAAGCTCCCAATATGGAAGCAGCCAACCACATAAGTCAATGGTTAATCAAAAAATAAAGAGTCATATCAATATGAATACATTAATAATAGGGAATCTTAACACGCCACTCTCAGTAACAGACACATCATCCAAGCAGAAATTGGACCAGATGGACCTCATGGTTATATACAGAATATTCCACTTTAAAACAACAGAACACTCATTCTTCTCGAGCACACATGTCACCTTTTCCAGAATAAACCACATGTTGGGTCACAAATCAGGGCTCAACCAATACCAAAAGATTGGGATCATTACCTGTATTTTCTCAGACCACAATGCTTTGAAACTGGAACTCAACCATAAGAAAAAGTCTGGAAGGAATTCAAACACTTGGAAGCTAAAGACCAACTTGCCCAAGAATGTTTGGATCCTGGAAATCAAAGAACTTAAACTTCATTGGTTTCCATGAATTGGGGAAACCAATGAGAATGAAGACCTAGCAGTCCAAAACCTATGGGATACGGCAAAGGCGGTCCTAAGGAGAAAACAGAGCCATCCAAGCCTCACTCAAAAAAACTTTAAAATCCAAAATACACCAGCTCTCTTTACACCTTAAAGAACTGGAAAACCAACAACAAATTAAGCCAACCCACTCCATAAGAAGGGAAATAATCAAGATTAGAGCAGAGATCAATGAAATAGAAACTAGAGATACAGTAGAACACATTAATGAAACTAAAAGCTGGTTCTTTGAAAGAATCAATAAGACCAATAAACCACTGGCCAAACTAATCCAAAAGAAAAGACAGAAGACTCAAATTAATAAAATTATGAATGAAAGGGGAAAGATCACGATTAACACCAAGGAAATAAGTACAATTATCAGAAATTATTATCAATAGTTATATGCCAATAAGCTAAGCAACTCAGAGGAAATGGATGCATTCCTGAAAAAGTATAAACTCCTAAGACTGCATCAGGAAGAAAATGACAATCTGAAAAGACCAATATCTAGTAACAAGATTGAAGCAGTGATCAAAAACCTCCCAAAAAACAAGAGTCCAGGGCCTGATGGATTCCCTGGAGAATTCTACGAAACATTCAAAGAAGAAATGATACCTATTCTCCTGAAGCTGTTTCCTTAAAATAGAAACAGAGGGGAAAATTCCAGACTCTTTCTATGAAGCCAGCATTATCCTGATCCCTAAACCAGGCAAAGACCCCATTAAAAAGGAGAATTTCAGTCCAATATTCCTGATGAATATGGATGCCAAAATTCTCAACAAGATCTTAGCTAATAAGATCCAACAATACATAAAAAAGATTATTCATTATGACCAGGTGGGACTTATCCCTGGGATGCAAGTGTGGTTCAACATTCACAAATCAATCAATGTAACAGAACAAATCAATAAGAGAAGAGAGAAGAACCACATGGTCCTCTCAATTGTTGCAGAAAAAGCATTTGACAAGATACAGCATCCGTTCCTGATTAAAATGCTTGAAAGTACAGGGAGAGAGGGAACATTCCTCAACTTCATAAAATCTATCTAAGAAAAACCCACAGCAAATATCATTCTCAATGGGGAAAAGCTGACAGATTTCCCACGGACATCAGGAACACGACAAGGATGGCCACTCTCGCCACTTTTGTTCAACACAGTACTAGAAGTCCTAGCAATAGCAATCAGACAACAAAAAGAAATAAAAGGTATTCAAATTGGCAAAGAAGAAGTCAAACTCTCTCTCTTGGCAGATGACATGATATTTTATATGGAAAACCCAAAAGACTCCACCCTCAAAGTACTAGAATTCATACGGCAATTCAGTAATGTGGCAGGATGAAAAATCAATGCACAGAAAGCAGTTGCTTTCTTATATACTAACAATGAAAATATAGAAAGGGAAATTAGAGAATTAATTTCATTTACTATAGCACCAAGAACCATAAGATACCTGGGAATAAACCTAACCAAAGAGGTAAAGAATCTGTACAGAATCTGTACTTGAGGAACTACAGGACACTCATGAAAGAAACTGAAGAAGACACAAAAAGATGGAAAAGCATTCCATGCTCATGGATCAGAATAAACATTGTTAAAATGTCTGCACTGCCCTGAGCAATCTATACTTTCAATGCCGACCCAATCAAAATTTCACTGGCATTTTTCAAAATGCTGGAACAAACACAATCCTAAAATATGTATGGAACCAGAAGAGACCCTGAATTGCTAAGAAAATGTTGAGAAAAAAAAAAGCAAAACAAAACTAGGGGCATCACATTGCCTGATTTCAAGCTTTACTACAAATCTGTGATCACCAAGACAGCATGGTACTGGCACAAAAACAGACACATAGACCAGTGGAAAAAGAGTAGAGAGCCCAGATATGGACCCTCAACTCTATGGTCAAATAATCTTTGACAAAGCAGGGAAAAATATTCCGTGGAAAAAAGACAGTCTCTTCAATAAATGGTACTAGGAAAACTGGACAGCTATGTATAGAAGAATAAAACTTGACCATTCTCTTACACAACACACAAAGATAAACTCGAAATGGATAAAAGACCTCAACGTGAGACAGGAATCTGTCAAATCCTAGAGAAGAACATAGACAGTAACCTCTTCGACATCAGCCACAGCAACTTCTTTCAAGATATGTCTCCAAAGGCAAAAGAAACCAAAGTGAAAATGAACTTTTGGGACTTCATCAAGATCAAAACCTTCTGCACAGCAAAGGAAACGGTCAACAAAACAAAGAAGCAAACCCCGGAATGGGAGAAGATATTCACAAATGACACTACAGACAAAGGGCTGATATCCAAGATCTATAAAGAACTCCTCGAACTCAACACTCAAAAAACAGATAATCACGTCAAAAATGGGCAAAAGAGATGAAAAGACATGTCTCCATAGAAGACATACAAATGACTAACAGACACATGAAAAAATGTTCATCATCATTAGCCATCAGGGAGATTAAAATCAAACTCACATTGAGATACCACCTTACACCAGTTAGAATGGCCAAAATTAACAAAACAGTAAACAAGTGTTGGTGGGAATGAAAGTTGGTATGGCCACTTTGGAAAACAGTGTGGAGATTCCTCAAAAAATTAAAAATAGAGCTACTCTATGCCCCTGCAATTGTACGACTGGGTATTTACCCCAAAGATAAAAGATGTAGTGAAAAGAAGGGTCATCAGTACCCCAATGTTCATAGCAGCAATGGCCACAGTTGCCAAACTGTGAAAAGAGCCAAGATTCCCTTCAACAGACGAATGGGTAAAGAAGATATAGTCCATATATACAATGATGCCTCCATCAGAAAGGATGAATGCCCAACTTTTGTATGAACATGGACAGGACTGGAAGAGATTATGCTGAGTGAAATAAGTCAAGCAGAGAAAGTCAATTATCATATGGTTTCACTTACTTGTGGAGCATAAGGAATAACAGAGAAGATAACGGGTGAAGGGGAGCAGAAGTGAGTTGGGGAAAACTGGAGGGGGAGATGAACCATGAGGGACTATGGACTCTGAGAAACAAATTGAGAGTTTTGGAGGGGAGGGTGTGAGGGGCTGGGCAACCCTGGTGGTGGGTATTAAGAAGGGCACGTATTGCATGGAGCACTAAGTGTGGAACACTGAAAAAATAAAATTAAATTTAGAGAAAATTAGAAAAAAATATTTTTAAATGACAGTTCTCAGCTGGGATCTTGAGTTCCTGTAACAAAAGCACTTATTTTCTCATTCCATAATTTGCTCTTAAGACCATAATACCATCTTAAAAACTGCACTGTGTTTTATAATTTTCATTATAAAAGTATATTCATAGTTTATATTATAAAGTATATTCTAGGTTTTATTTTAAAAAAACCTTTGTGACTATTAGGTATCAACAGGGAAAAACATATGAATAGGCAGTAGCCAAACTGAAATCTCCTAAATACAAAATTTTTAATCAAAATATTCTTCCTTTTCTAATGTCCTAGAAGTTCAGTACCAAGTAAATCAATCAGCTGAAAATACCCACATCTTTAAAAAAAAAAAAAAAAAAGCAACACTAAAACAGAAACTTTCTCTTCCACCTGGGCTCCTGTCCTTCACAGAGATCACGTGCATCAGCCACCACCTAAAACGAACAGGCACTGCTGTGTTACTGAACAGACAGGCTCAGAGTCTGGTCGCAGGACCAGCAGCAGCACCTGGGAACCTGTCAGAAATGCCAATTCCCAGCCCCACCCACCCTACGGATTCAAAAGCCCTGGAGTAGACCCATCAAAGTGGGTCACAGCAAATCCTCTGCCTCATTCGGACGCGTGCTGACGTCTCAGAGGATGGCTCCTGCCCTCTCCGAAGTCGCGGGTCCTCCATTTGCTTCTTCCTAGCGCCTCGTCACTCTCTCTCATGGTCTCACAACCCGAAGCTTTCCTCATTTGAATGATTCATTCACCAGTAACTCTGTGATCATTTCCTACGCTCTCTCCTTTTAAAATGTGAGACTGCCTTGGGACGCCTGGGTGGCTCAGTTGGTTAAGCAGCTGCCTTCGGCTCAGGTCATGATCCCAGCGTCCTGGGATCGAGTCCCACATCGGGCTCCTTGCTCGGCAGGGAGCCTGCTTCTCCCTCTGCCTCTGCCTGCCATTCTGTCTGCCTGTGCTCACTCTCTCTCCCTCTCTCTCTCTGATGAATAAATAAAATCTTAAAAAAAAAAAAAAATGTGAGACTGCCTTTTAAAGTATGCAATACATTTAAAATTTTTTATTACACATAAATTATTATGAGCTGTTTATATTAGAAGGAAATTTTAGCTTGTGTCAACAGCTATAAGAATAATCTGGTACGTGGAGAAAGGAGAACCCTCGTGCACTGTTGGTGGGAATGCAAACTGGTGCAACCACTCTGGAAAACAGGATGGAAGGTTCTCAAAATGTTAATGCAAGTATCTTACAATCCAGCAATCGCACAACTAGGTATTTACCCAAAGAGTACAAAAATACTAATTCAAAGGGATACATGCACCCTGATGTTTATAGCAGCATTATCTACAATAGCCAAACTATGGAAATAGCCCCAGTGTCCATCAATAGATGAATGGATAAAGAAGATGTGGTGTACATATACAATGGAATATTACTCAGCCATAAAGGAGAATGAAATCTTACCATTTTCAGCGATAAGAAGCGAGATAAAGTATTCTGATTAGCAAAATAAGTCAGAGAAGGACAAATACCATGATTTCATTCACGTGGAATTTAAGAAACAAAACAAATGAGCAAAGGGAAAAAAGAGAGAGACACAAATCAAGAAGCAGACTCTTAACTCCAGAGCATACACTGCTGGTCACCTGAAGGGAGGTGTGTGGGAAATGGGGGAAACAGTAATGGGGGTTAAGGAATGCACCTATTGGTGCATGGAATGGAAGTGCTGAATCACTATACTGTACATCTGAAACCAGTATTACACTGTATGTTAATTGGCATTTAAATAAAAACTTTAAAAAAAAAAGAATAATCCTGTATAAAAAACTATTTTGTAAAGAGGCTCACTTTTTTTCATTTCATCTTAAACTGTAAACAAACACACATTTGTGAGGAAGACTTTAAATAAATCACCATCCCTGTCAGACAGTTTACAGAGAAAAAATTACCCCATGGCCATCAAAAGTATCATTTTCCCACAAAGACATCTCTGCTGGCCCTCACAGAACCCATTCGTGTGTGGCCTCTTACTCACCGGTGCACATAGTGCAGCTGATGAACGGAATCGATTGCTATCACCATCTCGGCCAAGTAAAATCGAGCCATATCTTCAGGCAATCTGTCTTCAAATTTGCTGAGCAGAGTAAGCAAATCCCCACCAACATAATAATCCATGACCAGGTACTAGAAGTAGAAAAGAAAAAAGGGACTCAATAAAAAGTAAAGGTGAAAAATTAATAAATGTAATATAACCCGAAGTCAAATACTTTTGTTGTTAATTACAAGAAGTTGCATAAAATGATCGTGACAAGGCTTGTAAATGTCAGGAAGCAGTAAAATAAAATTTTAAAAACCTGAAGCAGGGGGCGCCTGGGGGGCTCAGTGGGTTAAGCCTCTGCCTTCGGCTCAGGTCATGATCTCGAGATCCTGGGATGGAGTCCCACATCGGGCTCTCTGCTCAGCAGGGAGCCTGCTTCCCTCTCTCTCTCTCTCTCTCTCTGCCTGCCTCTCCATCTACTTGTGATTTCTGTCAAATAAATAAATAAAATCTTAAAAAAAAAAAAAAACCTGAAGCAGGGAATAAGATAGGATTATCCTTGTTTTGTTGTTGTGTTTTGCGAAGTAACAACATCATCACCTATAACAATACGCTGCAGTTTCATCAACATTTCATTGAGGAAACAATGTATTAATTCTCCAAAAGTGATTAAAGTAACTCAGAATATAAGACATTCTTTTATTATGTTAAGTTCATTTTCATCATCATTAACTTTTCCTTATTTCCAGTTAGACTGGTAACAATTTATCAAATCAGCACTTGGGTCAACACTAATATAGAGAATATAATAATTTCCATCATATACATATTTCTCTTTCCACTCCTGACAGTGCAGAAATAGCGGAATGGACTTTTCTTAGGTAAGTATAAATAGAAGTCAACTAATTTTAGATATGGATGGTTATGGGTATATGTGTAGGATATTATGATTTATAAGAAATATATATATTTATGAAATATATATATATTTGGCAGAGCTCTTAAAAAACCCTTAGAATCTCCTAAGTGGGGGTGCCCTGGGTGGTTCAGTCATACGAGCTTAGGTCATGATCCCAGGGTCCTGGTGAGTAAGGAAAGGACTCAGATGTAGGCAGGAAGAGATAGGGCTCCCTTAGCTAGGTTCTGAAAGAGTGAACAAGAGATCAGGGAATAGACCAGACCACCTGGCCCCAGATGTTAGGGAGTATTTTTCTATGCCGGCTACAGGGAATCACAGAAAATGACCAAACCGGGGTGCCTGGGTGGCTTAGGGTTAAACCTCTGCCCTCAGCTCGGGTCATGATCTCAGGGTCCTGGGACTGAGACCCGCATCGGGCTCTCTGCTCAGTGGGGAGCCTGGTTCCCTCTCTCTCTGCCTACTTGTGATCTCTCTGTCAAATAAACAAATAAAATCTTAAGAAAAGAAAGAAAGAAAATTACCAAATCTCAAAGTCAGTCAGTAAGGGTGTTATCGATTGTCCTCGTTCAGACCAAGAATGCACAAGAATCTCAAGGCCCCAAGCTCCCTGGTCAAGTTCTCAATAAAAGACCTGCCTAAAAGCCCTCAGTGGCAGACCATTTGGGACCCTTCTCACTCTAGAGAGCTTTCTCTTTCCCTTCTGTTCTCACCTTCTCTTAATGAACTTTCACATCACTTCACCCTTTTGTGTCTGGGAGATTCATTCTTCAGCTCCGTGAGGCAAGATCCCTGCAACCCCGTAACACTGGATGGAGCAGGGTCAGAGTCCCTGCTCAGCATACAGTCATCTGCTTCTCCCTCCAACCTCTGTCCCTCTCCCTGCTCAAGCAAGCTCTCTCTCTCAAATAAATAAAAAAAATACTTAAAAAAAAAATCTCCTAAGGAAGAAGACAAAGGTGGCTTTTGTTATTTATAACAAACCTCTTTTCAACCACACTTGTGTTTATGTTAATGAGGTGGCTTTTGGAAAGCCCTTGGATAATCTAAGGGTGGGGGCTGGCTGCCAAGGGAGCCAAAATTAGAAGGTTGGAAATTTAGGGAAGGGCTAGAAACTGAATCCATCATCAATGGCCAATGACTTGATCAATCATGCCTAACTAATGAAGCATTCATAAAAACCCAGAAGATGGGGCTTGGTAAGCTTCCAGCTGGGCAACCGTGGCGAGTGGTGCTGGAAGAACTGGCACACTTGCGGAGGGCGTGAGCTCTGCGCCTCTCCATCACAGGGTGCTTATGCACCTCCTTCCTACAGCGGATATTCAGTCCGGGGAGCAGCTCTGGCAAATTAACCGTTTCTGAGGAGTGGATCAGAAGCACAAGTAACTGGGGGGTGAGGAGGGAGTCTCGTAGGACTTGAACGCTTAGCTTCTGGGATCTGGTGTTGTCTCCAGGTAGAGAGAGCATCGGAACTGAGTTAAATTGCAGGGGGCTCTGCTGGTGTCATAGGACGCTCCGATGAGTGGAAAACCCACACAGCTAATGTCATCACTGAAGCAGTACTGAGAGAGTACAATGTGTGACATAAATGAAAACATGGAGACTTCCTTGACCATGTGTGTTTGCCAAAAGAGAAAGACAAGGAGTACATGCTAAAATGTTCACAGGGATTAACCCTGCATTGTTAGATTACCCGTGGTCTCATAGCTTTTCAGTATTTTCTAGATGGCTTTCTAAACATCACATATGTACGTGCGTGTTTTACCACATCATACATATTCTTTTAAGGTGAGTGAAAAAGAGACACAGTGGAAGGATGGCCTTTGTAGTCAGGGATACCTGTATTCAAATTCTGACTCTGGGTTTTAAGCGGCTTTTGAAAAATTAGTCTCTTAGAGCTTTCTCATCTGTAGACCTCCAATAATGATACCTTCTTCAGAGTACAGCACTCAGCATGAAGGACAGTAAACAGAAGATATTTTAATGTCATTTATAACACCTTGAAGTTAAGATTATTTTATTACCAAATAAAGATATTACTTCAGTGATCACCAACTTGACATTTAAAATTTAAAGAGTCTTGAGAAAATCCATATTCTTATTACTATATATTAAAATTAATTATAAGCATGTATAATTTCTGTTAAATAAAAGAAATTAATTTTACTGTTAAATCCTTGAAAATGAGAGGAACAATCTACTTCAAATCCTGGTCTATGGTTTCCTTGCTCTATTTACTAGGCCTAATGTTTAACAGACTCCATCATGAAGATTAGAGCAAACTAATTTAATGTAACAGAACAGTGTTAGAATAAACATGTCACTAGAAGTGGTAATGGTGGCAGGGAAGAAATCCATAGCTACCATCTTAAAGAAGTTCTCTGAGGGGCGCCTGGGTGGCTCAGTGGGTTAAAGCCTCTGCCTTTGGCCCAGGTCATGATCCCAGGGTCCTGGGATAGAGCCCCGTATCGGGCTCTCTGCTCGGCAGGAAGCCTGCTTCCTCCTCTCTCTGACTGCCTCTCTTGCCTACTTGTAATCTCTGTCTGTCAAATAAATAAAATCTTAAAAAAAAAAAAAAAAAAAAAAAAAAGAAGTTCTCTGAGCCGAACAGCAAATGCAAAAACTTTTCAAATAAAAAAGTTTCCTACTGAAACTGAAATCAAGCATTTACACATAGAAAATCATAAAATGTAACTTACCCCTTCAACAAACAGTCCCTAGGTGCCAATCAGGACTCTTTGGTACCAAACACAGGAGAAAAAAAAAAAAAACCTCAGAGGACAAAAAGACAAAAGTCTCCTCCATCAAAAGCTTCCTGTCTTGACATGTGCAACAGCTGTGCCTGCCACACCAGGTTCTTACAGTCTGAGTATAACCATCTACCAGGCAACTGCTAAAAAACTGTCATCTCAACATTTTTGCCACATTCAAAAGTGAGGCTCCTTGTGTCATTGTCTCTCCCCTACTTTCATCCATATTCTATGGATGAGCAGTTGTAGTAAGTCCCCTTAACAAACCCCGAGCCCCTGGGTCCAGTCCTTTTCAGTTTCTCCACATGCCTTACTGAAACTCTTCTCTGGTAAACAAAACCTCCTTGAGATAGCATAAAAAAATTATAAATACATCATTATTCTGTTTTCCTTTTCGGGCTGCCTGCTGAACAGAGTTCTGACTTTGCCTCCTCATGTTATTTCCCTACCTTGTTCTCAGAGGAAATTAGCTGTTACTAGGACAGAATTCAGCAACTGGAGGGAGCAATGAGCAAGAAACACAAAAGAAAATTCTCAAAAGAAAAGCAAGGAGTTGAAAATGAACTACACTTGCAATCTGGTTTTGGTATTAGGGAGACAAAATGGATCAGAAACAGCAGACAAATAAAAACTCCACAAGGGAAAAGAGCTCCTTTTCTCTGTACACATCCCAGCGAGTATCTCTAAGGGCTGCAAGTCCGTTTTCTATTTTCTCCTTTGTTCAGAACAACATTCAACTAAATCACCAAGGTCTTGTTGGGTCTACTTCCTACTAAATGTCTGTGGAGCCCATCCATTTCTACACTACCCACTATCCCTTCCCTAATCCAGGTCCTGGGCCTGTCTTGACTGTATTACTGTTACAGTTTTTAAGGGTTAAGAGCTTGCCATATTATATTTTATTCTGTACAAAACTTCCTTGGGAATGGCAGATAGAGCACAGAACAAGTGAGGGACAAAGAAGCTCATTCACAATTCCACAGATACGGAGTACCCAATATGCACTACCATCACACTAAACAAGGTGCTACATGAGTAAGACATGGCTCCGTCTTGATGGAATTTATAACCTTATGGAGAAGAAAACACAAATCAGTGGTCAAGTTCAGTGTAACATAAATACCGTGACAGAAATAAGCAGAAGCTGCTGCTGCAAGCTCTAAATGGAAAAGATCCTAATCTCTGAATCAGGTTCTTTCATTCCTTCATTCAATCATTCGTCCAGAATTTCTTTTTGTATAAGGTGTGAAAACTATTCACTTATTTATGGAGAGTCAAATATCTAAAACAAGTTGTAAAATATCCATTCTTTCCCCTAATACTCCCTTATCATAATTTAAGATATGAAACACCTTGGATCTGCTCTTGGGCCACGGTTGCTCTCTATGATTCCTCAGTAATACATCATACCTGCTACAAGAACCTCCTACTCATAAACTATCTTTAAAATAGTACCCAATAGAAGATACCTTTAAATGAGTTTAAGAAAAATATAGACTGAGAGGTAATGTTCATAGATATGCCAAGGAGATAACAATCCTAACATAAAGAGCTCCCACCAACTGCTAAGAAGAGGGCAGAGGGCAAGCAATCCAACAAAAGTAGGCTGAAGCTCTTAACGGTTAATTCACCTAAGAGAAAATACAACTAGCCAATTAACACATGGCCAAAAACAAAGCAACAATGAGATACCATTCTATACCCATTAGATTAGCAAAGAGACCATTCCTACTTTGGGAATAGTGAGTTGAAACAACACCAAGTTCTTGGGTGTGATGACTTACTACAACTGCTCAGCAGAGTAACTTCACAGTACCTACTGAAATTTAAAAGGTGCAAACTCCTGGATCTAGCATTTCCACTTTTAGGAATACAGTGTAGGGCATGTGGGCAAGTATATTTACTGCACAGCACTTTGATAACTGCAACAGATCAGAAACAGTACGAATAGAGCCCACCAAGAAAACCATTAAATGCATCCATCCAACATGTCCATTCTGTGGAATCCTGCACAGTCACCAAACGGGGTAATTAAATAAATATGCCCATGAGATCTCTGAAGGACAACAGCGAGTTGTAGTAACATATACCTTATTTTTACATACCTAGACTTCTGCATTGTAGAGGGGGAAGGAGCTACTCACAATGAAGTTGACCAGTGGAGTAAAATTCTGCAAAGGCCAAGGCAATGGGACAAAAGGTCACAGGCAAATATCTTACCCACACCAAGATGAGATGAGAACAGGTGCACATATGAATAAATCTGTACACATATAGGGGAGGAATGAAAAGAAGAGCTGAGACCAGACCATGGAAAGTGCAGGAGTCACAGAATGAGGGTACAGGGATATTAACACAAGGGCCCTTATGCTGCAGGCAGGGATTACAGCTGCTATGCCCACTTCCTGGCTGTGGAATCAGAGGCATAAGAAGTCAAAGGATCTGACCAAACATACCCTAAAATAGTGAGAAAGCCAGAACTCAGGATCTTGATCCTTACATCGGTTCCTTTTTACTCAAAGAGTCAGTGCTCAGTTAAAAAAGCTGACTACATCCATGATATAACAAGTATGTACAGAACCCCCAGGAAAATAAGGATACAGACTGAGTCTTTACCCATCTTTTACCCCTCCAAAATAAACAGACCCCTAGGTATGGATAGAACATACCGTAAGACTTCCAACTCTGAATTTCTAATTTAAAAAAAAAATCTTTATTTCAAAGTTTGTGCTTTGTAAGAAACTACATTCCAAAAAAACAATGTGACAACATCTGAAAACACACAATACATGAACTGTGTTGCAGAGAAAGACCATCTCCTAGAACAGATATGCTTTTAGAAGTCTTCTTAGGGAGAACTGGAAGCTCTTTTAGTCATCCTGCTGTCAAAGACATTAACAGTTAATCCGCAGAGTCCACTCTGTATTCATCCCTCCTTACTTCCTCCTAACAACTTCTATCTTGAGCACAAACTGGATTCCAGTAGAGTCTGGAGTTCATATGACTAACTACAAACTAACATTTAAATGTCTTTCAAAAAATAAATAAATAAAAAATAAATAAACAAATGTCTTTCATCCTCTAAACAGTTTACAAATGTTAATTCAAGAAATAAAAATTTTTGTTTAAAATATTTCCCTGGCTTTTTTCCCCCCTCCGGCATAAAATATCTAAACAGGAAACAGAGGACAAGTAAATATGGAGAAGAGACAAATGTCACTGATTCAGAATATTCTAAATGATATCAAAGTGATAAGAATTTTATGTGACCGTGTCGATGCAACTAAGCAGGTTTGTATTTAATGAGTTTTTCCTAAGGAAAAAGATATTCTAATTGCATTTTAAGATCATTCATTAAATTACACCAATTCTTCTCAAGCAAATAAATGCACGTAACCATGCGAGACTGTGGACTCTGAGAAACAAACTGAGGGTTTGGAGGGGTGCGGGGTGGCAGGTTGGGTGAGCCTGGTGGTGGGTATTAAGGAGGGCACGAATTGCATGGAGCACTGGGTGTGGTGCATAAACAATGAATTTTGGAACACTGAAAAAAATAAAATAAAATGTTTTAAAAATGCATGTTTGCTATGATTCCATATATTTTTTCACAAACTGGCTGCAGAGATATTTGAGCAGGTTATAAATCAAAGTGCAATTATTCATCACAGCCTCTTGAATCATGTAACACTACAAACTGTGTTACTTATTTGGCTACTTCAGGGGTATCAGAGATAATAATTATTTTGGAAAATAACTGTATAATAAAATTTCCTTTTTGGAATCTAAAACTACACTTGCCAAGATTTCTAAATGATTTATATTCTAATATTCTATAAATACTGAAAGCAAATCTTTGATGATAACCAAGTTAATTCAAAAGTTCTACTCTTGAGACTACCATACCACAAGCTTGCCCTAAAATAAGAAAAATTGGCAATTTACAGGAGATTTGACCATATGAGTAAATTTCAGTCCTGCTCCAGTTACATTGTAACACTTAGTCTAATATAATTAATGACTGGTATATAGAGACTATTTCTCATGGAGAAATGCCTCTGGGGGAAAAAATGTTAATTCTAAAGTCAAATGCAAAGGGAACAGGTAAGGCTACACTCAGAAGAGAGAAAATGATATGTCAGGCTGTCAATGAAAATTAGGCAAAATTTTGCTATACAAAATCTGGTATTTGGACACTATTCTGCATCTATACATTTCTACATTTATAACAAAATACAGATTTTTAACCCACTGAGACACCCAGGTGCCCCAAAATACAGATTTTGAAGCAATCTGTAACTCTATAGAGTTACATCTCCCTACAACAGAAAACACTGTAAGAGTGGATTTAAGTTCTTATTACCTAAAAGCTTTCAAAAATCCATCACAATAAACTGCTCTACATTTGCTACCCAAGTACGTGATTGTGTTTAATTTACTCCTACAAATTTTGCTGACAAACCTATGTAGAGTATATTTGAATTGATACATTCATCCCCAAAACCTCACATACGTATGGTAAATCCAAGTCAAATACCCCTCCTCTCAATTTAATAGAGCAACTAGCATGTGAAAAGCTCTACATCATGAATTTTAAACAATTCTGATGGTTTATATGATGACTCAATACATATTATAAAAGAAATAAATGTCATGAAGCAATAATCCTTCTTATTGCTTGCTTGAACTCCATCATTTTCTATTTTATTAAAGTTTTTTTTTAAAAGATTTTATTTATTTGACAGAGAGAGATCACAAGTAGGCAGAGAGGCAAGCAGAGAGAGAGAGAGAGGAGGAAGCAGGCTCCCTGCCGAGCAGAGAGCCCAATGAGGGACTCAATCCCAGAACCCTGAGATCATGACCTGAGCTGAAGGCAGAAGCTTAACCCACTGAGCCACCCAGGAGCCCCTTATTAAAGTTTTTAAATGCTGGTTTTAACCCACTAAATTGAGTTTATGATCCACCAACCGATCACGATCTGAAGTCTGAAGCCCGCTCTCATACTCTTCAAGTGTGTAAAGGATAGAAAGACAAGGAATGTAATGACACTGTTTGAACCCCTAAAACTGCCTGAAATCAGATAAACTCCATGACTACTAAGTTACACAGCACTTTAAGTACATTTTAGCTTAAGCTGTACCCCCAAATTAGAGATGCACATATATGTATGTTACTCATCTAAAGGCAGTACTAAAAAAAAATGTAGTGTCGAGCTGAAACACAGTGAGAAAGATTAGCTCCAACTGAGAATTCTGGAGAAGACTTTTAGACAATTCTGGTATATTAGCTGGACTTCAACAGACCGACTGAGAGGAATGGGCACTGGCATGAAAGGTAGCAGGGAGAACAGAAATAAAGGCGAAGAGCAGAGGAGTACAGACAATGTCCAGGACTGGAGGTATTCCATTGAGGCTGAAATATAGGATTTGTGTGTAGGCACAATATTTCCAGTTTATTTTTCAAAAACCACTCTAATCTGTCTAACACGACTGAGAAACCATCTCCCTCCACCACGACCAATTCCCCTTTCATTCATTTCCATGGTATAGAACCTGGACTCTCTTTCTTGCTTGACCATTCCCATTAGTTTCCTCCTTACTGGGTCCTCCAGGTCAGGCTTCTCTCGGTAAACTTTTCTCCCTGTACAAGCACCCATCAGTTATTCTCATTTACTACTAGTATTCACAGTTATCTACAAGAGGAGGCCAATTTTTCCTGTAAGGACCAGATAGTAAACACTTCAAGCATGGATGGCCCAGAAGAAAAAGCCAGATATACAATAAGATAGAAAACAAATTTCCACAGATTTTATTGGCAAAAGTAAAAATAAAATAATAAGTGAGTGTGAGTTTTATAATACAAGTGTATTAACAGAAAAATGTAATTCTTTTTGTGGGGTAGGAGAGTACGACCGTTGGCTTCATTGGGGCTCAAAGTCAGTGTTCCCCATCATCAGAATCCACGGTAATGTTCCACTGCAAGTGCTGACCTGAAATGAGTGTCAGCACTTATGTGTTTCATGTGAAAATGTCTTCTGCAATGACGGCTACTGGTATCAATTCGTGAGCGTTTAATTATAATAGAGCACGTTCCTTACTTGGAAGGCGTCTAGAGAATGCTATTCGATTTTTCTCCTGATACTTGTGTTCAGTGCATGTTGATACACTGCAGATTCATCACTTGTAACTAAAGGTTAGGTGGAAGGTCACACCTGCCGGTAACTGGGTTTTTGAACTATGGACACTTCCTTAGCACATGCATCAAATCCCAGAAACTGCTGCTAACTGTAGTGTGGTCTATGTGCTGCAAATCTGTGTGGAAATAGAGATCTCATTTCTTTTTACTTTTGATGGCATGAGAATTAGATAAAGCAATTTGACATGACTTGCAATTCCAACAATGTTCGCTGACAAAATGACTTCGCCAGAGTGTAAGTTTTGGATGTAAGTGCTGTTTTGTCTTACAATTTTAGGCAAAACTTATTTTTAAAACATACCAAGTCTACAGGAAAAGCTAATTTCAAAGCTATTGAATATTTTATACTAATGGGTTAGGGTGAGGTTTTTTGTTCGGAAATGTTTCGATCTTGGCCCTCTGCAACAAAATGTTGACACTGCAAAAGCACTGAATGGCTGAGCGAAGAGCAAGTGAGAACATTCAGCTTTGGTTTCTGACGAAAATTCATGGATATGGTAACACTCGTTTCCGTAAGACTGAATGAAGTCCACCAGTGATATTCCTGGTTCAGTAACAAATGATGGATTCAAGTGTTTGCTGCAAACTACCTGCTGATTAAGGAGACAATGAATATCCATGGGCTCTGGGCCCTTGATATTTTTACATAACTTGTAAATCTGTCTGATGAAGCCCCTTCCTACTCCACACCCACTTTCACCACTCTCTCTTATAATACGTATTAGCAAATCCCAAGGCAGGTTGTAGCAACTTAGGGTTTCCTCAACGTCTCTGAAAATACGATTGGCTGTAATTGTCCCACACCAAGTATTAACAAAGGCTGATTCCTCAGGACCACAAATTCAGCACGCCTCCTCAAGTCACAACAAAAGAGCAGGACCTGTAACCTCTTCTACCTCAAGAGCCAAAAGCGACTGCTCAGAATCACTTCCTGGTTTACAGAACAACCGCTCATGCTCCCAACACTCCTCATTCTTGAAGCAACCGTTCCCCCAAAAGGCGAATACTGTGAGACAAGTTTATTTTCTGTAAACATGTTCCTTTGGCTGCAGCAGTCAAACGTGACTGAATTCACTCACTGCTGGTACATGGTCTTCCTGCCTGGCTAACAAACGAGCCACTCAGAAGCTCACTAGAGCTCGTTTTGGTTTTTGTGAAAAAGTTCTGCAGTGAAAAGATACTGTTTTGTATTTTTTACTTTCCTGACTGCTGCCTTCCTGAGAGCTGGGAAGGCACCACGGACGCTGGCCGGTCCAGCAGGCCTGCGGTGGTGCGGCAGCCCGGGCACACCAGGCTGGCATTTAACTTGTTAACAGTATCGCCCGCACTGTGCTGGGCCCGCAAAGCGGACTCGGTGATGTCTGCATGTGCGCTATTAATGACATGAATAATAAAATGTCACAGGATCGTAAGACGTACGCCATCAGAAATGCTATCAAGTTGTTAACTGTCACTGAAATTTGTAGGCCGCTGAGCCCACTGAGAGTAACACACACATGCAGTGTCTGCGTGTCACGGGGCCAGCTGCTGTCACATGAGGCCAACTCTGCCGTCATCGTGCAAAAGCAGCCACTGACAAGGTACACATCAGCAAGAACAGCTTTGTCCCAACAGAATTTTATGGACACTGAAGTCTGAATTTTATAACACATGTCACAAAATATTTTTTTTTCAAATATGTGAAAATTCTTAGCTGGGTTGTACAAAAATAGGTGGTGAGCCAAATTTGCACTGCAGGCCATAGGTGGCCAAAAGCTGATCCAGAAAATAAGGACTGCCTAGGCGATGCAATGCTGTTTACCCTCAGGAGCCCTAACCCCCTCCGTGGGTCACATGACAACTCAAACCCAAAGCACATCAAATTAAACCCATCACCCTCCCTCTGCTCTATATTTTCCCTTCCCAAATATATTTTCCAACTCAATTCATCCATTGCTAAGCACCGAATCCCCCAGGTCAGACGCTGGAAAACTCCGATTCACCCACTCTCTCCCCTGAGGCCCTCCTCGAACTCAGAATTGGTCCAAACTCCTCAGCGCGCCGCCCTACAGTTCTGGAAGCGCCATCCTGTACTCCTGACGTTTTGCCGCTGTGATCACACTGGCTTCCTCTCCTCCCTCAAACACCCCTCTTGTCCCTTGCCGCCACAACTCCGCAAGGTCCTAAAACAGCCGTTTCACACTTGGCTCTGTGAGGGACACCTGAGTGAGCATGACAGAAGGCAGAAGGAAGAAGCTAAGAGACCAGTCAGGGCCGCTCCATTTCTCTACGCTTCACAATCGGGGCTTACAGATAGAAAGTCATTCTAAAAAATACCCAAGAGTTCCATGACCCAAAAAAACCCACTGTTTTGAGAAACATGGCTGTGAAAGTCTAATTTCTTTACCGTTAACACGTAAGGTGCTATATGATGGGACTCTCTCAACTCTCCGTCCCCATCTCCAAGCCCCTTATTTGACCCTCCATCGGTGTGAACAAAACAAGCTTCAATCTCCACACTTTGGCTCACCAAGCCCTCTCTGCCACTTCTCCCTTCTTGCTTTAGCTAATTTGTATTTGTCTTATAATAGTCCTCGTTTGAATAAATGTTATACTTTCTTCATCTGAAATAATCTGAGAATAATATTTGCCTGATTTTGGATTTATTGTCTAGAACAGTAAGAAGAGAGATCCTTTGTCTTTCTTACTCCTGAATCTCCAGAATCTAGAAAACAGTGCCTAGCCGATGGCACATATCCAATAAACAGCTATCACATGAGTAAGAAATCTTATTAAATTTTTTTTAAAGATTTTGAGAGAGAGAAAGCATGAGCGGGGGGTGGGAAAGACTAGCAGAGGGAGAGGGAGAAGCAGACTCTCCACTGTGCAAGGAGCCCTGCAGCACAGGGCTCGATCCCAGGACCCCAAGATCACAACCATGAGCCGAAGGCAGACGCTTAACCGACCGAGTCACCGAAGTCCCCCTATCTTACCAATTTTATAACCCGATACACAGTGTTGTATCTGGCACACAGCAGGAATTCAACACACGTATGCTAAAAAACCATGAAATGAAAATTCAGGCTCGAAGATGAAGAGCCTTGAACAGTAGGCCCAATGATGGTGAGTTCCACCTTCATTTCCTGTTCCTTTCTTTTTACCCCTTCAATCTTCAACTAGTAGCATTTCTCGGATTTCGATTTTCCTCTGACCTTGTTCCCAACTTCTTCCATCACGTGGTTCATAATGTCCATAGAAAATCAGACGCAGCCTCAATTTTACATGTGGCTCTCTACTTCAAGCAGCACGTGGCCACTTTGAAAAATATGTAAATCCAGCAATGATAGACTATTACAAATAAAATATATTGGGAAAACCATGAAAAGAAAAATCCTGAGCACCTCTTACAGAATTTAAATGTCTGGATTTAGTTTGGACTTGCTTATTAAAAAGCATAAAAAATTCTAGTAGGAAGCTATCAAATTATCCAGGGCTGGGGGACATATTAAATACACAATTTATACGCTGTGAAATTCAGTGGTTTTCTAAATAAAAATTACATTTAAAAATGCTTAACAGAGCATAATGCTAAATTCTGCCAATAAAAATTTAATAAGAATGTAGAAACATAAAAAATGATTCTTACTAAGTTATTGTCATCCTGGAAAGCATAATGCAGAGTTGTAATCCATTTATTATCTCCATTCACTAATACATCCCTTTCTTCACGAAAACATGCTGTCTGAAAAGGAAAAACAAAGATGTTTTTTAATCAGAGGACACTTTATATATATATATGTATATATATATTATGCAAACAATGGCTTAATGTGTTTATTATACTTTCAGTTCTAGAAAAGGAAAATGTTTATTATACTTCCTGTCCTGGAAAAGGAATATGTTTATTATACTTCCCGTCCTAGAAAAGGAATACATCCTTTTAGTTGAAAAGTCTGATATGACTTTTCAACTAGTCAAGCACCCACAGAAAGTGGACAATGGGAATAGTACATTTGAAAACATTTTATATTAAAAAATACTGCTATAGTTAAAAAAAAAAAAGAAAAACAGAAAAAAAGCATGCATGCATTTAATGACCACAGTCCAACCTACCATTTAGATAATATAAACATTAACATTTTGCCATCTCTACTTCTGTTCTTATTTTTAAGAAATAAAATACAAGTAAATTGTAGTCTTCCTCTTCCTTATACATTTCCCTATCTCCTCCTGATAAAATTAATAATCCTAGGGCATACTAGGCTCTTCCCTTCATATGCTTTGATCACACATGTATGTGTCCAAAACACCACAACTGTTTTACATTTTGAAAGTTTACATGAATGTTACAATTTTATCTACCCTGTTGCAATTTGATTAGTTCTTACTCAGTGATGGCTGTTTTCAACTGCTATGGCATTTGCTTGTCTGAATATACCAGAATTTATGTACACAAACCAACAAGGAAAACATAGGTTACTTCCAATCTTGTTTTTATGATGTTGCAATGAATGTATTTGTACAAATGTACAAGAGCCTCTCCAGGGCAAATACTTAGAAGTTGAAATGCTAGCTATAAGCATTTTCCACTTTACTAGACATAGCCAACTTTCTCTCCTGTGTACTGATTACTATCCTCACCCCACTATAGAAATCTCCTTTACCCGACCCCACATCCTCAACTGCATTTGGCACTATTGGACTCTTAAATGTGTCAATACGATGGGTGTAAAACCACACCTCAATGTTTTTTTCATCAACATATTCCCAATTCTCCATAGAGATAAACAGCTCCACGCATGCTTACAGGACATCTGAATTTTGTCTCTGAATTGTTCGAACCCTATGTCCATTTTCTCTAATGAACTGTCTTTTCCTTTTTGATTTGTAAAAGTTTTAATTTATTCTGAGACCATATTTTCACTATTACAAAGGTACATCCAGAGATACTTAGAAATATGTGGCTAAAAAAATACTAATTTTATACAATACATTATAATCTGTAATCTTGAAAGTTTTAACTTAAAAATCTACTATGTCAGCAAGTTCAAGAAGAACTGAAAGGTAAAGTGAAACCCAAGTCTCCTAAGTCATACCCTATACTCACACGGTCTTGTGTGTCCAGAAGTCACCATCAATAACTGCAAAGTATCTTCTCAGAAAATTGGGTCTCTGTAAGCATGTTCTGTAAGCATGTGCATGCACATGCACACACACAATATTCGTGTGGTACCCCATTTCCCCTCGTTTTTCTTTTCTTTATACAAATCAGATCACAGTGCTCTGTAACGTTTTTTTTTTTTTTCAAGTAATGATATACTGAACAGTTTGCCACACCAGTAGAGACTCACCTACTACCTAATTCTTAACGGCTGCACCATGTCCATGCACGCTGAAAAGCCATCACCCAGTATTCGATTGACAGGCAGGGAGGGCTTAGTTACTTATTTGCCATAAAACAAACTCAATAACCAAGATATACAAAACAATTAACATTAACATCCCCTAATTAGGCAGCTTAAGTTTTTCCATGTATTCCCATAAATTTTATTTGATCAAATGAAGCTTCCAAAGTCATGCACGGAATAGCACCAGAGAAAAATTTAAAAACAATTAAACCTTAAACCAAATAAATGGACAGGTTGACCTGACAATTCGATTATTAAAATCAACATCATTATGCTTTGGTTCACTTTTGCAGTAAAAGAGAACCGCTTAACACACTCACTGCTAAGTTATGTTTTAGAATTTAAGTGACCTACGATTTTCATTTGCTGGTAATGGTTCTGAGTAAAGATGGTCAGAGCCAAAAAGACTCTTTGCTCCTGACTATCTTATTATGACAGCTTTCTGGAATCTTACAGACATTCCAGCTAAATTCTAGTAAACGTCTGATTAGGGACTCCAAAGTCAACAAAGCTCTAAAGACATTTTGTCAACAGATTAAACATTAGTACATTCTCATCTATTCCAAACTGTTTCAGTGACAAAATAAATTTTAAAAAAAAATATATATATATACTGTGACCTAAAACTTCAAACACATACAAGAGAGAAGAATACAACCCCCTCCTCCCTACAACATCCTCATCAACCAATTTCAACAATGATGCTACTGTTCAATCCTGCTTCATCAACACCCCCTCCCCTTCAACCTGTCCAACTCCTGTCCAGCACCTTTCACATACCACCCTCCCATGCATAAAAATACACATGTGTACACGTACAAGGTTTTTTCTGAAGCAAATCCTAGACATCATATGACTCTATTCATAAGTACTTAGGTGTTAAACTATCCCTATTAATGCCTCAGATACTGAGTTCAGATGTAAAGCATTGTGTCCTTTTCTGCTTCAATAGGTCACATTGTCCTCAGTCATCAGAACCGGGGATGTGGGGGTAACGACAATCTACTGTAAAGAGGCTGCTACACATCCTACAAAATACAGGACAGACCCCACAAGGGTCCACAAGGAATCATCTGGCCCCAAATGTCACAAGTGCCACTGCTGAGAAACCCTGTTTCAGATCGATATTAACCAAGCCAAGATGCACGTGCACAAGGTTCATCACTCCATGTGGATAAAGGCTATAATAACGTCTACTTATACCTTTAAGGAAAAAAAAAACTAAACAAATTTTTTATTACCATATAATGTATTATTTGTTTCAGGGGTACAGGTCTGTGAATTATCAGTCTTACACAATTCACAGCACTCACCATAGAACATCTCCTCCCCAATGTCCACCACCCAGTTACCCCATCCCCCCACCACCTCCCCTCTAGCAACCGTCAACTTGTTTCCTGAGTTTAAGAGTCGCTTATGGTTTGTCTTCCTCTCTGGTTTCATCTTGTTTCATTTTTCCCTCCCTTCCCTTATGATCCTCTGTCTTGTTTCTCAAATTCCTCCTATCAGTGAGATCATATAACTTGTTTTTCTCTGACTAACTCATTTCACTTAGCATAACACCTCTAGTTCCATCCACATTGCTGCAAATGCAAGATTTCATTTCTTTTGATGGCTGCTATATATATATATATATATATATATATATATATATATATATATATATATATATATATATATATATATATATATATATATATATATATATCACATCTTCTTTATCTATTCATCTGTTAATGGACACCTAGGCTTTTTCCTGAGTTTAGCTATTGTGGACATTGCTGCTATAAACATTCAGATGCACGTGCCCCTTCAAATCACTACATTTGTATCTTTAGGGTAAATACCCAGTAGTGCAATTGCTGGGTCATAGGGTAGCTCTATTTTCAACGTTTTAAGGAATCTCCATGCTGTTTTCCAGAGTGACTGCACCAGCTTGCATTCCCACCAACAGTGCAGGAGGGTTCCCCTTTTAAACCATTTTTTAATATCCTCCTGTTAAAAACAGAGTATCTAAATAGATGAAAATGTAATAAATATGTATGAGGGGTTACTGAAGGTCATGGAGCTTCTTCAGATGCCGTCACAGATCAGGAGAAGGGAAGGGACTGCTGACGCACTGACAGAGTTTGTGAATGATAAACGGGCAGTGACAGCGACCTCTGTACCCATAGAGTTAGTTAGCAAAACTCAGCCGCCCAGGTACAGAAAGAGAGAGGGTATCCCGCTACCTTCCAATGATGCATGTCTCACTAATCATTTATTTGTGATATATCTTAAATGGAAATAAATGCAGCCAACAGGTCAGGGGTAGATCTTTGAGAAAGTATTTAAAGCATCGGGGTGCCTGGGTGGCTCAGTGGGTTAAGCTGCTGCCTTCGGCTCAGGTCATGATCCCAGGGTCCTGGGATCAAGTCCCACATCGGGCTTTCTGCTCAACGGGGAGCCTGCTTCCCCCTCTCTCTCTGCCTGCCTCTCTGCCTACTTGTGATCTGTCTGTCAAATAAATAAATAAAATCTTTAAAAAAAAAAAAAAGTATTTAAAGTATCAACAATGCATAGGTCAAAAATCAAGACATTTCGCTCCTTAACTGTAAGTTATTAAACATCACTGATAGACTCAGTTTTCCAAAGCTGGATAAGTCATGGCCAGAATTTAAACATATGTTTAAAAAAACTCTATTCTATTTAAAACCCTATTTAAACATGTGTTTAAAAAAGGACTTGATAACTAAAGCACAGAAATACAATTCCACTCTACTTCAAAATGAAGCTCTATGCAAAATTTCAGTGTCGAATTTCTTCCTAAAAGAGAAAAGTTTTAAGCAGTTTTTTAAAATTTAATTTAATTTTATTTGTGTGTGTTTCAAAAATCATTGTTTATGTACCTCACCCAGTGTTCTGTGCAATACATGCACTCCTTCAGGTAGTTTAAGGAGAGCTCCTTTTAAATACTGAACCAGCTTTGTGTCCCTGAAGTAAAACCCACTCAGTCATGTTGTACCCACAAGTCTTTTTACACACTGCTGAATTCTATTTGCTAACATGTTTTTAAGTTTATTTGTATCATGCTCATGAGGCACTCTGGCCTTTAATTTTTTCTGTATGGTCCCTGTCAGGTTTTCTATTGGAATAATACAGGCTTCACAGAATGAGTGTTGCTTCTCAGGCCCCAAAGTCCACCTCCTCCTCTCTGCCTTGCAGAATCTCCTTAAATTTGTTTTCTATATAATGTCCAGGGTCTTTAAAACTGTTCTTAATGGGAGGGATAGGAAGAAATACATTTATTCCATCTCATCCCAGAAAGGGAATATATATACTAATGTTAATTCAACAAAATAATTTAATTTCCAATTCCTTGTTTTATCTCCAATTTTGCCACTTCTTCTATAATGAAAGCTAACCCAGTGATCCTTCCTTTTTCTTCTAATTCTCCAGAACATACCAACTTCATAGAAAACAGTGCAAACTTTAACTCAATTTTTAAAACTTCTAATGCTGAAACACTAAATGGACTACAATTATGATTTCCATGAAACAATTAGAACAGATTTGTTTACTCTTTCTTACTAATAAGACTTGTTGCTCCAGCTGCTGACAACGCTGTCAGCTCCCTCACGGTCTGCCTCAGTTGCAGAAGCTCTACAATCCCAAGGCCATGTCCTGCGGGAGGTGGCCCGGAGTCAAAGAAAGATTTCGAAGAGCTAATTTCTTCTTAGAGAGATCTTCCGAACCTCCAGAGCTACTGTTGAGCCTATGCAACAGTCTTATCCTCCTACAAGTTCAAATACTAAAATACTTCCACCCTGAGGCCCCTGAGTGCCCTACCCCATCTGGCCACTCACCATGATCTCCCATGGCAGGAGATCCCCAGAATCCCCCCAAATCTATGTGTAATGTCAGTTCCAACCAGACCATACCAGCTATGCCTACTTGTGATCTCTGTCAAATAAATAAATCTTTAAAAAAAGAGAGAGAGAAAGAGAGACTTCTTTTTTTAATTTAATTTAATTTTATTTATTTATTTGACAGAGAGAGATCACAAGTAGACAGAGAGGCAGGCAGAGAGAGAAAGAGGAGGAAGCAGGCTCCTTGCTGAGAAGAGAGCCCAATGCGGGGCTCAATCCCAGGACCCTGAGATCATGACCTGAGCCGAAGGCAGAGGCCCAACCCACTGAGCCACCCAGGTGCCCCAGAGAGAGACTTCTTAAAGGGCACATTCAAAATTCCTGCTGACTTCCACTTTGAGCACAACATAGATAAATATGGAATAATATAAACGAGTTACGTCAAGTTGGAAATCCATTATTGCAAAATTTCTTCCTATAAAATAAACTGGTTTCCATACCTCCTTTTCACATAAATATACAAGCCCCACATCCAGCGTTCAGGCAATATGAGCTAAATGTCAGGAAGTATAACTTTTTTTTTTATGAATTAAAACTTTTATCATCATTATATCACAATTGTAAATTGTGGAACTTGTCTTAGGTCTTAAAAATAATGCCACCAAAGGTACAATGTTACTAAATGATATTTAAGCATCTATTGGCTTTATAATTTTATAGATCTCTAAAATTATTTCTGAAACATTATTTAAATATTCCAATAATTAGAATCTTACCTCAGCTCTTTTCAGCATTTCCCATTTGTTCAATATTTTCATGGCAAATACCTTATCTGCATTTTTTAGTTTCACTACAGCAACCTAGAAAAAGAAATACAACTTTTAATATATGACAATGTAACAAATAAAACTTTTTTCAGTCATCCATTTTTCTTTTTCCTCTCTGTAAGAAAATAAATACCAACATTATCAATGATTTCCATGCAGTTCATACTCTAAGATCCGAAATCAAATAATATTGTCAGTTGAAAAAGTTACATTAGTAAACATGTGCCAAATAAATACATGTATTTTTTAACTCTGTATCAAGTGATTGTATATTATACATTCCTTTTCAAGTTCTCTGCTCTGGAATTTAAACTCAACATCTACTATCACTAGGAAATTGACTAAAATGTACAACACTGAAATAAACTAGAGCTTAGTGAATACCACGTGCCAAATTCCAACACAATGCTATAAGGGAAGGCAGCTGCCAAAACAAATAAGTTTCATGGGAATCAAATAATATAAAATAAACTGAAAATGATATTATTTTTCACACCACATATTCTTACCCACTGTACGACAACCCCCATCTCTCTCTCTCTCTCACACACACACACACACACTCACTCACACACACACACAAACCACTCCTGAAGATCAGGTTTAGGCTAACAGTTCAACAAATTGTAGACTTCACACATTCTTTCCAACACTAAAAGGAACAAGTATTTTTTGTATTTTGAATTTTAGTTAGGGATCAAAAAACTGACAAATATAAATAAATAAGCCTCAACAAACTGATTCGATTGCTGTTTCTACCTCTCTGCTTCGGTGTAACTAGCTAATCTCAGAGGAACCTTCCAGCTCACAGGGGACACTGCAGGGCTGTGAAGGCACAGCAGAGCGGGAGACTAAGCTTGTTTCCAGTTCCTGGGGGCTGGGAAGAGGAGGACAAGTACTACCTTAACATGAAGAAGGAGAGGACAAACTATACACAGCATGTCTTCAAATAGTTCAAAGGGCTATTGCCTAGTACAGAGAATAGGTTTAACTCAAGTATCAAAAATTTTAAAATCTTAATGGCAGATGTACATTTTAGGCACATTTAATGAATTTATATTTGGGTTAGACTGCAATAAAAGTAATATGATCATATAATTAAAATCACTGTATATAAAATAGAATATTTCTTGATAATCCTCATAAACGGTTATAATGACTTGTGATTATAATTTTTTATCAGTTAAAATGGTGGGAAAGAGGAATAGCTTGATTTCAAGTGCAATCACTTTAGTCTTCACTCATTTCTGATCCTATCTGCAGAAATGATGGATCGGTTAAACTGTTCTCCCAGTGGGTTCATGGGTTCTGTGTCTATGACACAGAAACAACCTGAATTCCATCAACAAATGAATAAATAAAATGTGGCACACATATACAATGGGATATTATTCAGCCATAAAAAAAAAAAGGGAATCCTGTTTTTATGACAACATGGATGAATCTGGAAAATTTTAAAATCTTAACAGCAAATGTACATATTAGGAGCATTTAGTAATTTTATATTTGGATCAGATTGCAATAAAGGTAGTAAGATCACATAATTAAGATCACTGTGTAATACTATGTAAACTAGAATATGCTAAGTGAAATAAGCCAGACATAGAAAAACAACTACTGTATGATTTCATTTATATGTGGAATCTAGAAGAGTCCAAGTCATAAAATCAGAGAATAGAATGAGGGTTGCCAGGGGATAGAGGAGATGGGGAGATGTTGGTCAAAGTGTACAAAGCTCCAGTTGTAAGATGAATATGTTCTGCTGGCGTGATATACAGCACGGTGGCTATAGTTAGCAGTCTTGTACTGTATACTTCAAAGTTGCTTAGAGAAAAGATCTTAAATGTTCTCACAAATTAAAAAAAATAAAACACAAAAAACCCAAGTGAGGTGATAGTAACTTACTATGGTAATCATCTTACAATATACACATGTTTGAAATCATCACTTGGTACATGTTAAACCTCCACAATGTTATACGTCAATTATATCCCCAAAAAGATGGGGGAAGAAAATGGGGGCTGTCATCAAGAGCCAAACCTCTGAAAGGCTAGAAACACAAGTTTAGCTGCTCTTTAGACTCACACTGTACGTTGAGAGTACAGACAGACAACAGGAGCTCTGAGCTTAACACACTTATATCAGGACATCTATCTATTGCTTAAGCCGTCCTTATTCTGATTTAGGGAAGAATGGCTGAAAGACTCTAAGACTTAAGATTTCCCCTCCTCGGGTCCTTATGAGAAAGACTACTCCTAGCTGTGAGTCTCACCAGCTCTCTGCGCTTGAGGATGTAAGGCTCTGATGATACCTGGTGGGAGTCATAGTAGTAGTACCCAGCAGCACACACTAAGTGTGCTCTCTACGCTGGACACTCTTTTGAGACTTCTATGCAGGTCCCACAATCCCTTACCTGCAATGCTAAAGCCAGAAGGTTTTCACAATTCATTTGACAGCAGGTACTGACATTGGGCTAATTGTAGTTTTTTTTTGGGGGGGGGGGTTGTTTTTAAATCTCATTTAGTGTAAAGACAAGGATGCTTCGTTGTAGAAACACCAATGCGTCTGCTTTACAGGTGCTGCTCCAAACCCCAACGGGAGTCCTTCATAAAACAGAGCATGTGTACTAAAGCACCTTTCTAAAATCTAAACAATACTGGAACCAAAACCACCTCTGGTCTATAGCATGGTGCGGGGAATGAGCATGCCCTAAAGACTCAGACGCTGAGCTAGCACGTACCGCCATGCTAGCCGTAGGATAGCGGAAACTGCATGCCCTCGGCAGCCAGACCACCCAGGTTTTAATCCCAGCTCTGCCATTAGCGGTGTAGCTCTGGGCAAATAATGCAACCTTTCAAAATTTCAGTTTTCTCATCAATGTAACAGTCTTACTAATAATAATCATCTTATATAACTGTCACAAAGATGAAAATAATTCATACAAGTAGAAAGTGCTTACTACTTAGCAGTGTCCAATAACCCCAGGTACTATTAGCTAGTAAATAAGCACATTGTAGCCCAATCTCTTAACCTTCCATTTGCCCTACCCCCCAGCACACAGCAGACATTACATATTCCAATTTATTCAATTCCTTTAACTGTGAAATGGGAAACTCCGACCTCTTCAACTTCTAATAACTTGGTACCCTGATACATAGAAATATAGTTAGGAATATCCTCAAGTGGAAATATATACAAATAAAAATGAAGCCACAACATTTATTCAAGAGTGGTGGTTTCCAACAGTAACATATTGGGAATAACTTAAATATTCTGAAAGATGAGATTTAGTAAATATGTCACAAAACAGAAAATTAATCGTATTTTTAAAAATATTGTTAAGGGGGGCGCCTGGGTGGCTCAGTGGGTTAAAGCCTCTGCCTTCGGCTCAGGTCATGATCCCAGGGTCCTGGGATCGAGCCCCGCATTGGGTTCCCTACTCAGCAGTGAGCCTGTTTCCCCCCTCTCTCTCTCTGCCTGCCTCTCTGCCTCCTTGTGATCTCTGTCTGTCAAATAAATAAATAAAATCTTTAAAAAAAAAATATTGTTAAGGAACACTATTTAATAAGCAAAAATGCAGAATGTCTCACTGGTAAGAAGTTTATTAATGTTTGCATACGGATTATTTTTTTCTGTATATACACAAAATACATACCTATGCCAGATGAATACAGAGAAAGGTAGGCACCAAAATGTTGAAAGATCAGGAATTTCTCGGTGAGATGATTTCTCGTCCCTTTCCTGTATTTTCTGTGTGGACCAGGCACAATCTGAAGCATGGAATGGGATCATGTGACATACCACACCTCACCGTGGTCAGGAAGTGACCGCCAATTACTTGGGTGCTTAGTGTGGCTGGTGGGGGCCATGCTGCACACATGTGGTCATCAGAGTTCCACAATGTCGCACCGTGAAAACCGTTCTCCACACTACCTATGACAGGTTCATGAGCTGCCTTCAGCCTTCTCTGGAATGTGGTGGGATGTAATGAAATTTTTAAATGTCAGTTCAGGAAATATTCTTGAATGCCTAAGTTGATGACATAGTAAGACAAGACCATGAAGCTGATGAAATGCTAAAGTAAAATAAAACTCATCTTGCTTTTCTCCTCTAACACTACAGATCATTTTCGTGTTTGTGGCAGTAGAAGGAAAAACTCAGAAAAAAAGGCTCCTCCCAGGACTGTAACTTAAGGTTCTAGATTCTCAAGAACCACATTAACTGATATACAAGAGGTCATGTATGTTAAAATGACCTTTCTTACTTAATTTGATCAAAAGAAATAGTACTCTTGGTATGGACTGGAAGACCACAAATTTAACACAAAACTAAGATGTAGTTTTTAAAAAATGCCAAACATAGACAGGCCTGTTTAAAGGCTTCATACTGAAAGAACTATAATGTTGGAAAACTGCCAACATGACAGGAAGAAGTCAGTAAGTAACACACATCAACGAATGAGTTCTTACACACAGTTTAAGTGTCTGCACTTACAGATACAACACATAACAGAGGATTTATCCCACTGTATTAAATAGAATTTCAATCTCCAATAACAGTTCCCACATGCAGTTCTCAAATCTAGTCTACACTCAGCACATCCAGAATTCACTGTACCTTCTCTGGCCCATTCCAACAAACCTGCCTTTGCATCCAGCCTGGATGGCCCTACCGGCCCCTCCACTTCTGCCCTAACCCCCAGGATCTATTCTCAACCTTGGCAGTCCTAGCAATCCCATTTCGACATATCTCAGTTGGTGACGCTCCTCTGCTCCAAACCTCCCACCCTCTCCAAGTAAAAGTCAACCTGCTATAACTTACAAGGCCAACATATTCTGGTCTTCTGACCTTCCAGATCTCGTATGCTCTCTCCTCCTAGCTCACTCCGCTCCAAACACACTGCTCACCTGGTTCAATCCCAACCCAGGGCCTTTGCACTTATTCCCAGGTCTCAAGTAGTCTCCCCCAGTAAAACCACATGATCTGCTCTCTCAAACTCCCCCAGTAAAATCACATGATTTGCTCTCTCAAACGGAACTGAGAAGAGTTCCTTCCTGAACAGTCACTACTCTGCCACACGTTCTATACCATCTCCCGCTTCCTCTTCCCCTTTGCTCTCATTATTTAACAAACAATTAAGTCATCAATATTATCAGCTTCAAGTACACTACTAAACTGATACTGAAACTCGAGTTAAACAAGGTATTATGGGGCACCTGGTTGGCTCAGTTGGTTAAGCATCCAACTCTTGGTTTCAGCTCAAGTCATGATCCCAGGGTTGTGGGACCGAGCCCCAAGTCAGGCTCCACGTTCGGCGGGAGTCTGCTTGAGACTCTCTCTCCTGCTGCCCCTCCCCTGGTTCATGCTTTGGCTCTCTAAAATAAGTAAATAAATATTTTTAAAAACACAAGCCATTATGGTAAGACACACATTCGTGGGATTTATTTATTTATTTATTTGACACAGAGAGAGAGTCAGTGAGAGAGGGAACACAAGCAGGGGGAGTGGGAGAGGAAGAAGCAGGCTTCCCGATAAGCAGAAAGTTCAATGCAGGGCTCAATCCCAAGACTCTTAAATCAGGACCTCAGTCAAAGGCAGCCGCCAACAACTGAGCCACCCAGGTGCCCCAACAATTGTGTGTTTTAAGATTAAGTGTGTCTGGGATTATTCTATCCCATGCTGCTCTCTTAATGACATGTATGGCTTTTAAAGTCTCACTTCACAACTTCGTCTTTATCTCCTTTCTTTAAAAATCTCCAATGTATAATGTCTACCATCATTTATTATTACTACTAATGATAAAATCACAAGAACAAGCCTCATGTACAGAACACGTGCTCTGTGCCTGGCACTGGGCTGAGCTCCCACACCGCCCTCCAGGCAGTCCCACATCACTCACTCCCCGGTGACAGCTAGTGCCCTTTACTACTGTAAGTACTAAACCTTCTACAGGCCCTAAAGAGATCTCCCACTCATCACCCCATCATCTTGACACCTTTTGACATGTTAACGGTCATCCCTGTTAATATGCACGGAAATCAGTCTGCTTGTTGTTTATAATGCTCTGTCAGTGACAGGTTTGTGTTCAAATATTTACTGGGGGGGAAAAATAGTCTCTTTAACAAGCAAACTAAAAACACTACAAAGATTTCACTGAACAGTTGGAGGTATCCTTTCCTTGGAGACACAATTTATACATACAGTAGCAACCATCAGAACATTTAAAAACTGGGCCAGGACGGGCATCGACCCCTCAGAACAGACACAGGCTGCACAAACACAGCATGCCCCGCACGGCATATGCCAGTGGACTGAGGACCAGCCCCGTGTGCGCGGGGCAGTCAAAGGTCAACCATGCAGGAGAACCTCATGCTGCCTTTACTCCCTCGAATCCCCAGAGAACCAGGGTACAAGAATGTTTACAGAAGAACGAACAGCTCAAAATAATTCTCCCTCAGACCCTAGGACTAGGCTATGCAGACACCGAAGGGCCTAGTTGTAGTACGTAGAGGAAGCAGGCTAATTAAAAGCTTTTTGACACCTGAAGCAGGGGTAGCAGGCCAAAGCAGCAAGCTCTCCCACCAAGCTCTGAAGCCCAGAAGCCTTGAAGCTGCCGGAGCAAGGCTGGAGCAGGCGGAAGCGGTGAGCCACCAGGAAGCTGTGGACACGCAACACCCAGGGCGTAAGTTAAAGGTTTTCCTGAAAGCAAAAAGGAAAACCCAGCGTTAAGTTAAGCAGTAACTGACAAGTGAGTCGTAGAGAGAAGGTTCTTAACTGGTAGAGCTGCTGATTTTTGATTAGGTCTCGGCTCATTTAGTGTTTCCCTTGATGTATGCATTTCTTGAAGGAGTTCCCTAACTTCTGCTTTTATTTTCATCATTTTTTTCTTTTAAGAAAAAGCATAATTGATAGAAATGCCGCTCCTATCAGATATCCAGGCCAGAGGTGAGCTAGAGGCATCTATAAACCTACTTACAAATTCCTGAGAGAAGACAAAATACCTTGGAAGAAATAGCTACCTCTTAAGGGTTGTCTCTGCATTTTAGAATCTCTGGGTTGAGAAATACAGGGTGGAAAAGGCTGCCAGAGCGCTTTTATCAGGAATGAATAACTATGCATTAAGAGCTCAGAATCCAGCAATACTACTTTTCTATTCAAATTCAGTCTTAAAATAAATTACATGCAATCTGTTGCTTTTATTTACACATTTTACTGATACTCATATACTGCAAGAATAAAAAAAGAAAGGAAAGAAAGGTGCGGAGGGAAGAAACCTTCTCACACGAAATCTCAAATACCCTCAGTCATGCGCTGGGGACTCTGATTTGACTCTGGAGATCTAACAGCAGAAGCCCAGGCCAGGCGGGACTTGCTCACGGTCCCCACGGCCACGCTGCCATGTGTCCCGCACACGCCCCGGCCCTTCAACCCACCCAAGCAGCAGACCTGTAGGGCAAACATCCCTGGACTTGGCTATGGGCCTCACTTAACCCACTGTATAGGTATCAATAATACTCTAGTGCCCTATCCTTTCTTCCAGTCTTTTTTATGGAAAAAATTATTTAAATATTTTTATTATTACTTTATTTCCTTCCATAGCTCAACCTCCACTGAGCCCTAAAATCTACCTTCAGTCCCACCACTAATTCTCTGTCCCTTTCCAATCTTCTAAAATGGCCTGTGCCACCTGTCCTATCTACTTGTCACCCCACAATTAAAGACCTGGGGACCTACTTCCTAGAAAGTAGATCCTTCACATTCCCTCATACCATCTTTACATGTCTCTGTACTTCTACATATCCTCACTTCTTTTCACTTTTAAACCAGAAAAGAAATGTCCCCATGACTCTCAAGGCTAATGATACCACCTGAGATCTTGATCCCAGACCCTCTCCTTCCTTCTTACCCCTTTTCCATTAAAGATTTCTTTCTAGACTTCAAGCACCCCTTTCTTCCGCTTCCTGAATATCAATTGGTAAACTTTTCCGAGACCTTCTCTCACCCAAAAACCAAAAAATTAAACAAAAAAACTGACCCACTACTACCCTCCCCTCAAGGAGCCGTTACTACATCCCTTTTCCATAACGCATCATTTCTCCATGAAGCACATTTTTAAGGAGTAGTATGCGCTTGCTCTTCCCACTTGCTCCTCATTTATTTGCTTCCCAGCCTCTTACAATCACTTACTTCCATCTAGTTTCTATTTCCCTCCACTCGACCAAAATTATTCTCTCAAAGATCCATAATGACTTAATTTCCAAATAAAATCTCTCGTTCTCATTTCTCATCTGCTTCAAACCTTCTTCATCACCAATCACTGCTGACAATCAGTATACTCTCCTACTTTTCTTTGACTTGATAACTGTTCCCCAACGACCCCTACTCTGGCTTTTTAGATGCCCTCCCCCCTCCTGACTTGTGTATCTACCCCAAGTGCCCAGCTCAGGAGTCTATACGCTCATGACTCCTAAATCCTGATCTCCTAATATTGATGCCCTTATTTCTAACTGCCTATTATTCATCTCTAAATGTTCAGCAAAAGTTTCAAATTCAGCAAGTCAAAACCTATCTATATAGCAAACTCACATACTAAGCTGCACACCTCAATCGTCCATGAGCTCCACCCATAGCTCATCTCTGACAACCAAGTGACTTCTTTCCAATCTGTCCCTCCCACCTGCCACCAGCTGGTTCAACACCTCATTATTTCAACTAGAAAATGATACCAAAAACCTTTTTGACCACCTGATAATATGCCAGACATTATGCTAACTGCTGAGAATACAAAAATAAAAGAGCTCTTGCCCTCAAAAATCTCACACTCTAATGTGGGAAACATACCTGAAGAATTACAGGACAACCTGGAAGAGGTAAAAATAAGATCTTTTAAAAAGCACAGAAGACAGATTCCTGACCCAAAAGGTGGGAGTGGGGGAGGGAGGTACTATGTGAATATATCTGTTAAAGTATTTTGGAAGAGGTGACTGACACCTGAGGTCTTACACAATGCACCCGGGAGAAGGGGGTCCTGGGGGATTTGACTAGAGGAGGGGATTCTGGGAAGGGGATACAGATGAGCAAGAAACAGAAGCTGGAAATACCTGTGTAGGGGAAAGAGGTGAGGATGTTTAGGGACAAGGAAAGATTTCTCCCCTAGCAGAGAATAGAAGGAAATGAGGCTGAAGTATCCCAATAAGGAAGAGCTTGCATGATGTGTTCATCACTAGAAACTTAAAATATGAATAACAGGAAGCCATTCCTGTTAGAGCTGGCTTTACTTAGATCGCTTTAGCAGCTTTATGGCAAGTGGGTTCAATCAAGGATGGAAAGAAACGAGAAGCTGAGGTTAAAGACACCAATGACCCAACTGGGGAAGAGAGGAAGAAATTCAAGAAAATTCAAGAAATACTTAGGATATGAAAGTTGGTGGTGAATTAGATGTGGGGATGAGGAGAGAAATCCAGGCTTTCCATGCCTCTGGTCTCTTCTCTCTCCACTCCTTCCTCAACACTATCACTGGTACTACCCCTCCTGTTTGTTCCAACTCTCGTGCCTCTACCTACAGCCCTCTGGTCTTCTCCCATTCCCACCGAATAATGTTCCTTAGCATAGCACGGCCCATTACTCACATTCCAGTGATCTTCCAACCACCACCACCAGAAATTCTATATTCCACTCATAAGATCCCTAACTGCTCCCTCAATTGAAGAAAATTCACTTCAATTAAAATTTTTTGAAAACCTCTTTTGATTCTAATAGAATATAATTATAGAAAACTTATAAAATCAAAGTATTAAAAAAAATAGCCACAGATAACATTATTTCATAGTGAAAAGAAAACTACTCTGAAATCCTATAACTTTGGCCATACCCTTACAACCAGCAAGATCCTCTTCTAATTCTGCAACAAATTATTTATTAAAATCATTTGAGGGGCACGGCACCTGGGTGGCTCAGTGGGTTAAAGTCTCTGCCTTTGGCTCAGGTCATGATCCCAGGGTCCTGGGATTGAGCTCCACATCAGGCTCTCTGCTCAGCAGGGAGCCTACTTCCCTTCCTTTCTCTCTGTCTGCCTCTCTGCCTACTTGTGATCTCTGCCTGTCAAACAAATAAATAAAATCTGTTTTAAAAAATCATTTGAGGGTGCCTGGGTGGCTCAGTGGGTTAAGCCTCTGCCTTCGGCTCAGGTCGTGATCTCAGGGTCCTGGGATCGAGTCCCACAGTGGGCTCTCTGCTCGGCAGAGAGCCTGTTTCCTCCTCTCTCTTTCTCTCTTTCTGCCTGCCTCTCTGCCTACTTGTGATTGATCTCTCTCTCTCTCTCTGTCAAATAAATAAATAAATAATCTTTTTTAAAAAATCATTTGAAATGCACTGAAAGCATCATGTACAGACACACTATGAAGAGTATCCTTTATAATACAGAAAAAATATAACCACCTAAATATTCATTCATTCATTTTACAAATACGTATTGAATGCCTAGCATGTCCTAGACTCTGTAGTAAGTGCCTCAGTACTGCAGAGAAATGAATATCCTTATATTCACAAAGCACACATTCTAGCTTAACGTTACCATTGAGTCAATTACAGAACAGTCACATTATGGACTTCTATGGAGCCATGAGAAACCAGGTTTGCCAAGAAATATTTCTTTTCTTTTTTTTTTTTTTAAAGATTTTATTTATTCATCAGAGAGAGAGAGAGGGAGAGAGAGCGAGCACAGGCAGACAGAGTGGCAGGCAGAGGCAGAGGGAGAAGCAGGTTCCCTGCCGAGCAAGGAGCCCGATGCGGGACTCGATCCCAGGACGCTGGGATCATGACCTGAGCCGAAGGCAGCTGCTTAACCAACTGAGCCACCCAGACGTCCCAGCCAAGAAATATTTCAACACATGGGGAGAAGACTTAAAACTATTTGGTAAGAAAAGCCAGTTAGATATTAGTGTTGACAAAACTTCCAATTTTACTATCCATGAATAGAAATAACATTAGAAAGAAAAGCCTGAAAATGTTAGAAGTAGATCTCAAGGTCACGTACCATTTTCCCTCTTGCTAATTAGACAGTGACTCTAACCAAGGTCATGGAACATATTTGGATTACAGTACATGATTAGAAAGTATTACTTTCATTAGTCATAACAGAGAATCATGAAAGGAAAAAAAGAGCCTCATTTTTTTCTGCTTCTAATCTAATAGGGAAAATTATGTTTAAAAACATCGTGCTAAGTACTTAGTATAATGAATAAAGAAATTCAATCCCTGCCTTCACTAGCAGCCCACTGAAGAAGACAAACATTAAGCACAGAAATAAGCAACTGAGAAGTTGAAAGTGTATATGTTAGGAAGCAGTTGGACAGGGGTTCTCCCCTTTCCCATCAGAAAGATAAAAGTATCTTACATCTTTATTCCCATTTTTATAAATGCATTCCACCGACTGATTTCATTCTCCCATTCAGTTTCCTTATGGATTGCATTCTGCCACCAATTATTTCACTGACTTCCATATATGGAATGATTTAAGATTTTATTTATTCATTTACTTACTTACTCGGAAGAGAAGGGGCAGAGAGGGAGAATCTCACACTCAGCATGGACCCCAATGCTCAGCTCGATCTCGTGACCCTGAGATCATCACCTGAGCCAAAATCAAGAGTCAGATGCTTAACCGACTGAGCCACCCAGGAGCCTATGGAATGATTTTAAAGAAGCAACAGGTGATAAGGAAATACATTTTGTTCAGCAGGGACCTCTGCTTTCTTTGAAAACACATACCCATTAATATTGGCCTTAGATATAAGGCAGCAGTCATTTCAAAGTATCTGGAGGAACTGTATCAAAAGAGCTGAGAGTGTGGACAAATTCACTCTGCTCTTGAGTCCCCTAGGGCTCAGAAGTTAGCAGTAAATGGAAATGGAAATACTCTACCCCAAAAGCAAAAAGGTTCTACCATCTCTCTTGGCGTCAAGAGTTAAGTACTGAAAAGCAAAGAGGAGTAATTCCCCTCCACTTCTGTCCAAATGACGAACGAAGGTGAATTAAGACACTTGTCCACTAGTAATCAGTGGGGAGGCCTGTACTCTGGAAACCAGTACAGCTACCTGGACGCACATACTTTGAGTCTATTTCTGGTGGTATGGAAGATTACGTATGTTGAACAAGCTTCCTAAACAACATAAATGTGATAAACTATGAGAACAACCTTTTAAACACTTTTCACAGATGAGATGAAGGAACCTGACACAGTCTCAAAACGAAGCACATCTAAGAATCCTAGAGGACAAGCAAGCACAGCCGGCTTTCACCCTGGACTCTGGAGACTGATCTTGCACTTCGGTGCCTGGAGAGCAGGAAGGGACAGGAAATAAAGACTAGGCAGCATGAAAAGTAAAAAACAGAACAGGAAACCAAACCTAGTAAGTAGATTTGTAACAGTCACAGGACATAAGGTCCTTATACAAAAAAATTAATTGCACATCTATGCACTAGTAAATGCTAAATGCACCACATATACTGGACATAAAGGAGGGTTCATCGGTGGTTGAGTATAGTGTTCTACATCAACTGAGTTTGTAGCTGTTCACATCTTTTTTCCTTACTGTTGTCTACTTGTATGAGATATTAATCAGTGTGCTAAAATCTCCTACTATGAGGCTCCCATGTGTACCCTTTTACTTCTGTCCATTGTTGCTCTGTATCCATAAAAGCAATTAATTAGGCCATACTAAGCTATGATGGGTGGGATATAATAAAATTTAAAAATTGGGTATACTAAAATTTTGATTTAACCTATCTGCTCACTATCTGCTGTATTTCCCATCATTTATTTTCCACCTCTATAACTCATTATACATACTAGTATTTTCCTTTCACTGGCTATCCTAAAGATTACAATTTACAGATTCAAATTAGTATTCTTACCACCTCCCAGACAGTCATTAGATCTTCGAGTACATTTAATCCACTTCCCCATCTCCTACCCACTGTGCCATTGTGGTCATGTAACCTAAATGTACATACGTGGAGTACTATGACTATTTTATGCCGTCATCAAAAGCCACATTTACCCTTTCTGAAGCTCTCTGGCCCTGCCTACATCCCTGTGCTTTCTCTAGGATCATTCTCTTTCTGCCAGAAGATTCCCTTCAGTATTTCCCTTAGTGTAAGTCTACTGATGACAGATTTTCTCAGTTTTCTCTTTGCCTAAAGGTTCTTTATTTTGTCTTCACTTAAAAAAAATTAAGACATAATTCATATACTATAAAATTCACCCTTTTAAAGTATACAATTCACTGGTTTTCAGTATATTCACAAGGTTGTATAATCATCACTGTCTAATGCCAGAATATTTTCATCACTCCCCACAAAACACCCCATACCCAGAAGCAAGCATGCCTCCACGCCCCCTTCCCATCAGCCCCTGAAAACCACTAATCTACTTTCAGTCTCTATGGATTTGCCTATTCTGGATGTTTCATACAAATAGAACAGCTAATAAGTGGCTGTTTATGTCTGATTAATTTTACTTAGCATGATTTCAGGATTCACCTACACCACAGCAGATACAAGTATCTCTTTCCTTGTGGCTGAACAAGAATACAGTGGATGGATAGACCACCTGTGTTCACAGTCTTCAGTTTACAAACACATGGACTGTTCCCATTTTCATTTATTTATTTATTTATTTATTTGGCTCTTATGATGAAGGTTCCTATGCATATTCACATACAGGTTTTGTGTGTATGCTTTGTTTTCATTTCTCTTGGGTATAAATTTAGGAATAGGATTGCTGGATTGAAAATTGGATTGCTGGACTGAACTTTTTTTAAAGATTTTTTTAATTTGTTCAAGAGAGACAGAGATAGTGACAAAGAGCACAAGCAGGGAGGAGAGGAAGAAGCAGACTCCCCCAATGAGCAGGAAGCCCAATGCCGGACTCAACCCCAAGACCCCAGGACCACGACCTAAGCCGAAGGCAGACACTTAACCAACTGAGCCACCCAGGTGCCCTGGACTGTATGTTTTCTACAGCAGCTGCACACTTTACATTCCCGCCAGCAAGGTACAAGAAAGCGTTCCAGTCCTTCCATATCCTCACCAAAGCTTGCCATCTTTTTAATTACAGCCATCTTGCTGGATGATAAGTGATATCCCCTAGTCCCTGAATTGTGTTTCCCAAATGACTAACGATGCTGGACATCTTTTCATGTGCTTACTGATCATTCATATATCTCACTGAAGATATGCACATTAAAATTATTTGTCAATCTTTTAGTTATGTTATTTGCAATTTACTGGTGTGTTGCAAATGTTCTTTATAGGTTCCTGGATATTAGACCATTTTCAGATATTTAATCTGAAAATATTTTCTCCCATCTTTTCACTTTTCCAATAGTGTTTTTTAGAAGTTCAAAAGTTTTTAATTCTGATGAAATCTAATTTATTTTTTTCTTTGGTTTTGATGTATATTTAAGAAACCATTGCCCAACCCAAGGTCACAAAAATTTATATCTATGTTTCCTCTAAGAGTTCCACAGTTTTAGCTCTTAACTAAGTTTTAGCTCTTAGCTCTTTAGCTCTCTTCTCTGTTTTGAGTTACTTTTATACATGGTATAAGGTAGGGTCCAACTTCATTATTCCTCATGTGGTATCTAGCTGCTCCTGCACCACTTGTTGAAAGACTATTTTTTTAATCCCTTGAATGTTCTTGGCACCCTTATTAAAAATCAACTGACCAGGGACGCCTGCCTGGCTCAGTTGGTGAAGCATACGACTCGTGATCTTGGGGTCATGAATTTGGGCCCCACTTTGGGGGTACAGATTACTTAATAAGTAAAAGTTAAAATAAAAAAAAAAAGAAAGAAAAGAAAAAAGAAACAAGTTGGGGCACTTGGGCGTATCAGTTGGTTAGGCAACTGACTTTGGCTCAGGTCATAACCTCAGGGTTTAGGAACAAGCCCCATATCAGGCTCCACTCTCAGCAGGGAGTCTGCTTGTCCCTCCACCTCTGTCCCTGCCCCTCCCCCACCCCTCGCCCAATCTTGCTCTCTCTCTCTAACTCAAATAAATAAAATCTTAAAAAGAAAGGAAAGGAAACGAAGGGAAGGGAAAGGAAAGAAAAGAAAAGGTCAACTGACCACAGACATGTGGGGTTTTTTCTGGACTTTGAATTGTATTCCACTGATATGTAATCCTTAAACCAGGGCCACACAGCCCTAATTACTAGTGCTTTGTAATGAATTCTAAAATCAGCAAGTGTGAGTTTTCCCACTATGTCCCTTTTCAAAATCATTTTAATTATTCTGGGTCCCATGAATTTCTACATAAATTTTAAAATCACCATGTCAAAGCGTGGGTTTTGAAAGAGATTACATCAATTTGGGGAGAATTGCCATCTTAACAGTATAAAGTGTTCCAACCTACAAATACAGAATGTCTCTATTTGTCGAGGTCTTCTTTAATTGCTTTTGACTATATTTTATAGTTTTGCTTTCATTTTAAAATAAATATTTTTGCTGGGTATAGAAACATAGATCGACATGTTTGCTTCTTTGAGCAATTTTCCATTATCTTCAACTTGATCGTTTCCCTTGTCAAGTGAACTGTCTTCTCATTGCTTTTTGGAAGTTACAAGTCCTTTTTCCTCTAGTTGTTATTAAAACCCTCTCTTTATTTTATTTTTTAGCTTTCAGAAATTTTACTATCACATGCCTGGACTATCATATGCCTGGACATATCAAATTTTACTATCATATGTCTTGATGCATTTATCCTGTCACTGAGTCACAGGAACTCTTGAATCTATGTGTGGATTTCTGTTCTTAGTTAGCTTTGAAAAGCTCTCACAGATTATCTCTTTTCTTCAGAAGCTGTTTCTGTCCCATTTTCTCTCTTGTCTCCTTTCTGGAACTATAAATACATACATGTTAATTTTTTCACTGTCTAATAGGAATCCTAATTTATTTTTTAATTTTCTGTCCACTTTTTTCTCTCCATACTTCAACCTAGATATTTTCTCCTGACCTAGTTTCCAATCCACTAATCCTCTCTTCAGTTTTCTGTGGTTGCTATGAAACCTACTGAGTTTTAATTTAAGCCACTGTATGTTTTATTTCTACCCTAGGGTCAGATCACCTTAATACAATCTGGGATTGATTTGATTACAACCAAGTTTCCATCTTGTGAGGGCTGGCCTATTTCCATTTGTCCTTCCACCTAAGCGGTGTAACCCTTCAGGGGCCCCAATTAAATACCAAGAATATTTAACAGAGCCCTCCTCTTTATTGAGCTCTAATTTCTAATTTTTGTTCTCCCTGAGCTGCGAGATTTCTGAAAGTTTTCTTTAGTTTTTCTGCCCCAAGACAACTGCCTTCAATTGAAAGGTAGAGCTAAAATGCTGGAGATTCACATCTCAATAGACCTATTTCTCTGACTCACAGCCAGAGTCTGAACTGATTTTACAGCTCTACACTTTCAGATAAATCTGTATTTTACTCAAGATTTTCTAGTCGTTTTCAGCAGAAAAGGTAGAGTGATACAAGCAAGTGTCATAATCAGAATGGGAAGTTCCTTGCAAATTACTTAGCGTGTCAAATTTCTCAAAATATTCTATAGGATTTTGATTGGCATTTCATAGAATTTATAGATTACTCTAGAGAGAATGGACATATTTACAAATACGTTATACCATGTTTGACTATAGAGTATCTGTTTTTCAGATCTTTATGATATACTCTAACAGAGTTTTAAATTTTCCTCCTTGTAAATCGTGGCCATTATTGGTCAGGTTAAATCCTGCTACTTGATTGTTTTTATTCTTGCAAATGGTATCTTATATCACTAATTTTTTTTAAAGAACCCATATTTTGGTTTGGGTAATACTACTCTCTATTTAACAAATTTCCAGCCTTACTTTTAGTATTTGTCTCATTCTCGTATACTTTGTGGTTCTTTTTCCAACTTTCTGAATTAAAATGTGGGTCATTTATTACTGTATTAGTTTGCTTGGCCTGGCATAACAAGGTATCATAGATCAGGTAGCTTTACCAACAGAAATATATTTTCTCTTACAGTTCAGGAGACTCAGAAGTCCAAGATCAAGGTGAAAGGGTTGGTTACTTCTGAGTGTCATGAGGAAAGGATCTATTCCAGGCCTTTCTCCTTGGCTTGACACGCCCAACTTCTCCCTGTATCTTCAAATCATCTTCCTTCTGTCCATGACTGTGTCCAAATTTCCCCTTCTTATAAGGATACCCTTAATAGTACAGTAGGGCCCCCAGTAATGACCTCATTTTAACTTAGTTATCTCTACAAAGACTCTATGTCTAAATAGGGTCATGTTCTGAGGTACTTAGCTACAACTTTAATATACAAATGTTTTTGAGGGCTTGGGGATAGAGCTGCAATTCAGCCCACAGCACTTACCAAGTTTCTTGTTTCCTGCTAAATTAATTATAAGTTATAAATCTCTAAGTATCTCACAAATTTGGAAATGCAATTTCATTCATATCTAACTACTTTATAATTTCCCTTATGATCTATACTTTCAAGTGTATAAACATATAGGTCATTTTTAGCTGGTATTAATTCCTTTTCTTAAAGAGACTTATCTATTTGAGAAAGAGAGAGTGAGGAGGGGAAGGGGCAAAAGGAGAAGAGAATCTCAAACAGATTGCCTGCTGAGCTTGGAGCCTGACACAAGCTTGATCTTACAACCCTGAGATCATAACCTGAGCTGAAATCAAGAGTCGGATGCTTAACCCACTGAGCCACCCCAATTTGGCACCCCAAATTTCTAACTTTTTTTTTTAAGGTCAGATACTGGGCTTCATAATAATAATTTTTGGAAGTTACTGAGGCACCCCTTCTGGCCTAGAACAATGTAAATTTTTTTAAAGATTTTTTAAAAGATTTTATTTATTTATTTGAGAGCAGAAGAACACAAGTGGGGCTGAGGGAGAAGCAGGTTCCCTGCTGAGGGAACACTGATGCAGGCCTAGATCCTGGGACCCTAGGATCATGACCCAAGCCAAAGGAGCTGTTTAACTGACGGAGCCACCCAGGTGCCCCAAGACCAAGGTAAATTCTAAGAATAATCAGTATGTGCTAGAAAACAATTTGTGTTCTCTACTGGATATAGAATTCTTTACTTATCTAATCATGTCATTATTTAATTATCATTATTTAATATTATTATTTAATATTTAATATTATTTAATATTATTATTTAATATTTAATATTATTATTTAATCATGTCATTAAAATATTTTACATCTTATCCCAGTGGCAACAATGGTAGACTAGGTTTACAGGAAGCAGGTACTGGGACTGGACATGGCAACTGTAGGCTCAGGGTCTCCACAGCTTCAGTAAATCCAGGATCTAGACCCCAAAGTGTGGTGGGCCCTAGCCATCCTTTTATGCCTGGTGGTGCTGCTTACTAAAGCAGACCCTATTTTGCACCCCTGCAGATGAACCGTTCAGCCTCCATATGGGGACATCAGCAAAACGGAGTGCTTGAGCCTTTCCTGGATAGACCAAAGTTGCCTCAAAGAGTACAGTTTGCTAAGAAAATGAGTCTGCCTAAAAAACTCTGATATCTAGAAATAGTGGCTGAACTTTCTAAACATTCAAAAGATATCAGCAACAGAATTCCTGTGTTTCTTCCCAGTTCTTTGGGCCACAAGCTCTGACCAACTCTGCATTCACACCCATTCCGATGCCAGTGGGGAGCTCGGGGCCTGCTGAAGGCTGCTCCTCTACTGAGTAGTGCAGGATGATTGTATGAGGGCCTTCCCTCTGGAGCCTGAATTTTCTGGACCAAGCAAGGCCTGGTCTCAGACGGCCTCATCATGATTCCCATGTAGGCTGCAGACCCTACTCTATCCCCCTACGTGAGCACTATTTCAATGGCTCTCAGCCACCAGGCGATGGAAGTGGAGAGACCCTCCCAAGTGCAGCGAGGTCTGTAAGCCCGCGTATCCTCGGTCCTACAGGGGTAAGAAGAAGCTACCGCTACAGTTTCCAGCTTCCTTCCAGCACGACACTTACAGCTGGTGCTTACAAGCAGGGCCCAGCAGAGGGAGCCTTCTCTGTGTCGGCCAACTCGGGCGGTCTTTGATGTTCCTGTCAGCAGCAAAGTAAAGGGAGGCCACACCATCTGGCTCCCGGACTGGACTGCGGAGAATGCCGTCCCCCACTGGCTGGCTATCACCCCTAGAAAACAGACTGGGGTGACAACTGCTTCTTCAAATTCTCAAAGGAATCAATCAGAGATTGTGGTCAGAATCTCAGGTACTGATCAGCACCACAAAAATGTTGTGGCCTACTGCAGCCTGGTTTTTGTTTTTTATAAGGCTGGTTGGGTTAAGGTGAGGATGGCGGTGGGAACTCCTTTTCTTCTTTGAGTTCGGATAAGACTCAAGAGCTCAGATGGTGGCTAGTGCGTGGTGGGGCCCGAAAGACAAGACCAGACCACACCCTGTGTATACTATTTAAGATTAAACAGAGCTCCCTTACACAGGAAAAAAAAAAAAATACAGCCTTGGCCACAAGCGGCCTCTTCCATGGACTGATCCTTACTGCTGACGGAACAGTGAGCCCTTTCAATTTCCTAATAAGGACTTTTGCGTAGACTAGTGCCTGCTGCTCCAAATCCTGCTGCAACCAACCTCCAAACTCTCCCTCCAGGAACATCTCCACTGAGCAAAACTGTGTGAGAACCGGAAGGGTCTGACTTCAGGTTTTCTAAAGCGATGGAAAATGAAATTCCCAACAATGATATAAATTCCTACATTTATACAGAACCTCCTACCAAGTGGTTATTTTCTAGACTTTGAGGAAGAGGAGAGATGATAGACTGTTAAATGAAGAAAGCCACTTTGTCCAGGGGTCCCTTAATCTGTTGAACCTTCCACTGTGGCACACCCTTTCTGTTCATGACTTTTTTTTAAAAAGAAGTTTTATTTGCGGTGGACCTGATCACGTGAATGAACAATTCCAACGCTGACTAGAACTGCTATGCTAGTTGCAGAACATAAACCCCAATAGAATAGCTTAAACAAAAGCAAGTGCGTCCCTACTGGATACCAATTTGACAGCCTCTAATCCCTTCGTGAAACGAGTTTAGGAGAAGCTAGTTGTTTCCATTTTTAAAAATCACTGCATTACTCTACCAATCGTTTTAACACAGAATGGAATAAACATGTCCTATTTCAAAAAATAAAAACTTCTTAAGTCTTGATTTTTTTTTTTTAAACTCCTTGACTAGCCAGTTTCTGAGAAGGGATAGTTAAAAGCTCTATTTTCAACTGTTCTGTATTTTTGTATTCCCTTATGGAAATGTTATCAGTTGTTACAATATATATTTTAGAGCTCATTTGTTAGATAAACATGGATTATTATAACTTTTTACAAATTACTTTATAACATTTGTGATTATAACATTCAGAAAGACAAAACAAATGTAGAGTTAAACACAATTTTAAAGTGAACAACATATAAGTAAAATGGAGATCAAGAAATAGAACATTGTAGTAGCCCAGAATCTACCCACGTACCTCTACCTTCTCACCAGAGATAACCATTATCCTGACTTTTGTGATGAAATCAAATCACAGGCATTCTTAAGGTGCCCTCCTCCAACTCAACAGTCAGGTTTTAGAAACAAGCTTATTCTAGCCTCATCAAATGGGCTGGACAATGGTCCCACTTTTCTATCTGGGGAAGTTTACATTCAGACTGACTTCTTCCTTAAATTATTTGCAGAACTTGCAGATTAATTCATCTTAACCTGGAAGACTTTCTAGTGATTTATGAAATAGAGAATAAGTTCAAAAAGAATTTATTATTCAATAAAAAGCAAATGCTTCAAAAACCAAACAAAACAACAAAAACCAACATTTTTGTTTCTAGGTAGAAACAAAAATGTTTCTACCTAGAAGGGTCACCCCTACTCCTGTCACTGTACACCCTACCCCCCTTGTCCCTGTAAAATGTTACTTTATGAAATACAAGTATGAATTGTACAATTTCTACCTCTTAACAAAAAACAGCTTACTATATATACACTATCCTGCAGCCTATTTTTTTAAGGTTTTATATATTTGAGAGAGAGTGAGCACGAGCAGGGGGTATGGCAGGCAGAGGGAAAGGGAGAAGCAGACTCCCCACTTAGCTGGGAGCCCAACATGGGGCTTGATCCCAAGATCCCGGGATCATGACCTGACCCGCAGCCTATTTTACGCACTTTACGATATATCCGGGCGACCTCGGATCTTTATCGCAGGTGTACAGTGTTCCACTGTGTGGCTATACCATAGCTTGTTCAACCTATTTTGGACACTTACGTTCTATTTGTCTTATTTTTTACACTTGAATATCTGATCCATTCATAGTTTGTCCTAATATATAATATGAATTTTAACTGGATCCACAAATGGACCCTTCCAACTGGCTCTCCCGTTGTATCAAGACCATGTATTAAAATTTCTCTTTTGCACTAATTGGAGAGACTGCCTTTAGCAGACATTACTAGACATTACTATGTGTATGTGAGCCCATTTCTGGACTTTTTATTCATGTGCTATTTCTTGAGGCTTTATAACACGTTTTAATATACAGTAGGTCTATCCCCGCTCCATTTTTTAAGCATTTTTGTTGATTCTTAATATTTTCCTGTATAAACTTAAGAACTAGCCTAGTAATTACCATATTACTGGAATTATTTAATCTGTTAATTAATTTATAAATAATTAACACTTTTATGATATGGCCATTGTAAATTTTTCTCTTCCATTAACTTCCAACTACAGTTATTCATACATATAAAAGTTCACAACTTGTGTATATGTAAAATTAGTATGGAATTATCTCTTTAGTTTTATAGTAGCTTTTAGCCCTATCTTTGGGCTTTTAGATATAGTTTTTAGATATATCAAAATATATTTCCAAACTGAAGTTCTAACTCTTCCTTTTTAATTCTTACACCTAATTGATACAGGCTTTTTGGCAAAAATTATATGTGTGCGTGTCTGGGTCATTCCAACTCATTTCGTTTGACCCTAATTCTGGGCAATTTATGTGACTTCACCCTCTAGTTTATGCAGTAGTAGAAAGGTAGAAGAAAGAGAGCAAAATTATCAACAAGAAAACTGACTGACACTGATGTTTCTGTAAAAATAAGACTGTTGTGACACTTAAAAGATGCTAAGTTCTTGGAATGGGAAAAAAAGGACCCCTATTCAAGAACAACTATTATGAAAATAATGCAGAGATTGTTTGGCAAAGAAGTCAATACAGAAATCAAAAGAGAACATTAAAAAATATTCAAGTAACCCCCAAAAAAGGCAGAAAGAGAGCAAGAGAGGACGCCTGGGTGGCTCAGATGGTTAAGCATTTGCCTTAGACTTCAGTCAGGATCCCAGGGTCCTGGGATCGAGCCCTACATTAGGCTCTCTGTTCGGGAGGGAGCCTGCTTCCTCCTCTTTCTCTGCCTGCCTCTCTGCCTACTTGTGGTCTCTCTCTCTCTGTCAAATAAGTAAATAAAATCTTTTTTTTAAAAAACGGTGGCTATATTAATATGAAACAAACTGGACTATCAGACAGACATACTACCTTACAAAAAAGGAAACACTCCATAATGACAAAAAAAGTTGATGTATCAGAAATACATACAAATTGAGAAATTGTTTGCACCTTTTATGAGTTTCAAAATGCATGAGGAGGAGGAACAGACATACCCACAATAATATTTGAAGATTCTAATATTCCTTTCTCAAATGAACTAAACAAAACACACCAAAGTATGGAAGATTTTATTGACAGCATCAACCACCTTGACCTGACATTCATAAAAGCATATAATCAACAAACAATAAAAATTATTTTCAAGTACATATGGAGTATTCATAATGATAAATCATATTTTGACCATAAAACAAATTTAATAAATCTCCAAAGTACTGAAAACTTAAGAGTATGATGTCTAAACATAACGAACATAATTTGGACATCAGTAACAGTAAGATAACCCATCTAGTCTCAAAATTATTAAAAGTAAATGCTATATTTAATGACTAATCAAAGAAGATATCAAAGAGAAAGTCAGATCGTTTTTTGATATGTATGATAATGAAAACATAACATCAGAATCTGTGGGATACACCTAACCCTGCTCAGAGAGAAATTTAGGTATTTTTTTAAAGATTTTATTTATTTATTTGAAGGAGACAGTGAGAGAGAGCATGAGCGAGGAGAAGGTCAGAGGGAGAAGCAGACTCCCCGTAGAGCTGGGAGCCCAATGCGGGACTCGATCCCGGGACTCTGGGATCATGACCTGAGCCAAAGCCAGTCGTCCAACCAACTGAGCCACCCAGGAGTCCTGAAATTTATAGTTTTAATGCTGAAATTGGAATGGAAAAGAATGAAAGATCTAAGTTTAAGTTTTTGAGAGGCTAGAAAAAAGATGAGCAAATCAAATCTAAAGAAAGCATTATAAAAGAAACAAAGAAAAAAAATTATGTTAAAAAGTGACAAAAATAGGGGCGCCTTGAGGGGGCTCAGCCAGTTAAGCATCTGACACTTGGTTTTTGGCTCAGATCATGATCTCAGGGTTGTGCGATCGAGCCCTGCACTGGGCTCCACACTCAGCCCAGAATCTGCTTGAGATTCTCTCCTTTCCCTCTCCCTCTCCACCCTCCTCTGTTCCTCTCTCTGCTCACATGCACTCTCTCTAAAATAAATCTTTTTTTATAAGTGACAAAAATACAGACAATCCATAAACCTAAAGTAGATTTGTTCAAAATTAGTAACACTAAACAACTTCTAACATGACTAACAAAGAATGAGAGGAAAAAAAACCTAAGCATCAGTAATGAAAGATGGAGTATTACCTCATATTCCACAGACGTCAAAAAAATAATAAAGGGATATTATAAGCAACTTTACATTTGAAAACATAAATGAAATAAACAAATTTCATGAAAAATAAAATTTACTGAAGCTGACACAATATAAAACAGAAAATCTGAATAGTTCTATAACCATCAAGAAACTAAATTAGTACAATTATATGCCCACAAAAAACCCCAAGTCCAGAAGGTTTTACTGGTAAATTCTATCCAACATTTAATGGGAAAAGAATACCAAATATACATAAAATATTAAAAAAAAAAAAAGAAAAAAAAGGCAAACCCTCCACCAATTCATTTTCTAAGTCCAGCATAAAACTAATGCCAAAAATTGACATCAACATTATAAAAAATAAATCATAGGTAAACATTCTCCATTAATTATAGATATGAAAATAGCTAAGAAAACACAAAGGAAATACTGAATAGAGCAATATCTCAAAAGGACAGTAAGTCATGACCAACTGGAGTTTATCCCAGAGATGAGTTTAACATTTGAAAAATCAATCACTTACCAAAGGCAGAATTCATGAAAGAAATAACTGATAAATTCGACTTCACCAAAATTAAAAACTTCTGCTTTATGACAGATACTGTCACAAGAATGAGAAGACAAACCTGAGAAGAAGTATTTGCAAAAGACGGCATCTGATAAAGGACAATTATCTAAAACAAACAAAGAACTCTTAAAAATCAACATTAAGAAAACAAACCACCCTGGGGCACCTGGGTGGCTCAGTGGGTTAAGCCTCTGCTTTCGGCTCAGGTCATGATCTCAGGGTCTTGGAATCAGGCCCCGCATCGGGCTCTCTGCTCAGCAGGGAGCCTGCTTCCCCCTCTCTATCTGCCTGCCTCTCTGCCTACCTGTGATCTTTCTCTCTATCAAATAGATAAAAATAAAATCTTAAAAAAAAAAAGAAAAAAGAAAAAAGAAAACAAACCACCCCATTAAAAAAATGGGCGAAAGATCCTAACAGACACCTCACCCAAGAAGATACACAGGTGGCATATGAAAATATGCTCAACATCACCTAGAGAACTGCAGGTTAAAACAACCATGAGATACAACTACAGACCTATTAAAATGGCCAAAATTTAAAACACTGAAAATGCCAAAGGCTGATAAGGATGTGGATCAACAGGAACTCTCATTCATTGCTCGTCAAATGCAAAATGGTACCAGCCACATAGTATGATATTTTGGTAGTTTCTTACAAAACTTTAACAGTACTCCTACCATTCCATCCAACAATCATGCTCCTTGGTATTTCCCCAAAGCAAGTGAAAATTTATGTCCACCCAACAATCTCCTCATGGGTACTTATGGCAGCTTAATTCATAATTGCCAAAAGTTGGAAGCAACCAAGATATTTTTCAGTAGGTAAATGGATAAATAAAACCAGAGGCTTGTTTAGACAATGGTGTATTACCCAACACTAAAAAGAAATGAGCTATCAAAAGCCATGAAAAGACATAAGAGAAATGTAAATGAACATTACTACATGGAAGAAGCCAATCTGAAAGGCTACCTTCTATATGTTCCAACTACAGGACATTCTGGAAAAGGCAAAACTGTGGAGACAGTAAAAAGATGAGGGATAGCCAGAAGACAAAGGAAACGTGGAATGATAAAACAGCGCACAGAGGATTTTGAAGGCAGTGAAACAATTCTGTGTGATATTTTAAGGATGGATATGTACCATTATACATTGGTTCAAACCCATACAATGTGAACCACCAAGAGTGACCCCCCCCAGTGTAAACTGTGGACATCAGCTGATAACACTGTGTCTGTGCAGACTCACAGACTATAGCACATGCATCACTAGAATGCAGAATGTCAATAGTAGAAGAGGCTGAGCACAAGTTGGGCTTGGGGGGATATGGGAACTCCCTGTACTTTCCACTCAAACTTGCTATAAATTTTGCCATAAAAATGTTCTAAAAAATAAATTCTACTTTTAAAAAGTCTAAGTGACTCACCATATTACCAGAATAAAAGAGCAAATCTATATGATTATTTCAGTAAATGCCCAAAAAGCATATGACAAAATTCAGCACCCATTAGAGAGGAAATTTTTTTTTAATTCTCGGCAAACCAGTAATAGAAGACAGTATCTTCAAAAGGATAAAAGGCACCTACACAAACACTGAAACACTGAGTCCTGTCTCCCAGTGCTCAGGAATAGGGTAAGGATGCCTATGCTCCTGGCATCTATTCAATAATGTACTACACGCCCAAACTAGTACAGTAAGATAAAGAAACAGAAAGTATAAAGCCTGTAAAGTAAAAAGGAAATTGTCCCTATTTTCAGATGATATGATCGTTTACAAAGAAAATCTAAGAAAGCAACAACTAAAATAACAAAAAACTATTTAAAAATAAGTGAATTTAGGAAATAATATTAGATACAAAAATCCGTGATGTATCTACATACTAGCAGCATGCTATCTGAACATAAAAAATTTTAGTGTCATCTACCATAGCACCAAAAAACATAATATATTTAGGAATACATTTAATTAAAAGAACGAACAAAACTTATATACTAAAATTATAAAACATTCTTGAGAAAAATTAAAATACACTTTAAAAAACAAAGAGAGGGGCACTTTGGTAGCTCAGTCATTGAGTATTTGACTCCTGATTTTGGCTCAGATCATGATCTCAGGGTCATGAGATCAAGCCCCACATCAGGCTCTGCACTGAGTGTGGAACCTGTTTAAGATTTTCTCTCTCCCAGGGCACCTGGATGGCTTAGTCTTTAAGCATCCGTCTTTGGCTCAGGTCATGATCCCAGAGTCCTGGGATCAGGCCCACATGGAGCTCCCTACTCAGCAGGGGAGTCTGCTATTCCCTCGCCTACTCCCCCTACTTGTCTTCCCTCTCTCACTGTGTCTCTCTCTGTCAAGTAAGTAAATAAATAATATTAAAGGAAAAAAATTCTCCCTCTGAGCCTCTGCACACCCACCCCCCTCAGCTCACACATGCTCTCCCTGTTTCTCTTTTTTTTTTTAAAAAAAAAAAAAAAAAAGGACGCCTAGATGGCTCAGTTGGTTGGATGACTGCCTTCGGCTCAGGTCATGATCCCGGAGTCCCAGGATCGAGTCCAGCATCTGGCTCCCAGCTCCACAGGGAGTCTGCTTCTCCCTCTGACCTTCTCCTTGCTCATGCTCTCTCTCACGGTCTCTCTCTCAAATCTATAAATAAAATCTTTAAAAAAAAAAAAAAAAAAAGGAAGAGAGAAATAACATTGTTTATGGACTAACTAGTAGACCCAACATTGTTAATGTGTCGGTCCTACCAAAACTAATCTATAATTGATGCAAATTCATTTTCAAAACCAGTAGGTTTTATGGAAACTGACATGGATTCTAAAATTTATGCAATAATCCAACAGTTCTGTAAGAGTTCAAACGATTTTGAAAAAGAACCTGGTAGAAGGACTTACACTCAGACTATACTACATGCCTCAACTTTACAGTATAAAGCAAAAGAAAAAAAAATCAAGATAGTGTGGAAATGGGGCACCTGGGTGGCTCAGTGGGTTAAAGCCACTGCCTTCAGCTCAGGTCATGATCTCAGGGTCCTAGGATTGAGCCCCGCATTGGGCTCTCTGCTCAGCAGGGAGCCTGCTTCCTCCTCTCTGTCTGTCTCTCTGCCTACTTGAGATCTCTGTCTGTCAAATAAATAAATAAAAATCTTTAAAAAAAAAAAAAAAGATAGTGTGGAACTGGCATAGGGAAAGACAAAGAGACCAATGAAATAGAATAGAAAGAGCAGAAAAGGTGCAGGCTTATATGGTCAACTGATGATTTTTTTTTTTTTTTAAACAAAGGTGCAGAAGTAATTCAATAGACGGAAAACAGGCTTTTCAACAAATGGTGTTAAAACAACTGGAAATCCATTGGGACATAAATTAGCCCCAATGCCTATCTGACATCATACATGAATTAATTTGAAATGGAATTGGGAAATGTGGGAAATGGATCACCAATCCAAACAGAAAAGGTAAAACTATAAAGCTTTAATGGGAAAAGCATAAATACCTTTGTGACCTGGCTATGAACAAGAATTTCTTAGAATAAAAAAAAAATAACAACAATGAGAGAAAAAATTTTCAATTATATCATTAAAATTTAAAACTTCTGCTCATAAGGAAACATTTCTTAAGAAAATTAATAGGCAAACCACACAGCCTGTGAGAAAATATTGACAAAACATGTATCTGACAAAGGACTCTTATAATATAAAATATAATGAATTCCTACAATAATGAAAATACAAATACATCAATTTTTTTAAAATGAACAAAATATTTGAACATATACTTCACAAAGAAGATAGAAGAATGGTGAATAAGCCACAAAAACACATTACTATGTTGACATACAACACAAATCCAAATAACAATGCAATTTAAGACCATGAGATACTATTACATACTCGCTAGACTAACAATGAGAATGTATTGGTGAGACCTATGGAACATGGTAGGAATATAAATTGGTACAACCAGATTAGAAAACTGCCAGTTTCTTTTAAATTTAAACATGCACCTACCATTAGCAGTGCTGTTCCAGTAATATTACCAAAGGAAAATATAAATGTATTTCCATACATACTTGTACAATAATATGCGTATCAATTTTATTCCTAATACTCAAAAACTAAAAACAGCCCAAATGCTCATCAACATAAGAATGGATAAATTGTAGTATATTAATAAAATAGTATGCTAATCAGCAACAAAAAAGGGAATATTCATACATTCAATCACAACAATGGATCTCACAGACATATTCTGAGCAAAAGAAATTGTACCCTGAAAAGTACATATGGTAGGATTCCATTTACATGAAATTTTCAAAAACCCAAAACTAAGCCACAGTTATAATTTAGAACAGTGGTTGCCACTTCTTAGGGAGATGGAAAAGTTCTATATCTTCAATAAGAGTGAATCTATTTGTCAAAACTCACATCATAAATACACACAATACGTGTATTTCAACACATAAAATTTACCTCAAAAGAGAGAGACCATCAAAAAAAAGAAAAAAGCAAAAAGAAATCACACTCCCAGATGGCTTAACTAGTTTCCAAGAAATAATAATCTTACACAAACTTTCAAAAACTGAGAAACCAAGAACGCTTCCCAAATTGTTCTACGACCTAAGCATATCATTCCAGAATATTAAAAAAATTAATAGAATAGGTAAATTAAAAGCCAATCTTTCTCATACATGTAAACAAAAACTGCTAAACAAAATATAAGCAAATTAAACCAAACTATATATATTAAAATGATACACAGAGCTGGATTTATATACTAATGTAATATTGGTACATTCAAAAACTAACCAATATAATCCCCGCAGTAACCAAATATAGAAGTTAAATCATATCAACAAAACACATATAGAAAAACTTTTGATAAAGGTTAACTTCTATGCATGGGAAAAACTCTAAACAGACTAGGACTAGAAGGAAAACTACCTTAGCCTAAAAAAGAATAACAATACAAACAAAAACTCTGCAGCAAACTTCAAATGCAATAGTAGAATACTGAGTACTTCACTCTAAAATCACAAACCAGACAAAAATTCAATTTTCACCACTTGAATTCAACATTTTATGGAAGATCCTCTCCATTGCAGTAATATATGAAAAAGAAATAAAAGGCATAAAGTTCAGAAAGAAAAAAAAAACGGTCATTATTTGGAAATACAATTATGAAAAATTCAAAAACTTACATATTAATAATCTAGAATAAGTGACTATATCAAGATTCTTAAATACAGTATGAATATACAAAAATCAATTGCATTTCTATTCTAGTACAAAGTTAGAAAACAATTCTCTTAAAGCTCATCTGAAAACATCAAACACTCATAAATGTATAAAACCTACAAAGAATAAAATGAGCCTTGACTTATACCTCAAGAAACACAAAATTATAAATCTGATGGAAAACAGTCTAAAATATAAAATTTTTTTTTAAGATTATAGACTTTAGCATGGGAAAATATCCTCATGACCTTGGAAGTTTTAAAAAAAACTTCTTTAAAGGAACACAAAAGGACTAACAATAAAGAAATTTTATTAACTGGAGTTTACTAAATCTAAAAACTTCTCTTCAATAAAAGATCCATATGGAGAGGGAAAAGCCAAGACACAGAAAGGAAGAGATATTTTATTTAATACACACATATACACACATTATCTCCAATAAAGCACCTATACCCAGAATATACCAGTAAGTCAGACAACCCACTCTCAATCCGCCACCCACTCCCAATCTAACATCAGAATATGCACTTCACACACACACACACAAAATCTAAGGTATTTACAGTGATATGAAAACGGGTATAAGTTAAAAACTTAAGAGAAAATATAAAATGAAATTGTAATCCAATATTACTACTCACCCTCCCAAAAAATTGCTAAAATTTTAAAAACAAATAAATAACCAAGTACTGGTGAGGTTGTGAGCAACTGGAACCTTCTCTGTTGGTGGGTTTTTTGGTAAAAATCAGCAAACTAGTAACCACTTGGGAAATTTTCTGGCATTATCGACCAAAGCTAAACAGACCTATCCGATCACCCAGCAATTCCACTCCTAAGTTTATATGAAACACAAATGAGTGTCTCTGTCTCCCAAAAGACATGTAAAAGAATGTTCATAGCAACATTAACATGGCCAAAAACTATAAACAACTTGAATACCCACCAACATTAGTATGAATAAATATCTTGTGGTGTATTTATACAAAGGAATACTGTGAACTAATACAAAGATGAATCACACATGTTGAGCAAAAAGCCAGAAACAAGAGTATGTATTATATAATTCCATTAATAAATAATTCAAAAACAGGCAAAATAAATCAACAGTGATAAAGTCAGCATAAATAATTAATATGGAGGTGCTTACTCACAGAAAGGAGGCAGTGGGTACCTATTGTACGTAATGGTTACATAAGTACATGCAAATGTAAAAATCCATTGAGTCAGGTGTGCACAGAACTCAATTTTTTAAAAAGCTTAAGACCTCAAAATAAATGTATTTTCAGACAAATAAAAGCAGACAGTTTATCATCAGACAGGATGAAATAATTAAAGGAATTTTTAAGTCAAAATGTTATCAAAGGGAAGTCTGTGACTATAAAAAGCAAGAGAAAAATGTGAATATATGAGCACATCTAAAAAAACAGAGCCAGTAGTTTTGGAGGTTTTAAATATATGTACTACTGAAGACATAACAGCAATGACCCAAAAAAAGGTTTAAGTCAGATAAATCAGAATTAGCAAAATACAAATTTGCCAGGACTACGTATGGCAATCTCTAGAGAAACCAAATGAAAAGTTAAACTAAGAAATTAATAAATGAGGGAGAGAATAATTTAAAATACTCCATTACCAGGAATTAAACATGTAATACAGAATGGGCAAGATAAATAGAAAACAAATAGTAATAAATAATTCCATTACATATAGTCAAATGACTATACACTTCAATTAAAAGATGAGATTATCAGACTGGATTAAAAAATAAAAACTGGGGGACCTGGCTGGCTCAGTCAGTAGGGAATGTGATTCTTAATAAGTAAATAAAATCTTAAAAAAAAAAAAAAAGCAAAAACAAAAACAAAGGGGAGTCTGGATGGCTCTGTGGGTTAAGCCTCTGCCTTTGGCTCAGGTCATGATGTCAGGGTCCTGGGACCAAGCCCCACATGGGGCTCTCTGCTCAGCAGGGAGCCTGCTTCCCCCTCTCTCTCTGCCTGCCTCCCTGTCTACTTGTGATCTGTCAAATAAGTAAATAAAATCTTAAAAAACAAAGTAGAGAATGTGATTCTTGATCTTGGGGGTCATGAGTTCAAGCCCTAAGCTGGGGGTAGAGTTCCCTTAAAAAAACAAACAAACAAACAAACAAACCAAACCTGTATTCTACTGAACAGTAAACATACCATAAGATTATAGAAAGCTAAAACTCTAAGCATGGAATAAGATATTTAATGAAAATACAAATAAAAAGACCTAGAATCATTCTAGTCACATCAAATTAAGGAAAATTTCAAAAAGCATTATTTAGAGACAACAAGGATCATTCTATTATGATTAAAAGAGTTAATCACCAGGAAGATACAATAACTTTATATTTGTTATCAGTGAAAAATAAAAGAAATAAAGACTAAACAAATCCTCTATCAGGAAACGACAAATCAAGCAGAGAAAATAAAGTAAGGATGTGGAAGATTTGAACAAGGTGAATGATTTTAACCTAATATTTATATAACAATGCATGGCAAATTTCAAAGGACTGAAATCATGCACAGAGACTGTTACGGAATTACACTGCAACTCAGTAATGGAAATACACTTAGAAAACCCTCCAAGTATTTAGAAACTGACCAACAAACTTCTAAGTTAATAGAAAAAAAAAAGAAAACACAATGGAAATTTGAAATCACATTAGAAATCACACTGTATTTTGAGCAAAATAACAAAGAAAATATGACATATCAAAACTTATCAGCTGTAGATAAAGCTGTCTAGAGGAAATTGTATAGCCTTAAACACACATTTGAAAAAAAGGGCTAGACACCAATGCTCTAATTATCTGTCTCTAAAAGTTATAAAAAGAATAGCAACTTAAAACAAAAGAAAGTACAGCCCACTTCTCCCTCTACCCTTACCCTGCTGATGCTCCCGCGAAAGGAAAAGAAGGAAAAGAAAAAAGGGGCACCTGGGTGGCTCAGTTGGTTAAGCGTCTGCCTTCTACTCTCTCTCTAATAAATGAATAAAATCTTAAGAGAAAAAAAACAAAGAGAATAAAAGGAAGAAAATATTAAAAGCAGCAATTACTGAAACAAATATACAATAGAAAAATTCAAAAGGCAAAGGTTAATTCATTGAAAAAATAAAACTGATAAAGTTCTAGCATGAAAAATGAAAAAATGAGAGGTAAAAATAATAAGTATAGTAATAACTGTGAAAAATCAGATGACATGGGTGAACTTAGCAAAACTAACATATAGAGAGAAAATCCAATCTGATTTCCTCTAAAGAAATTAAAACTGTCTTATTGGCAAGCTCCAGGCCCAATGGTTTCACAAGTGGAATCTTCTACACATTTAAGGAAGAAATAATAACAATCTTCCCAAACTCTTCCAGAGAACAGTAAGAGAGGCCAGCATAACCAAAATACCAAAATCTGATTGGTATTTTATTTTGTTACTATTTTTTTAAGATTTTATTTATTTGACAGACAAAGATCACAAACAGGCAAAGAGGCAGGCAGAGAGAGAGGAGGAAGCAGACTCTCCGCTGAGCAGAGAGCCTGATGTGGGGCTCGATCCCAGGACCCTGGGATCATGACCTGAGCCGAAGGCAGAGGCTTTAACCCACTGAGCCACCCAGGCGCCCCTGATTGGTATTTTAAGTAGGAAAATTACAAGCCAGTTTCTCTCCAAGAATCTGAACACAGACACACACACACACACACACACACACACACACACGCACACAGAGTAAGCTAAGTACAATGAGACATGAAGATAATACAAGGTTGGGCTTATCTTAGAAATGCAAGGTTAGTTTAACATTTGAAACTAAATCGTTGTAATTCAACACATTAACAGAGTAAAGGAGAAAAGCCTTAAGTGTCTTAAAAGATGCTGATAAAACATTTTCTTAAAATCCAACACAATTCATAATTGAAAAGTAAAATCAACTGGGTTGCTAGGTATGAAGGCAAACAAAACTCCATGATATTTCTAATTACTAGCAAATAAACAACTAGAAAATGAAATTTAACAATTCTAATTAAAATAACAAAGAATACCACATTCCTTTATCAACTGGCTGATTCAGTATCATTAAGTATCAATTATCTACAAATTAATCTCCTATTTCAGGGCAATCCTAATCAAAATTCAAGTAGATGTATGGGTGTGGATTTTTAAGAGTATTTCCGAAACTGAAACATTCAGTGTAAAATTTTATGAAAATATCAAGGGCCAAGAACAGAGGAGGAGAGGAAGGAAGCTGGAGGAATTACAGTATCAGATATTGAGACTTCTTAATCTAGAGTATGTAAGACTGTGGTACCGGCACAAGGAAACTTCCACTGACATGTGAAGAAAAACATCTTGGAAAAAAATTCCATGTAGAAATATTTCATCCAAACACTAATATATTTTCTGATTGATCATATAATGATAGCAAGGACATCATATTTCAGTTAACTTCTCTCATAAACTGTATAAAATTTTTTCCACAACAATTAGCAGAACTTTAATAAAAACTTTATCTCTTACCTCTCCAAAAGCTCCTCGACCTATCACCTTCAGTATCTCAAAGTCTTCTCTGTGTAGGCGCATCTGTTTCACTTTAGAAGTAAATGGTTTGGCTGAAACAAAAGAACATCAATTACTTAAATTAGGTATATACATAATGGCATTTCTTAAGCAATAAACATTCAAATGATAATTAAGAATGAAGTCAAAATACCTCATAATCCCATCAAACTATATTAAGAAGAAATACATTTAATTTCCATAAGAAAACAATTTCCTTTATTTCTTGCATGTGAATTACATTTTTTGTGATAAACATACTTTTAAACACCTAATAACCTAAGAAATAATGCAAAGAAAGAGCAATGTACGAAGGAGGTCAATTCATTTTCACGTAGAATTCTAACACTCAATGCTAGACATATTATTTTAACAACAAATGTCCAAGAAGTAAAAGCAAATTTCATGGAAGGAGTTTCAGCAATTCCAACCACGTAAATTCAGATTTCTTTCACACTCATTCATGTATATACCCTTTTAACACCATTAGCAAGAGTCTACACTATATAAAACATGGTGGCACTCACTGGAGTTTGAACAATTATCAGTACAGTATGATACCTTCCTTCTTCAGCAAGTTCTAAGTCTTCAGGGCAGACAGACAGTAGACACACATACAAAATTTAACAGTGGGATGAAACTTCTAAGAGAGGTAAATATAAAGTGCTTCAAGATAGGTGAGAATGGAACACTAATACTTTACAGATGACATAACACAGAACTGCACCTTGAGGACTTAGTAGAACTCTGCTACTTTCCCTGGGTTTGCAGTGTAGACATTCCAGACACAGGGAGCAATATAAGCAAATGCAGAGAGGCAAGAAAATGACCATGAGGTGATAACAATAAATATTCCACTGCTGTTACAGAATTTTGAGAAAAAAGGCAAAGAAAATGGACCCAGAAAGTGGAAAATGTAATTGGCCTTGAATACCATACAAGGAATTCAGACACCCTATTAATAATAGCTGATAAACTGACATTTTTAAAAAATCTTAAAATCAATGTATGTTCTGCTGTCTCTAAGAGAAATGTCAACCTGTCTTCCTTTCCTCCCTTCATGTCCCTCTTCGGTCTCACAAAAAAAGGAGTAATATGATTAAAGGGTCTATAGATACAGGTCTCGTCCCATTCCCTCCGTGGGGCAAGAGTAATATTTATTTGAGCATTAGGAGAGTGAAACAGACAAGGCAGTCCTTACAAATTGATTTGTTCTGAAGGTATTTAGCCCTACTAGTTAGAAAAGAAGGGGGGCGCCTGGGTGGCTCAGTGGGTTAAAGCTTCTGCCTTAGGCTCAGGTCATGATCCCTGTGTCCTGGGATCAAGCCCCATATCGGGCTCTCTGCTCAGCAGGGAGCCTGCTTCCTCCTCTCTCTCTCTCTCTGCCTACTTGATGTCTCTCTGTCAAATAAATAAATAAATAAATAATCTTAAAAAAAAAAAAAAAAAAGAAGAAGGTTATTCCACACTGCATATCTCAGTCTAGTAGAGACTTCTGTGGTGTTTTAGATAATAAGGAAAGGAAATAGAGGTTGGCTATTTGGAATTCACACAAGTAAGAAGATGATCAAAGGAATATCAAATTTGAATGACGGTATGGAGGAGCTCATCCTAGGAAAAAGGAAACACACAAAATAATGGCACCAAATGAAGTGAACACTTCGAAAAAATTACTAAGGCACCTTGGTTTTTGAACAAACCAGACTAGACAAATTGGTGAGACTATGGCCACTGTGTACCAGTCAGGGTTCCAAATGGAAATATATCATAACTGGCGGAAAGTTTATTGACAAATAGACTATCTGCAAAGTTATAGGTGGGACATAAGGGAACCACAAGGAAGATTAGTCATCTATCCATCTAGGAGTAATCTGAGGCTGTGTCCCTCCCTTTCCCAGCTTCTGTATCAGCGTTTCAGAAATACATGGTTAAGGTGAGTAGGTACAGAATATATAAAATAAAAATAAAGACGTGGAGTCAGCCAGTATGAGTCTAGTGCTGGTCCAGTTGCCAGCTACAGCTAAAACACATCACACAGCAGCCTACAACATAACATTTAGCAGTTCTTTAAATACAGCTTCTACCTCACTTTATATTCCTCCTACCTCAAGACTTCCAAATAACCTGAACCCAAATAAAGTATATGCTCCATAATTTTGTCTCATTACCGACCCTAAATCCAAAAACAGCATTTCATCACAGACAACTACAGTTATTTGTAATTTAGAGTAATTCTACATATACCTTCTTTTAGGTAACATCCTACTTAGCTAAAAAGTCAAAAATGGAGCATTTTCAAACACCTGAAACACTACTGCAGAACAGGAAAAGAAAAAAGTTTTTTAATTTAAATTCTATTAGCCAACATATAGTACATCATTAGTTTTTGATGGGGTATTCAATGATTCAAAGAAACTATTTTTTATAAACATATATTTTTATCCCCAGGGGTACAGGTCTGTGAGGGGGGTTGGGAGAAAGGGGTGGGAAGAAACTATTTTTTAAAACTAAATGAAATTCTCTCTATAAATGAAATTTATACAATTCAGGTACATAAACGGTTGCTAAAATGATCTTTTAGGAAAGATACAAAGGATGATAGTATGCCAAAAGAAAAAATCATTTTTCCATACAGTAGCATATTCCCTGAAAGCACTACAAATGAGTACGGCACAATTATGTGTAATTAGGATTTTATGAGTTTTCCAAGTTTTATGGGAGACTTCAAACAATCCTATCTATTCTTTATTTTCTGAAACCTGCTGGTAAAAATCCCATTTCTTTGGCACTGCAAAAGTATTCTATTTTAGACATTCAAAAATGAGTTAAGCCACAAATTTCTTCTGAAGGCTCATAGTTTTACTAATCATTTACTCAATTCACTCACAAAGTACATTCTAATACCTGTGCTGTATGCCAGCCATTTTATAAGACGCTAGAGATACAAAAGATAAATAGTCCCTGTCCTCAAGTAAACAAATTGTGCAATAAGTGTTACTTTTCCATTTAAAATGTTCCATGTGAATACAAATGGCTAATAAACAGAAAATGGCACTCACAAGAAATCAGAGAAATGCAAACAAACAAACTAGAAATATTCTATTACTTACCAATCAAATGCGCACCACCACCAACTCCCCCCAACCCCCCGCAAAAAGAAAAAAAAAGTGAAACCACCAAGTGTTTGTGGGTGTTTGAATTATGAATAACAGGTATTCTCATACACAGCTGATATGACTTAATTACAATCTCCATGAAGAGGATTTGGTTTCCTATTTCACTCTTTCAATTTAGTATATTACTTAAGATTTTTAAAAGTTAAAACATCTTTATATACCTTGATATAAATCATACTTGGTTGTAATGAATTTATTTAATACACAGATGTCATTGCTTTGCTTGTAAAATTTTACATCTGTGTTCATAAACAATGTTGATCTACAATTATCTTTTTTTCTATACTGTCTTCATCTGGTTTGGGACCAATGATCAATAAACCTCATTAAGTATGTTTAAGTAGCTTTCTCTCCTTTTTCAGTGTCTACACAAAATACAGTTTGTTTAAAGATCTCAAGGTGATAAACAAAACCAGAAAACTTTTAGAAGATGAAAGTAGAGGGGCGCCTGCGTGGCTCAGTCGTTGAGAATCTGCCGTCAGTAGAGAGCCTGCTTCTCACTCTGCCTACTCTCTCCCTGCTTGTGCTCACATTCTTACTCTCTCTGACAAATAAATAAATAAAAATATTAAAAAAAAAAAAAAACAAAGAGAAGATGAAAGCGGAGACTCTGACTATAAGGTCTGATAAAACATGTTAATGAAAACATCTTTCCAGTGGACTTTTAATAGCTGACTTTCATATTATTGTTATTTTCATATTTTCTATTTCTTCTTGTGACAACTATGTTATACTTTTCTACAAATTCATATGTTGCACTGAAATTTTCAAATTTACTGGGATAAAGTAAAATAATTTTCTTTTGTCTTTTTTTTAAGGAACATAACAATTTTTTTTATTTTTGTGCCCTTTTAAAACTATGCTAATACTGTATATTTGTATCTTTTTTTATTGTTTTTCCTTATGAATACGTCTGGAAGTTTGCATATTTTACAGTAATTCTTCCAAATACATAATATTTAGATTTGCTGGCCCTCCATAAAATTCTGTGAGTTTTTTCTTGTTTTAGTAGGTTCTTCCCCAAATTTATGCAAAATTTCAGAAAAAGTAGAAGCTACTATTAACCCGTCCCCTCCCATGAAATAACTAAGTTAGATATATTAATAATAAGCAAAAGAGATATTAGGGGGAAATGCATTAGTAGACTAAGGATTTAAAGGAGCCATACATAGAGCTTAAAAAGTGGGGGGGTGGATAACCAGAACATAATGATTCTAAACATGTATGGACCAAACAACATAACCTCAAAATACGTAAAGCTAAACTGACAGACATAAAAGAAGAAACAAACTCACCTTCATGTATTTTACTGTAACTCTCAGTAATTGATAACCCAAAAGACAAAAAAAAAAAAAAAAGAGCACCATGCATGTAATGCCCCACCTATGAGTTGGAGAATATCATTTAAAAAACAATTTTTTAAGATTTTATTTGTTTATTTGACAGACAGAGATCACAAGTAGACAGGCAGGCAGAGAGAGAGAGAGGGAAGCAGGCTCCCCGCTGAGCAGAGAGCCCAATGCGGGACTCGATCCCAGGATCCTGGGATCACGACCCGAGCCAAAGGCAGCGGCTTAACCCACTGAGCCACCCAGGCGCCCCGAGAATATCATTTAAAAACATACACACAGAACTTCTACAAATTTTGACAACATGCCAAGACATAAAGCTGCCTCCAAAAAATGCCAAAGTACTGAGAACATAAAAACCAAATTATATGAGTATAATACAATTAGAAATCAATAACAGGTTACCAGAAAAAACCATAAGCTCTGATATCCTAAACCAATATTAAGGAAGAAATTAATAAAAATTAGAAAATACTCAGAACTACACAGTAATAATAAAATACTATATAACAAAAGCAGACTAAACTAGTATATACTGGGGCAGGGGGGAACTCTCAGTATTTACACGGGTAAAGAACAACTTAAAAATTAAGGTATTAAAGAGACCATGAAGTATTAGACCAAAAAAATAAATTCAAAGTAGAAGAAAATAAATAAAAGGGCAAAATAAATAAAATTAATTAATTTGAAAATAAGCATAGAATACAAAGGCTCAACAAGGCCAAAGGACAGTTTGTTGAAAAAAAAAACTAATAAAAACAGAAAAATCTATACTGGGAATGAGAAACTGAACAAAAGTTCAGATGCTGCTGAGACTAAATGGTTGGTAAGAGAATATCATTAAAAGCTTATGCCAATAAATTGGAAAATAGAGAAATAAACAAATTCCTAGAATGAGTAACTGTGTTTTTAAAATTAAAAATATGAACTAACTAATAAGCTGAATCACTAGTGTAAAAATCTTCCACAACAAAAGACCAATCCTGAAGAGCATTACCTCCAAATTCAACTAAACACTTTAAGAGGTAATTCCAATTTTAATGAAATTTTCCAAATAATAAATCAAGAGGGAAAGCTAACCCATTTCATCAAAAATACAGATGCAAAAGGTCTCATCAAATTATCAACTAATCTAGCAATTTATAAATAAAATAACATGACCAAGTTGGGTTTATCCCAAGAATGCAAAGTTGTTTTAATATTAGAAACTGATTAATGTGATTTAGCACATAAACAAATGGGAAAAAAATTCAATATTTTAAGAAATATTTCTGGGACGCCTGGGTGGCTCAGTTGGTTAAGCGGCTGCCTTCAGCTCAGGTCATGATCCCAGTGTCCTGGGATCGAGCCCCACATTGGGCTCCTTGCTCAGCCGGGAGCCTGCTTTCCCTCTGCCTCTGCCTACCACTCTGTCTGCCTGTGCTCACGCTCTCTAACAAATAAATAAATAAAATATTTAAAGAAAGAAAGGAATATTTCTATATACAAACACAGATCAATAAAATTATACAAGCATTCATGCGATTTTTAAAAAACTACACCTTTTTTAGCAATTTTTAAAAATTTCCTTTTCAGTGTTCCAGAACTCATTGTTTATGCACCACACCCAGTGATCCATGCAATACGTGCCCTCCTTAATACCCACCACCAGGCTCACCCTCCCTACTCCCTCCCCTCCAAAACTCTCAGTTTATTTCTTAGAGTCCACCATCTCTCATGGTTCATCTCTCCCTCCAATTTCCCCCAACTCACCTCTCCTCTCCATCTCCCCATGTCCTCCATGTTATTCCTTATGCTCCACAAGTAAGTGAAACCATGATAATTGACTCTCTCTGCTTGACTTATTTCACTCAGCATATCAGCATAATCTCCTCCAGTCCCATCCATGTTGATACAAAAGTTGGGTATTCATCCTTTCTGATGGAGGCATAACACTCCATAGTATATATGGACCACATCTTCTTTATCCATTCGTCTATTGAAGGGCATCTTGGTTCTTTCCACTAGTTTGGCAACTATGGCCATTACTGCTATGAACACTGGGGTACATATGGCCCTTCTTTTCACTGTATCTGTATCTTTGGGGTAAACACCCAATAGTGCAATTGCAGGGTCATAGGGAAGTTCTACTTTTAATTTCTTAAGGAATCTCCACACTGTTTTCCAAAGTAATTGCACCAACTTGCAATCCCACCAACAGTGTAAGAGGGTTATCCTTTCTCCACATCCTCTTCAATGCATGTTGTTTTCGGTCTTGTTAATTTTGGCCATTCTAACTGATATAGGGTGGTATCACAATGTGGTTTTGATTTGAATCTCCCTGATGGCTAATGATGATGAACTTGAAATGGGTAAAAGACCTCAACATGAGGCAGGAATCCATCAGAATCCTAGAGGAGAACATAGGCAGTAACCTCTTTAACACTGGCGACAGCAGTTTCTTTCAAGGTAGGTCTCCAAAGGCAAAGGAGACAAAAGCAAAAATGAACTTTTAGGACTTCATCAAGATCAGAAGCTTCTGGGGGCACCTGGGTGGCTCAGTGGGTTAAGGCCTCTGCCTTCTGCTCAGGTCATGATTCCAGGGTCCTGGGTTCGAGCCCCACGTCGGGCTCTCTGCTCAGCTCTCTGCTCATCCTCCTCTCTCTGCCTCCTCTCTCTGCCTGCCTCTCTGCCTACTATGATCTCTGTCAAATAAATAAATAAAACCTTAAAAAAAAATCAGAAGCTTCTGCACAGCAAAGGAAACAGTCAACAAAATGAAGAGGCAACCCACAGAATGGGAGAAGATATTCGCAAATGACAGTACAGACAAAGGGCTGATATCCAAGATATACAAAGAACTCCTCAAACTCAACACACACAAAACAGATAATCACATCAAAAAATGGGCAGAGACATGAAAGAGACTTCTCCAAAGAAGACATACAAATGGCTAACAGACACATGAAAAAATGTTCATCATCATTAGCCATCAGGGAGATTCAAATAAAAACTACACTTTAAACAAAAGAGAAACAAAAGAAACTTCCATGGCCTGATAACTGATAGCTACAACAGCAGCAGCAGAATAGCAAACTTAACACTTTAAAGAAAAATGTTAAAAATATTCTCCTTAAAATCAAGAGGCAAATAAGGACATCTTCTATTAAAACTATCATTATCATTATTATCACTCCTACTAAACAGTTTAATAATGATACAGTCAGTGCAGTAAGAAAAGAAATAATAAAAATAAGGATTGAAAAGGAAGAAAACTGTTATTATGCACAGATGATGTAATTACCTACATAGAAAACCCCACAAGCAAATCAAAACCACAGTGAGATACCACTCCACACCTGGCAGAGTGGCTACTATTAAAAAGAGAAGAAGTAACAAGTATTGGTAAAGATGTGGAGAAAAGGAACCCTTGTGCACTGTTGGTGGAAGTGCAAATTAGTGCAACAGCTTTGGAAAATATGTAGGTTCCTCAAAAAATTAAAAATAGAAATACTATATGATCCAGTAACTCCATTACTATTTATCCACAGAACATAAAAACACTAATTCAAAAAGATATATGCATCCCTATGCTAACTGCAGCATTATTTACAATAGCTAAGATATGAAAGTAACCCAAGTGTCCACTGACAGATGAATGGATAATGATGTGGTGTGTGTGTGTGTGTGTGTGTGTGTGTGTGTGTATGTATCTGTCTGTGTGAGAGAGAGAGACGGGGTGGGGGGGAGAGAGAATATTACACAGCCATAAAAAGGATAAACTCTTGCTATGTGTAAAAACATGAATGAACCTGCATGAAGGTTCCTCAAAATGTTGAAAATAGAACTGCCCTATGACCCAGCAATTGCACTATTGGGTATTTGCCCTAAAGATACAAACGTAGTGATCCAAAGGGGCACGTGCACCTGAATGTTTATAGCAGCAATGTCCACAATAGCCAAACTATGGAAAGAACCTAGATGTCCATCAACAGATGAATGGATAAAGAAGATGTGGTATATATACACAATGGAATACTATGCAGCCATCAAAAGAAATGAAATCTTGCTATTTGCGACAACATAGATGGAACTAGAGCGTATCATGCTTAGCGAAATAAGTCAAGCAGAGAAAGACAACTATCATATGATCTCCCTGATATGAGGAAGTGGTGATGCAACATGGGGGCTTAAGTGGGTAGGAGAAGAATCAATGAAACAAGATGGGATTGGGAGGGAGACAAACCATAAGTGACTCTTAATCTCACAAAACAAACTGAGGGTTGCTGGGGGGAGGGGGTTTGGGAGAAGGGGATGGGATTATGGACATCGGGGAGGGTATGTGCTTTGGTGAGTGCTGTGAAGTGTGTAAACCTGGTGATTCACAGACCTGTACCCCTGGGCTTAAAAATATATGTTTATAAAAAATTAAAAATTATAAAATTAAAAAAAAAACATGAATGAGCCTAGTGGGTACTATGCTAGGTGAAATAAGTCAGAGAAAGACAAATAGAAAATTATTTCACTCATACATGGAATCAAAAAACAAAACAAATGAATAAACAAACAAAAAGCAAAATCTGACCTGTAAATACAGAGAACAAACTGATCATTACCAGTGGGGAAGGGAGTGGGGGATGGTGAAGATCGGTGAAGGGGAGCAAAGATACAACTTACAGCTATGGAATCAGTAAGTTATGGGAATAAAAGACACAACATAGCAAATATAGCCAATGATAATTTAATAGTGTTCTATGGTGACAAATGACAGCTACACTTATGGTGAACCCAGCATAACATGAAGAGAAGTTGAATCAGCAAGTTGTCACCTGAAACAAATGTTAACATTTGTGTCAACTACACTAAAAAAAATTTCTTAAGAAATTTATGTATTAAAATTCATCTTCGATAAAAATGTGCTTCAAAATGAAATAATGTATAGATAGATAATATTCTTTAGTGAATTCTCTACTCTGAATGCAAATAAATTATTTCAAATACATAACCACCCTCGGGAAAAACAAAAAACAAAAAACAAAACACTCTCTGAATTACAGAGAACCGACTGGTAGTTGCCAGGAGTGGATGAGAGGATGGGCAAAATAGGTGAAGGAGATTAAGAGGCACAAACTTCCAGTTATAAAATAAGTACATCATGGAGATGAAAAGTACAGCACAAGGGGAAAAACCCACAAAAAAAGCAATATGCCTCATGCCTGCAATGACTGAATCAAGCAAGGTGCTGGATAGAAATATTATGCAGAACTCAATTTCATTCCTATACATCAAAAACATTTTTGTGAAATTATCTAGAAAGATATTTATGATGGCACTTTTAAAAGGACCTATCAATAAACCTACCAAAAGATGTATATACTATACTACAAATATATACTACATTACTTCCCTTAATATACTACAAATACACTACAAATAGTTAATATACTACAAATATATATACTTAATATACTATAAATACTTGCTGGAAAATGTTCAAGTCCCAAACAAAAAGTAGTTGGACAGAAGGGCACAGTATCGTTAAAAGGTCAATTCACCCCAAAATATTTGCAATTTAATGTAATTACAATCAAAATCCAACTCGGGGTTTTCATGAACCTGACAAGCGAGTTCTAAAATTTACAAGGATGAATGAAGAAACCAAGAATAATCAAGATACTTTTGACAAAAACAAAAACAAAAAACATGATAGAAAAAGGACGAAGACTTGCTCTATTAACAAACCAAGACTTATAATAAAACTAGGGTAATTAAAATAGTATGTGTTGGCAAGAAGATGGGCAAACTGGCCAAACAGAGAGCCCAGAAGCAACTCATACACATATGGATATAATTTATAATAGTACTGGCACAGTACAATGGTGGGAAAAGAATGGACTATTTAACACATGACAATGGTTATATTCAGGAAAGGAATGCAATTGGAATAGTATTTCACACAATATACAAAGTCATTCCAGGTTGTTTACAAGACAATATACAGGACACTAGGACTTTGGGTTGGAGAAGAATTTTTTAACAAAGATAAAGTATAGTTTATTTTAAAAATTAACAAATTTGACAATTAATAATTTTTTAATCTGGGCACATGCCTGGCACAATCAGGTAAGAGTCCAGCTCTTGCTTTCAGCTCAAGTTGTGATCTCAGCTTCATGAGACCAAGCCCCAAGTCAGGCTCCAAGGTCAGCAGAGAGTCTGCTTAAGACTCCTCTCCCTCTGCCCTTTCCCATCCGTGCTCACACATGTGCTCCCTTTTTCTCTCACTCAAAATAAATAAACCTTTAAGAAAAATTTTTTTCATCAAAAGTCACCATAAAAGCAAGACACTAACTAGAAGTAATTTAACCGTGACACATATAACTGGAAATGGATTGGTAACCATATCACTCAGTGTCAATTACACAAAGAGCTGCCAATTACAGACCCCAAAAGAAAAATCATTAGCTGTCAGTTACAGACCCCAAAAGAAAAACTTGAGAAAGAAATCATGAATCATAGGCCCCAACAGGAATAGATAAGTACTGTATCTCTTACATGCCCATCTACCAATTTATTTAAAAGAAACAAACCACTTGTTATGATGAGCGCTGTGTTGTATTTAAGTGACGAATCACTAAATTCTACTCTAAAAACCAATATTGTACCGTATGTTAACTAACTAGAATTTCAATAAAAATTTAAAAATGAAAAAAATAAGTAAAACAAACCAATTGAAAAATTGTGTACTTCTCTATGAAATACACAATTTTTCAATTGGTTTGTTTCCAATGGCCCATAAATATATCAACAGACAGCCAACTCAATAGCAACTGAACAACTGTACCTAAAACCACGATGAGCTACAATTTCACATACATCTGACTAGCAAAAATTAAATAATCAGAAAAAACAAGTGTTGGGAGGAATAATATCTTGTCCACTGCTAGTGGGAATGTAAACGAATACAATCACTATATTTAAGTTTCCCATTTAGCTATTTCAATGGAATATACGCATATCCTGCTATCCAGAGATTCCATCTTCAACATATAATAGCACGTAGAGAAACCCTCATGTATGCAACTGGAAGACCATATTATTCAGCATTATCCATAATAATGAAAACCTGCAAACAAATGTCCATCTACATGAAGATAAATAAACTGGTTCATTCATACATCCAAGTAATAAAAGGAAGTGAAAATAAATGAAACATAGCTATTTTAAGTGAAAATTAATAAAGGGAAACCTCACTACAGTGAATTCTGGATGCAGAAGGGGAGGCTGGTCACACTAGTCAGAAAGGCAAAAATTAACAAGTCAGTAAAGAAAAGATGCTAGTGAGGATACAGATAAAGGGGAACCTTCTTACACTGTTGGTGGGAATGCACACTGGTATGCAGTATGGAGAGGCCTCAAAAAGTTAAAAATAGAGCTACCCTATGACCCAGAAATCGCCCTATTAGGTATTTATCCAAAGAATATAAACATAGTGATTCAAAGGGGCACATGCACTCCAATGTTTACAGCAGCAACATCAACAACAGTCAAAATATGGAAAGAGCCCAGATGTCCATCGATGGATGAATGGATAAAGATGATGTGGTACAAAGAAATATGGACTATCACTCAGCCATCAAAAAGGATGAAATCTTGCCATTTGCAACAATGTGAATGGAACTAGAGGGTATTATGCTAAGTGAAATAAGTCAGAGAAAGATTTCACTCATATGTGGAATTTAAGAAACAAAACAGATGAACACATGGGAAAGGAAGGAAAAATAAGATGAAACTGAAAGGGAGACAAACTATAAGAGACTCTTAACTGTAGGAAACAAACTAAGGGTTGGTGGAGGGGAGCTGGATCGGGGGGATAGGGTAAATGGGTGATGGGCATTCAGGAAGGCATGTGATGTAATGAGCACTGGGTATTAAGTGCAACTGATGAATCACTAAATTCTACCTCTGAAAAAGATAATACAGTATATGTTAACTTAGTTGATTTTAAATTAAGAAAATAAAATGACTGAAAAAGTGGGGGAAGAAAAGAAGAAGGAAAGGCTGGAAGGGGGAGCTGTCCCACTCAGTATCAATTACAGGAAGAACTGCCAATTACAGACCCCAAAAGAAAAACTCAAATCATGAATTACAGGTCCCCAACAGGAAAAGATGAGTACTGCATTTCCTACAAGAAATGACCGCCCCTGCAGCTCAGCCAGGGAGAAACCACTATCACCCTGAACTCCTGATTTGCTTCAAAAAAGATTTTTGTTCAAAACAACTCTCAACTTCCTCCTTATTAGCCATAAAGTATTGTTCCTCTCCTTTGTTGGCTGGATTTGTCTATGGTTTTGCCATAATTTGCATACCCCAAATAGCAATTCTGTTATTTTTTTTTTGCTGGTAAAATAACTATTTTTAAGGTTATTTTTAAGGTTAACATAAGCAACCTCAAAAACACACTACCTAAGAAAGAAATCGCAAAAACATACAGTATGATTTCCTTTACCTACTGTTCAAAAACAGGCAAAAATAAATAATCTTCTATAGGAACTTATCAAAGTGATATATCTATGAAGAAAAGCAAGGAATTTCATTGTATGATTTATTCTGGAGAAAAAAGAGAAATACACTGACACACAGGTGTTTCTAAGATCCTATTAATATCCCATTTCTTAAGCTGGCTCAAAGGACAAAGAGATGTTCATTTTATTATCATCTTTTGAATTGTACAAAAAGTCTTATACGCTATATATATTCACAGGGAAAACTTCTAATAAAAATTTTTTAGTTTGTACAATGTGAATCAATCAATATTTATGTTAATAAATATGATTAGCTCAAAAATTGAGTTATTTGGCCAGAATTTTTTCACAATTGAGTATTTTTTCAAATCTGAGAAACTATGATGTCTTTAACTAAACCTGATGATATACCTTTAATTTCAGTGATCAAGTTAGATGAAAACAACTGGTCATGAAAAATTGAACTATGAACAACTTTTGGGACAAAATAAATCATTACTAGTCATTATTCACCAGAAGAAAAAAAAGTTCTCTGAGGGGCACATGGGTGGCACAGCTAGTTAACAGTGGACTCCAATTTCACCTCAGCTCATGATCTCAGGGTCGTGTATCAAACACCTCACTGGGCTCCATGCTCAGCGAGGAGTCTGCTTGAGATTCTCTTTCCCTCTCCCTCTGCCCCTCCCACTCATGCACTCTCCCTCAAAAACAAATACATACTTGGGGGAAAAAAAAAAAAGAAGTTTGTTTTTTTTTTTAAGTTCTCTGAAGACATGTTCCTGAAAAGAATATATGACTGGTTGATCACAGGCCCTTCAATCTACTACATACATGATGCAAGCAACTTCATCCCTCAAATAAAACGATCTTACTGAGGATTACTTAATTCAAAACCATTTTCTACACACATATTACTAAGAAGCACTACTCAGGAGCTTTTCAGGAGAGGAGTTAAATGGCAGAGGAGTAGGTGTACCCTAAGCTTGTCTCATCCCTTGAACAAAGATATTTAGCAAATCATTCTGAACACCCAAGAAATCGACTGGACAACTGAGAGAAGAAAAACACAAGTCTACAAGTAGAAAAGTAGAAAAGCAACAACCTTTTGGAAGGTAAGAAGTGTGGAAAGTTGAAGGAGATATAGCTGTGGATATGGCCACACAGAGGGAGCCTGCTTACTGAGACTACCAAGTATTACAACCCAGGGATCCCAAAATCTGAACTTTTAGAAGTCTGCTACTGTGGGGGACATGCCTGGCTTAAAAGAACTCAAGTGGCAAAGCCCAACAGAGCCCCAGGAGTGACAGCATGGTCTGAGGATCTCCTGGATCACAAGAAGAATGGGTGGTGCCAACAAGCTGCACTGTTGCCAGGCACAGAAGCAGGAAAGTTGGCTGGGAGCAGCAGGTCCTGGTGCCCACCTACTGTTTTGTTTTGCCATTAACTGTGAACTACTGCATGATCCTGCAACCCCTTTTCTTGGGGCCCACGGAAATGGCAAAAGCTCAGTGAGTCCCTCACCAGAGGAACAGCACAGGTTGATACCCCAGAAGTCCCTAAAATTTGGAGTCCTGAAACTCAATCACATGCCTGAGACCAAAAAAAGCTCAGACACAGGCAGGGTGAATGCAAGGTTCAGATGGAAACTAGAGACACAAGAAGAGTGACTGCTCTTCTGTGAAGGCTCACTGAAGAGTCTGGGGTCAAACTTTCAACTTCAGAACTAGAGAGCTGGGCACACCATATTCATCCCATCCATGCGCTCTGAAAGGCTTCAGAGAGCAAAAATAGCGCCACGTAGTGGATTCCAGAGCCGCATATACCAAGCCCCACCTCCCTGCACCTCACAGGTCCATTCTGACTGAAACAAGTCCGCCTGAGAATCTGCTCAGAAGACCCCTCCCCCAGAAGACCACAAATAGTTTATTGATCCTAAAAGGCTACAAAGTTTCAGCTCTAGGGGAAGTGGGATCCATCTTCCTTTTTACTTATTTTTTATTTATTATTTTTTATTTATTATTTTTAATTCATTTTTTATTTTTAAACTTATATATATATACTTATATTTTTTAATTTTTGTTTCTTCTCCTTTCTCTCTCTTTTTTGGGGGGAGGGGGATTTAGAAGCTTTTAACAAGCAGACCAAAACACACCCAGGATCTAGTTTTTTGTTGTTGTTGTTCTGGGTTTGTTTGGGGTTTGTTTCTTCTTTGGATTTCTCTATTTTAGTTTTTGCCTTTATTTTCTTTCTTCTTTTCTTTTCTGAACAAAATGACAAAATGGAGAAATTCACACAAAGAACAGGAAGTAGAACTATAGTCAAAGATTAAATCAATACAGATAGAAGAAAGATGTCTGAACTAGAATTTAAAACGATTAAAAGAATACTAGCTGAGCTCAAAAATAGCATAGAAAACAAGAAGAATCCCTTCGTGCAGAAATTTAAAAAAATAAAATCTAGTCAGGAGAAAATTAAAAATGCTGTAACCAGAAAAAAAAAATGCTATAACCAAGATGCAGTCCCAAATGCTAGTCATAAAAAGAAGGCCAGACAAAGCAGAGGAGTGAATCAGATGATAAAATTATGGAAAATAATGAAGCTGAAAAAAATAGGGAAAGAAAAGTAACTGACCACAAAGGTAAACTTAGGGAACTCAGCAACTTATTAAAACTTAATAACATTCATATCACAGGAATCCCAGAAGAAGAGAGAAAAAGGGGGTCAGAAGATTTATTTGAACAAATTAGAGCTGAAAACTTCTCTAATCTGGGGAGTGACCCACATATAAAAATGCAAGAAGCACAGAAAATTTCCAATAAATTCAACAAAAGCCTACTATTGCCAAGGCATATCATAGTCAAATTCACAAAATATTCAGATAAGGCAAGAATCCTGAAAGCGGCAAGGTGGGGGGAAGTACTTAACCTACAGGGGAAGACAGATCTGTCTGCAGATTTGTCCATAGTAATTTGGCAGGCCAGAAAGAAGTGAAAGAAAATATTCAGCGTGCTGAATGGGAAAAATATGCAGCCAAGAATTCTTTGTCCAGTTAGACTGTCATTCAGAATAGAGAGATAAAAAGTTTCCCAAACAAACAAAAACTGAAGGTGTTTGTGATCACTTAAACCAGGACTGTGAGAAATTTTGAGGACTCTGACTGGAGGAAAAAAAGACCAAAAGCAACAAAGACTACAAAGGACCAGAGAATATCACCAGAAACATCAACTCTACAGGTAACACAAAGGCATTAAATTCATATCTTTCAATAATGAATGTGACCAGACTAAATGCTCCAATCAAAAGACAAAGGTATCAGAATGGATAATAAAATAAGATCCATCTATATGCGGCCTACGAGAGACTCATTTTAGACTTACAGACACCTGCAGACTGAAAGTGAGGGGATGGGAACCATTTATCATTGCTAATGGACATCAAAAGAAGTATATATATTTCAAAAGAAATACACACACACACACATACACACACACACACATATATATATAATTATATCAGACAAACTACATTTTAAAACAAAGACAAGAGCTAGAGAAATGTACTACAGGGTACTGTATCATAATAAAGGGTTTTATCCATCAAGAAGATCTAATAATTGTAAATATTTACACCCCCAACTTGGGAGCACCCAAATATATAAATTAATAATTAATAATAAACATAAAGAAACTCACTGATAATAATACAATAATAGTAGGGACCTTAACACCAATGGACAGATCATCTAAAGAGAAAATCAGGAAGGAAACAATGGGCTTGAATGACCTACTGGACCTAGATGGACTTTACAGATATATTCAGAGCATTTCATCCTAAAGCAGAATACACAAATACAGATTCAAGTGTACATGGACATTCTCCAGAATAGATCACATGCTAGGTCACAAATCAGGCCTCAGCAAGTACAAAAAGACTGACATCATACCATGCATATTTTCAGACCACAACAGTATGAAGCTTGAAGTCAACCACAAGAAAAAATTTGGAAAAATTACAAATATATGGAAGTTAAAGAACATCCTACTAAAGAATGAACGGTTAACCAGGAAATCAGAGAAGAAATTTAAAAAAAAAAAAAAAAAAGAAAGAAAGAAAAAAAAAAGGAATTGAATGAAAATGAAAACATGACAGTCCAAAACCTTTGGGATGCAGCAAAGGCAGTCCTAAGACTATAATGCAAGAAAAGTCTCAAATACACAATCTAACCTTGCACCTAAAGGAACAGCAAATAAATCCTAAAGCCAGCAGAAGAGGGGAAATTATTAATATAGATTAGAACAGAAAAAAAGGATATAGAAACAAACAAAAAAGAACGAATTAATGAAACTAAGAGCTAAGAAACTAAGAGCTGTTTCTCGAAAGAATTAATAAAATTGATAAACCCCTAGCCAGACTTATCAAAAAAAGAAAGAACCCAAATAGATAAAAATCATTAATGAAAGAGGAGAGATCACAACCAACACCACAGAAATACAAATAATTATGAGAGAATACGAAGAGAAATTATATGCCAACTAAGTGGGCAACCTGGAAGAAACGGCAAAGTCTCAGAAACCTACAAACTACCAAAACTGAAACAGGAAGAAATAGAAAATTTAAACAGACCCAAAACCGGCAAAGAAATCAAATCAGTAGTCAAAAATCTCCCAACAAAAAACATCCAGGGCGAGATGGTTTCCCAGTGGAATTCTACCAGACATTTAAGAAGAGTTAATACCTATTCTTCTCAAACTGCTCCAAAAAAGAGAAATGGCAGAAAACTTACAAACTCATTCTCCAAAGTCAGCATGGCCTTGATTCTAAAACCAAAGACCTCACCAAAAAGGAGAATTACAGGTCAATATCCCTGATGAACATGGATGCCGAAATTCTCAGCAAGATACTAGCAAACTGAATTCAACAGTACATTAAAAGAATTACACACCACAATCAAGTGGGATTTATTTGTGGGCTGGAGGGGTAGTTCAATAGTTCCAAATCAATCAACATGATATACCACATTAATAAAAGAAAGGATAAGATCATTACAATTCTCTCAATAGATGCATAAAACGTATTTGACAAAATACAATAGCCTTTCTTGATAAAAACCCTCAACAAGGTAGGGTCAGACAGCACATACCTCAACATCATAAAGGCCATATACAAAGACACACAGCTAATATCATCCTCAGTGGGGAAAAACTGACAGCCTTTCCCTTACAGTCAGGAACAACACAAGGATGTCCACTCTCACCGTTACTATTTAACATGGTACTGGAAGTCTTAGCCTCAGCAATGAGACGACAAAAAGAAAAGGCATCCAAACTGGCAAGAAAGAAGTCAAACTTTCATTATTTGCAGATGATATGATACTTTACATAGAAAACCCAAAACACCACCACCAACAACAACAACAAAAAACCTGCTAGAACTAATACATGAATTCAGCAAAGTTGCAAGATACAAAATTAATGTGCAGAAATGTGTTGCGCTTCTATACACCAATCAGTCCCATTTACAATTGCACCAAAAACAGTAAGATACCTAGTTATAAACCTAACTAAAGAGGTAAAGTATCTGTACTCTGAAAACTACATAACACTTATGAAAGAAATTGAAGAGGACACAAAGAAATGTAAAAGCATTCCATGCTTCTGGACTACAAGAACAACCATTGTTAAAATGTCCTACTACAGAAAGCAATCTACACATTTAATGCAATCCCTATGAAAATACCACCAGCATTTTTTCACAGAGCTCAGTCTTAAAATGTATATGGAACCACAAAAGACCCCGAATAACAAAAGCAATTCTGAAAAAGAAAAACTAAACTGGAGGCATCACAATTCCAGATTTCAAGGTGTGTTACAAAGATGTAGTCATCCAGACAGGATGGTACTGGCATAAAAACAGACACATAGCTCAATGGAAAGAATACAGAACCCAGAGAAGGACCTTCAGCTATACAGTCAACTAATCTTTGACAAAAGAGGAAAGAACATCCAATGGAAAAAAGACAGTCTCTTCAGTAAATGGTGTTCAGAAAAATGGACAGCCACATGCAAAGACTGAAACTGGACCACTCTCTTACACGATACACAAAAATAAATTCAAAATGGATGAAAGGCCTAAATGTGAAACAGGAAGCCATCAAAACCTCTTTGACTTTGACCATAGCAAATTCTCACTAGACACATCACCGGAAGCAAGGGAAAGAAGCAAAAATGAACTACTGGGACTTCTTCAAGTTAAAAAAAGCTTCTACAGGGCAAAGGAAACAATCAACAAAACTTAAAGGCAGTCTACGGAGTGGGAGATGATACTTGTAAAAGACATATCAGATAAAGGGTTAGTGTCCAAAATCTATAAAGAATCTCTCAAACTCAATACCCAAAAAACAAATAATCCAATTTTAAAATGGGGAGAAAAGATGAGCAGACATTCTTCCAGAGAAGACAATACAGATGGCCAACAGATACATGAAAGATGCTCAACATCACTCATCATCAGGACAATACAAATCAAAACCAGAATGATATACCACCTCACTGAGTGGCTAAAATTAATGCAGGGAACAACTGGTATTGGCGGAGATATGGAGAAAGGGGAACCCTCATGCACTATTGGCAGGAATGCAAACTTGTACAGCCACTCAGGAAAATAGTATAGAGGTTCCTCAAAAGCTTAAACATGCATGAATCTTGAAGACATTATCCTAAGTGAAATAAGCCAGACATTAAAAAGACAACTGTTTGCTTCAACTTATAGGAATTACCTAGAACAGGCAAATTCAGAGAGACAGAAAATAGATCAGAGGTTCCCAGGGGCTGGGGAAGGGGAGAAAATGGGGGTTAATGCTTACAGAATTTCTCTTTGGGGTGATGAAAGTTGTTTGTTTGTTTTTTAAGGAAGAAATCTTAAAAAAGGGGGGGGGGGTGCTAAGTTGGGATGATGCAGACAGGCCTATGAGAGTTGAAAATGGGAGCCTTAAAAAAAACTATAACACCAATCTGTAATACTTTTAAGTACTGGAGCTTTGATTTCTTAAAAGGAGCTTTGATTTCTACTATATAATAGGATCACAAAACAAAGGTATCATTCTCCCATAACTGACTTCCTCCCAAGGCTAAATCAGAAGTCCAGAAACAGATAAATTACATCACTAATTATTCTAATTTGTGGTTAAAAATGAACAAGGGACTACAACTGGTAAGTATCTATAGAAGGTACATAGTTATTATGATATTCAAATAGTATAAAGAAAATGAACCAAAACAAGTAATTTGTATTAGTGAGCACTCCATTCACAATGTCTGAGATAGGTTAAAAGATGTTCTACTACATTAGAGCTGAGAGTTCAAAAATTCAATGAAATTTTGACATAGAACCAGATGATTCACAATTTCAATTACTTGATTATTTCTTATTTCTATGCTGCATTTGAAATAATTGATTATACATCCGACTTACTGCCAAAATTTCATTAGCAATATTTAACAAAAATAAGGAAAAAAGCCATGAATTCTATCTACCATAAGGCCATCTCAGGCACTCTGTGTGAGTAAAATCATTTTGGCTACATAAGACAAATTACAAAAAAACCAATAACAACAATAACAAAAAACTATATTCATTACAACAGCTGGAAAAGAATTAATAACAGCTATATTACTATATCTGACAAAAATCAAGGCCATCTAACTAGTCTGCTGTACTTCTAGACAGGAGACACGTCTCTACTGACTACATGTTACATTCAGTGACATTTCACAAAGCACTACACCATCTAATGATAACAATACCTTGACTTTCTTTAATGCTGTACAGTTCAGGGCTTTCACTTGTGGCACATTCTTTGTGAAATGTCTGTCATGCCACCTCCCTTCCTTACTCTGAAAATCCTTCCCTGATTCTCAGGTCAAGCGTCCATCGCAGAGCCTCCATTAGAAGAAGCCATGTGGAAAAGTGACCAAAACTGTACAACAAATCATTTAAAACTGTGCTCAGAAAGAGTCCCTGCAGATGGCTGTAAGTAGCAGCATCGACACTCAGTAGGTATTGGGGCAAGCAATCCACCATGAGGCTAAAGGCAAAGGAGAAAATCATATGAAAAAGATGGAGAGAGAACAGCAAAGCACATGCGCAAAGAGAAGCAAAGATGAATGACAAGAGTTCTGCCAGCTCTCTCTTATGCCAGGCTCCAGGAGATTCCTGGACATTTGCTTGCAGTCCTGACTTGAATTCCTCCAACACCCCTGAATGTTATGGAAAGTAACCTGCTTTTCCACTCACAGCTACTCAACAGTAGCATCCAAACTAACACCTACTTGTCATAAAATGCCTTATGGTAAATGTTAGGAACACTTATTTATTCTGAGGCCTATGAGCAGTATGTGACTTCACTAGGAAGTCACAGAACCTCAGAGAAGGACACACCAACATGGAAGTAACTGTTTTACATAAATTCTGAAAACCTGTCTCAATTTCAAGAATACGGTATTTTTCAAAATATTCCTCATTGCTGTCTAAGTGGACCCCACTTTTTAAAGTGTTTCTGCGCTACAAAATGACTCAGTCTAAGGACAAACTTTGTGTGATAATAATGATCTTAGCAAGGACCATTTCATTGTAAGCTAAGTCAAAAACCATGTTAAGCACTTGTCCTACATTATCCCTCACTCTCATTATCATTCAGAATAAGTAATATTATTCTGATTTTCAGGGCGGGGAACAAAACAGGTTCAGAAAGGTAAAATAAATTGCTGAAGTTCACAATGCCAGTCAGCAACACAGACAGGACTCAAACTCCGACGGGTCAGGCTCCAAAGCCTTTCTAGTATTCCATGCTGCCTCTTTCTTCCCAAAAGTTTTGAAGTCCTCCGTCCCTGCTGAATGTAGATCTAAACATGGAGGCTCCTTCAATCCGGCCTCCAGCCTCCCTCCTCCTCACAGCTGCTGTCCAGGCCTGAGAAGAGGAACGGGCTGCTGGCTGCGAGCCACCGGTGACAGCTACCATGGACTGAGAAAGGAATCAAGCCCGAGGTTCCAACAGAAAAAGGAAGTGGAGAAGGGGAGGTACAAGTGAGCAGCTGGGGAATAAAGGCAGGGCCCAAAGGCGCAGAGAGGCCTGGAAGAGAATAGGGAGTACTGGAACAGAGATTTTAAGCTTCCCCTCACCCGGGATCCTTGCTTCTCCCTTTCCTTTCAAACTTCTCCATCTTCCTCCCCTTATCCTTTCCATGGCACGTCCTTCCCCTGTGGGCGCAGTGGCTCAAATGCAGTGGAGAAACAGGAGAGGCAGAACCACACAAGGGCAGGAAGACGCAACCATCCACGCAAAAGGATGAGCAAGGGCACAATGACAAGTCGAGTTTCTAAGCCACGTTAAAGCTTTTAACACCTGTAGCAAATTCTGGGTCTAGATTCTCAAATAAAACATATTGGGGGGGGGGGGCGCCTGGGTGGCTCAGTGGGTTAAAGCCTCTGCCTTCGGCTCAGGTCATGATCTCAGGGTCCTGGGATCGAGTCCCGCATCAGGCTTTCTGCTCAGCAGGGAGCCTGCTTCCCCCTCTCTCTGCCTCTCTGCCTACTTGTGATCTCTGTCAAATAAATAAATAAAATCTTAAAAAAAAATTGGGAACTTTAAAATTAATATATAGTTAAATATTTTTGAAAGAGAATGTGATTATACACTAGCCCCTTATAATCTACAAAGAAAAAAGTTACAAGTAGTATGTTTCCGCGATTGTTGGCAACTACAGATAATTGGAAGCAGGTATAATACATCTTACTCACTTTTTTTTTTTAAGATTTTATTTATATATTTGACAGACAGAGATCACAAGGAGGCAGAGAAGCAGGCAGAGACAGAGGGGAAGCAGGCTCCTTGCTGAGCAGAGAGCCTGACTCCAGGCTTGAACCCAAGACCCTAAGATCATGACCTGAGCCAAAAGCAGAGGCTTAGCTTTTTAGCAGAGGCTAAAGGCAAAGGAGAAAATCATATGAAAAAGATGAAAAAGACTGAGGTGCCCCTCTTACTCACTTTTAAGCACCTAAAATACTATCTTTGACAGACTGGGTTTTTTTCAATTTTTAGTAATTGAGTTATTATTCAAAGAAATTTCAAAGTAGTCTATATAGTTTTGGCAATTTAGTAAATAAGTAAAGGTAACATAGATTCACACACATACAACCACAGAACACACACATAAAACACAGAAATGCTGAATAAAATAGACAATGATAAGAAATTTTATATACATATTCAAACTCAAATAAGAGAAGAGAGAGAAAGAAATCTCCAGGAGCCAAAACTACAGAGAGAACTCCAGTCAAAATTTTAAACACAGTAATAAACCCTGCAAAAAGCTTTATGGAAAGAGCCCAGATGTCCATCAACGGATGAATGGATAAAGAAGACGTGGTGTGTACATACACACACACACACACTCACACTCACACACGTACACATATATGTGCAAGGAAATACTATGTAGCAATCAAAAATGAAATCCTGCCATTTGCAAAAACATGGATGGAACTAGAGGGTAAGACCTAGAAATAAGTCAATCAGAAAAAGACAACTATCATGTGATCTCACTGATATGTGGAATTTGAGAAACAAGGCAGAGGATCATGGGGGAAAAGAGGAAAAATGAAATAAGATGAAACCAGTGAGGAAGACAAACCAAAAGAGACTCTTAATCATAGAAAACAAACTGAGGGTTGCTAGAGGGGAAGGGATGAAGGGATGGGGTAACTGGGTGACGGAGACTGGCAAGGGTATGTGTTGTAATGAGCGCTGGGTGCTATATAAGACTGATAAATCACAGACCTGTACCCCTGAAACAAATAATACATTATATGTTAATTAACTGAATTTAAATTTAAAAAAAAAAAAAAGAGGCTTACAGGAATCCTGGCCCTGAACACAGGTCCTACTAGATGGACAAGGAATCATGAGGTATTGCTAGTGACCTCAGAGAGGCAGAGAACTAGAGTCGAAACCCGTGACTAAAGAACCCAGGACCCTTTCTCCATGTAAGGAAACAACAAAAATTCTGAATCTTGGCCAGGAAGGCAGCCCAGGGTAGGAGCTAAGTTCGGAGTCTACACTGCTCACATGGTAAAAGAATCCTTAGCCAAGAAATTAACATGAAATCTAGTCCCTACCCCACAGAGTAAAAGCACTCAGGGGAACGAGAACTCAACCCAGAAAAATCTACCCCAATCCAACAGCGAGCTCACAAACTAAAACTTTAAAACCGATGAGGAAATAGTCCATTATAATGGAAAGTTGGCCATCAAAACAGATTAATACCCAGAAACTCAAGAGATTAGTATAATCTGAAAACACCAGAAAAGTAAGTGGATAACAATGATTAAAGAGATAGAATATAAATAATAAGGAAACTAATTGTGGAAATTAACCAAATAAACTTTAAGAAATGAAAATAGTGAAATTTAATGTTATGTTGTCACATATGCATATCACATCACTTAAATCACCAACTTACTGCTCTATACCTGTTTTTAAGTATTCAAACCTTATTTAAAAAGAAAAACAAGCACTCTGAACCATTAACTCCAAAGCAAGAGGGAAGATGAGAGGATGTACTGTTACAGGGTGAATCCTGACCTCCTCAAGAATATGGTATATGATTATGAACTCCTCCCAGAAAAAGCATATATACTTCAAGTTTTAAATATCATACAAAAGATTAACTAGATATCTCATGAACTTGAATTGAGGACATTTTCTAAAGGGTATTACATATATAGACATATTTCAATATTTACTATTAAGTATAAATTTAAACCAAATTATATGTCATCGAAGAAAATATCACCAGGTTTAAAAAAAAAAAAATTAGCCTTTCAAGACACAGGATATCCTGAGAGCATCCTCTAACCGTAGCCAGCATCAAGAATTCTACCTGCTACGACACACTGCAAGAACAATAAGAAATTCAGAATATGGTGTTCAAATGATAGGGCAAAATTTAAATATGCTGCAAAGATTTAAAAACATCTCACCTAATAATTAATCTAAAATTTTCCCATTCCTACAATAGATGCGACTTTCCTAACAGCAAGTGACTGCAAGTAACAAAGCAGCTACTTTAATGTACAGATTTTTAGCAATTTTCATTATATCACTTTTTACACAGAAAGGCTAAAGGAAGAATTTCATTTATATGAAAATAGAATGGTTAAAAGTGTAGGCTTTGGGGGGCGCCTGGGCAGCTCAGTGGGTTAAGCGAATGAGTTTTGGTTTCAGGTCAGGCCATGATCTCAGGGTCATTAGATTGAGCCTGTATCAGGCTCCCTGCTGAGCAGAGAATCTACTTAAAGAGTCTCTCTCTTTCTCCCTCCCTCCCCCAACTTGCTTATTCAAGCTCTCTAAAATAAATAAATAAATCTTAAAAAAAAAATAAAATAAAAAAATGTAGGCTCTGGCATCAAAGCTCTGAGGAGTTAGTCTGACTGACCCTCAGCACCTGTGAGACTGAAAAGGCAGACTTTATGCACCTGCACAGGCACCTGTACCTCGTAATCCTCAATCACAGAGACGCAATCAACAACGAATGCTAAGTACAGAGGGTCCCCGACTTAAGATGGTTTAACTTAACAATTTTCAACTTTACAATGGTGTGAAAGCAACATACACCCAGTAGAAACCATACTTGGAATTTTGGATCTTTTCCTGGGCTACTGATAAGATCCTGTCCTGAGATGCCAGGCAGCAGCCACGGCTCCCAGTCAGCCCCACAACCATCACTGCAATTACTTTCTATTCAGCACTTTCACAGGCTTAGCCTTAGAGGATTCCGCCCACCTGTATGTAGGCTAGTGTGAGTGTACTGAACAAGTCTAAGGTAGACTAGGCTAAGCTAGGATATTCGGCAGATTAGATGTATTAAATGCACTTTCAACTTAGCATACTTTCAAATTAGGATGGGTTTAGTGGGAAGTAACCCCATCATAAGTAGAAGATCTATAATAAGTGAAGTACCTGGACTATATAAGAATTCAAGAGTTACTAGTTGGTGTTACTAAAAGAATAATTAGTGCCACTTATTACTTATTGGATCTTAAGTGTACTAACTCTCTGGACCCCAGATTCTACTTTTCTCTGAAACTAGAAATACTAAGGCAAAGTTGCAAGAATAAAACATTTTTAAGCTAAACTACTTTCTTCTAAGGATCTCAAAACATATGTATTTTTAAAATCTGATGATCCGAAGACGGTACTTTAAATTCTAAGATGTATCATGCGCATTCATGCGACAAGAAAACACCTACATAATATCCCAACAGCATAACTGAAAAGGAAAATGACAAGGAAAAGAAAAAGCCTCATGAATTCAAGGGAATAAATCAGTTTTGTTCAGTACTTTAACCTGTTACTCTGTAAATCAATGTAAAATAAATGAATATTATGGCATCATGACGAACAGTCTAGTTACCTCTTAACAACTATTCTTCCTCACTAATGGACTCCAGATTTGGTGGGGAGGAGTAGCCATATGCTCTTTCCCAGATGCTGAATTATAGCTGATATATGCCCACCACAGCCACCCCTTACCCCTTTTCCCATAGTCTGGTCAGGTCTCCGTGTGCAATCTGCTTGTGACCAATGAGGTAAAGGGCCTGAGAACTTCTGAGAAATTTTTCTCCCTGATAAGTAAAAAGAATAAAGAGGAAGCCCTCTCCCAAACACTCCCTTCCTATCTACTTAGGATGTTACACTGATGGTGCTTTTCCAGGAGCTGTCCTGCACCCATGAGCGGAAAGCCCTGCTAATCTAACTCTGAAACTGTTGAGCTGGAGAACCAACTGTGTGATTGCCTGCCTCAAGACATTAACAGTCAATGTCCTTGTGCTTTCCCCATTGTTAGTTGGGAGTCACAGTAACTTACAGCTAATAAGCATACCTTAAGTGTTACAAATATTAAGCACAAATTTGAAACACAATTCGATCCTGTGACAGACAATATTCTGTGGAAACTGTGTCAAGTTCCACCCTAGTCAATAACGTTACCTCTACATTTATTAACTGAAACTATACTTGTTTGTAGCACTTTTCTAACCTCTCCCAAATTAGGTCATCAGAATAGTATTCATCATGTTAAGATTCATTCCATTTAACAAGAACAGCATTTTACATTCCTCCTTCTTCTCTCCTCTATGGAGACTTTAAATTAAAAAAAGGAAAAAAAAGTATAGGCAAAATCCTTGCTCTATCCCTAGTCTTAAAGGATCTGGGACACCCAGACTACATTACGGGAAACGATTTTTGGAAAAAAGCACAAAGTAATAATTTTTTAAAATCAGCACAAAATAGTAATGATAACTCCTCACTAAAAGTTTACTATGTGACAAGTTATTTAAAACCTTGCCTCATAGAATTAGAGAGGCAGGGCAGGGTGGGGGGCGCGGGTCATGGGGGTTAGAGAAGGGGGAAAAAATGAAACAAGATGGGATCAGGAGGGAGACAAACCATAGGAGACTCTTAATCTCACAAAACAAAATGAGGGTTGCTGGAGGGGTGGGGGGGTAGGAATAGGGTGGCTGAGTTATGCACATTGGGGAGGGTATGTGCTATGGTGAGTGCTACGAAATGTGTAAGCCTGTTGATTCAAGACCTGTACCCCTGGGTCAAATAACACATTACATGTAAATAAACAAATAAACAAATAAAATAAATAAAATAAAACCTGCCTCATAGTAACTCATAAGGATAGGTGTGATCAATAGCTTCATTTCAGAAACAAAACAGAAGCAAGAGAATTTAAATTATTTCGTTTAGTATTCTTTGTTGTTGTTGTTCTTTTTACTATATTTTGACTAATTTTTGAGGAATTTGCTGGCTCCTTGGTCAAATAAATGAAAGAACTGAGATTCAAACCCAGACTCTCTAGCATACTGTCTTTAGTAGATCAGAAAGGGCAGGAAAATGTTGACCTGAAGTTGTTGAGGAAGGTATAATAAGAGAAGTAAAACTTAAAATGGCTATTGCAAATTTAGGAAAGAAAAGTTAGTCAAGCTAATGCATCAAATAAAGTTTGCTCTAAGAAAATTAAGAGACTATGTTTACATAGCTTCTTCAGCCAAGAATTCATATTTAATGTTGAATGACATAAATAATTCATGAATGATATTCCTACGATCTCCAATTCATTTTTAATCAGTTACTCATAGAGATACACAGAATATATATTTCTACAAAATCAAGTTAATTTGGAAACCCAGTGGTCGCTTAAAACTTAAATCAGACACCAATCAAAGGCCTATGGAAAAATGGAGTATTACAATGGTATTTTAATGTTTTAGGAATATTTCCTGGCCCTTAATCATTTTAGAAACATAAAACCTGGTCTATATCATCTATCGTGTATGTGTATGCAATTCATATAGACACTAACAGCTAAGGACAGAGATCTGTTAATGAAGCTAACAGGAAGTCTGAAGCAAAAGATAAAGTACAAAGAATTCTGGACAATTCATAAAATCACATTCACTGAGCATCTACCATGTGCCAGGCACCATGGCTAGTACTGAGTAACTTAATCAAATATTTTAAAACTGCAAAATCACAATTAAAATATATCTAATATCTTTGAAAATCTTTATTTTTTAAAGTATGCCTTAAAAAGAAATTCCCGAGAGCACCTGGGTGGCTCAGTTAGTTAAGTGTCTGCCTTCAGCTCAGGTCATGATCCCAGTGTCCTGGGATCGAATTCCACATCAGGCTCCCTGCTCAGCGAGGAGTCTGCTTCTCCCTCTCCCTCTGCTTGTTGCTCTGCCTACTTGTGTACTCCCCACCACCCCCTGTCAAATAAAATATTTAAAAAATAAAGAAAAAGAAATCCCCAAATGATATTTGATTGAGGTTAAAAGCAGTTTCTAAAGTTTAGCAGCAAAACAAAATGCAAAGTAACCAAGAAAATATTTTAAATCATAGACAGTAGATAGGTATGGATTTATTCCTATCCAATATCAAAACATTACACAAAGCTATAATAAATAAAAGAATGTGGCAGGGTGGCAGATTAATAATACAGAGGTTGGCAAATTTTCTGTAGAGGTCACAGTTAAGTATTTTAGGCTTCGTCAAAACTCTGCCCTTGTATCATGAAAGCAAACAATATATAAACAAATGGGCAGGTCTATGTTCCAATAAATCCTTACGTACAAAATAAGGCCATGAGCCACATTTGTCCAATGTGTCAGATTCTGCTGAACCCTGGACCAACAAAACAAAAATAAGCTCAGAAATAGGTCCATAATTATCTGAAAATTTAGTGTAAATTCAAGAGGAATTTTAAATCAGTGGGGGAAAGACAGACTACTTGGGGGTAAAAAAAATCAATCCATACTCCACACAACCCAAAAAATACCACCATCACTGAAGGAATAAATGTTTATAAAAACTGTAGTACTGCTGGGAAAAAGTACTTGGCATATTCCTGTAATCTTGAAGTGCAGACTCTCCTAGCCAACAGAGTCATACAGCCAGAAGCCATAAAAGAAAAAATGTGCTAAATTTACTCACATAAAAACTTAAGTCTTATTTAAGGTTAAAGTTAATGTGAACAAAGTTAATTTTAAAAAACTGAAAAAACGTATTTGCTTCAAAAGCTTATTTAACAAGAATTAATACACAGAACATGGGTTTTTACATAATAAGAAAAAGACTAGTGTTAGAAAAATGAGCAGGGTAAACAAATGGGTAATTAAAAAGAAGAAAACCATGTGAAAAAATGTCCAACACCTGGAAGTAAATTAGAGATTTATATATTGAAGTAATAACTACTGACTGAGGAACAGGAAGGGGGAAAAAAAGATTAATAATACCCCTGTTCCTGAAAAACAGGCATGTTCATATACCATTACTGGGAGTTTAAAATGGTATCCACTTTGGGGAAAGAAACATTGCAATATCTTTTTTCCATTTTCAATGGGCATTCCATTTGCCCCACTTCTGTATATCTACTCTCGAGTAATACACAAAGATACATGAACAAGTCCTGTAACACCGTATGTTAGAACAAAAATCCAGAAACAGGTAAGGAAATCATATCAAATTATACCATAAATTACAGGACAAAAATTGTGCAGTCAATAAAAAAAATGCAGTAGACCTATGTGAATTAACCAGGAAACATCTTTAGGGCATATTAATAAGAAAAGCAGTCACAGAATAATATGTAGAAAATTACCACAATTACATTAAAAAAAGAAACAGTGTACACATTTGTAAATGAACACATATATTTAAGTAGATGCACAGGAAAAAGGCCTAAAAGGGTACAGGTCAAGTAATAAATAGAAATAACATCTGTGAAAGAGAATGGAAAGAGGGAATAGGACAGAAGGACTTTCACTTTTATTACTGAAAGCAGAGAGCTATTTGACTAAAATTATTGATTAAAAATATGGAATCTGAGGTCAGATGGACCCGGGATTCAAGGCTAAGATTGGTCATTTTATTAGTTACAAGATCACATATTAGTTATCTTTTCTAAACTTCACTTACAAAATGGAGATAATAGAACCGAAGATAATGAGTTGTTTTTTCAGTTTGGTTAATATATATAAGCAAAATATGCCATTTAAACCACTTTTGAGCATACATCAGCAACATTAAATACATTCACAGTGTTGTGGAACCATCACTGCTATCTATTTCCAAAACTTTTTCACCACCCAAACAAAAACTATGCAACTACTAAGCAGTAACTTCCTGTTTCCCTTCTTCCCTGAGCCCCTGGAAACCTATAATCTTTTCTTTCTCTATGAACTCGCCTGTTCTAGGTGCCTCATACAAGTGGAATACAGCATATGTAGCTTACTGCTGGCCTATTCACTTAGCATGTTTTCAAGGATCATCCATGTTATAACATGTATCAGAACTTCTTCCTTTTTATGGCTGAATTATATTCCATTTATATATAATACATATTACTTATATGTAATTTATAAATATACACATACAAGACAGTCTTTTTATCCACTCATCAGTTAATGAATGCTTGAGTTGTTTCCACTTTCAGGTTTTGTGAATAACACTGTTATGAACATTGGTGTACAAGTATCTGAGTACCTCAATAGATTGTTTTATAATTAAATAAGAAAACTAAATACTTAGCAGGATAACTGGCATATAAAAAGGCTCAGTACATTTTACTTATACTTCTGTAGCATTTGAACAATTTAAATAAACATGTTCATACACAACATGTAAATTTTTTTAAATATTTAACTATTTGCTAATTCAGAGCAAGATCTGATGGTAAAGAATTGCTAAAGAAAAATGTTTCCAGAGGGCACCTGGGTGGCTCAGTGGGTTAAAGCCTCTGCCTTCAGCTCAGGTCATGGTCCCAGGGTCCTGGGATCAAGCCCCGCATCAGGCTCTCTGCTTGGCAGGGAGCCTGCTTCCTCCTCTCTCTCTCTGCCTGCCTCTCTGCCTACTTGTGCTCTCTGTCAAATAAGTAAATAAAATATTTTTAAAAAAGAAAGAAAAAGAAAAAATGTTTCCAGGAGGAAGACACTGATCAAGAGAGAATACCTGTGAGAAACCTATGGATAGGTTGATTTTTCCCCCCCACAGTAGACAGGGTGTTGACAAATGAACAAAATATTAATCTACTTGACATGTCATTCCTAACATGGACTACCAGAACTTAAATCCATTAGAGTAACTATCCTGATTCCAATCCCATTTAAGTAAACTTCTGATAAATTTTTTTCAAAGGGGGACAAAAAAAAGCACTGGTGGGGCTGACATAGATGACTCATGTTTGATATAGTATTTACTGTAAATTGCCAAACTAGCATTCTAGTTCATCTACTGTGCCTCTTCTAAATCAGTAAGATTTGCGAATACATTAGTATACTTGATTTGATCAATTCTATAAGGTACAGACTGTGCTCACTTCAGCAGCACATATAAGGTTGAGACAGGACCTCATAAATTCGACTACATAATATCTTCATTAATCATATATCTCTATAAATACTCATTTAAATTTAAAAGAAAGATAAAATACAAATCAGGAAAATATCTATAAATATGATTGTTAAAGGGCTGCCATCCTTAAAATTCAAAGAGCTCTTGCAATGCAGTAAGAAAAGGAATAGAGAGAGGACATTGTAATAGAAAACTGGACAAATGGGTAAATAATTTTTCAGAGTAAGAACAAATTGATTTAAAATACACATTCAAAAAGCCTTAAATCAAGTATACCAAGTAATTTAGAGCTCTGTCTTCACATTCAGAAAGACCTGAGTTCCAAATCAGACTATAACCAAATAGTTGTGTAAATGATGGGATTAATATCTTGACCTATCTCTCATTTCTTCACAGATACTAATTTATATATTAACGGAAAGATAGTGTTAAGTATTTTATAGGCAGAGGAGAGGAAAATGTCAAAATGGCAAGACCTGGCTGTAAGATGACTGATTAAAATGGGAAAGAGTTCAACTTGAAAGGAAAATAATGATGAGCAGTGGTGACTTCCACAGAACGTCTTATCCTGCCAAAACATTTGGTGTGAGACAGACAGGTGGATCATATACATCTGTCCGTGGTCCTGAACCTCCACTGACTATTAGGTCATAGTCCATTATAACCATGGAACATTGGTAACCCATTCAAAGTTTCCTAGGAATTCTCAACCAGATAAACACTAACAAGGAAAGAGACATACATAACCCAAGGCTTCTGAAACAGCACAGCCATGGAGACATGACCAGTTAGGGTGGGGAGGACTTGCTTTGATAGATTTCAAATATTCACATATACAAAACAGAAGGGGGAAGTGAAGTAGAGAGGAAGGGGAAAGAAAGAATAAGGAGAAGGAAGGGTCGGAGGAAGAGACCCCCCACACACAGACACACACATGCCTCTGGATTTGTGGAAGTCTTACTGAAAGCCTATGGAATTATACACATTTGGGTTTGGTACAATTTTGTACTAGATATCTCCTGAATATGGTGATAAAAGTCAATAATGTATGGTGCAAGAAATGGGAAGGAGGTATGAAAGAGATAAGAGAGGAACCCAGGGACTATATCTCTACTAAAATTCTCCCTCTCTCCCACACCTTACAATAGCTATGATTTGGAAGGAGACACCTGATCCAAGCTATCCCAATCAGAGTCTGTCTCTCCTTAAAAGAAATAGAGACTAGGAGTCACAGGAGAGAATCTTTGAGAGAGGCATAAGAGATGATGATTAACTTTACATTTTGATAACTTACTCGTGTAAGTTTCAACTGGGTACCTCTGAAGGAAGAGAAATGGAATGTATGTCATTCAAACAAGTAGAGGGGAAAATGATTCAGGAAAATATACTGAATTCATCCAAAAGACAGTGGGAACTTACGGAAAAATAAGTATTTTTAAAGTTTTATTTTTAAAAAGGAGAGAAAATATGGTAGAAGTAAATCCAAACAAATCTGTATTTACAATAAATGTAAATGGCCTACACACTACAGTTAAAATACAAAAAGATCTCACACTAAGGGCAAAAAATCCCATTATGGCAAAACCTTCCTTCACTGCATAAAAGTTGCAATTCATCAGGAAGAAGTAATAATTCCAAACTTTATGTACTTTATGTACTTAATTAATCTAGCCCAAAATATATAATGGGCAAAAAGTGATAAAGTTACATGGAAAAACTGGCAAATGTGCCATCAAGACAGGCAACTAATAAACATTCTCAGTAATTAATAGCTGAAGCAGACAAAAACCTAAACAATCTAAATAACAAGATGAGTCTAGTGGACACAGATACAACACAACTACAGAAGAAACATTGTTTTGAAAAACATATGCAACTTTTATATATATTGAACACTGGGCCATGATACAAATACAAAAACTTGGGAATTTTTTTAAAATAATGACTTTTTTTAAAAAGGCATTTGGAAATTAAAACATACCCCTGAGATGTGTGGGTAACTCAGTTGGTTAAGCACCTGCCTTCCACTCAGGTCATGATCCCAGAGTCCTGGGATCAAGTCCTACATCAGGATCGTGGCTTGGCAGGGAGCCTGCTTCTCCCTCTGCCTGCCACTCCACCCTGCTTGTGCTCTCCTTCTCTCTTTCTCAAACAAATAAAAAAAAAAAAAAACATATCCCTAAACAACTCACAGTATAAAGAAAACAGAAAATTAGAAAACAATTAAAAGGAAACAATAATCAAAAGACAACATACAAAACATGTAGGATATAACCATAGTGGCAAGTAGAAATCTAAAGCCTTAAAACTCATATTAGAAAAGAAAATGATAAGAATTAATGAGTTAGTCACAGAACTTTAAAAGATGGAAAAAAGAATATAAGTAAATGAAAGAAAATAATATAGATGAGAGTAGGTATTAATAAAACAGAAATAGATATAATCAACATTACAAAATATTGGTTCCTTCTCAAGACTGACACATCTCTAAAAAGAGATCAGGAAAAGAGAAGACATAAATAAGCAATATTAGAAATGAAAAAATGTATACAGTTACTGGTCTTAAGAGACTAAACTGAAGATCATTATTTGAGCAAATTTATCAAAGAAATTTTAAAAGTAAGATAAATGGGCAAATTCCTAGGAAAACTCACTTCTCACAAGAATAGAAAACTTGAATTCTATATTTAATAAAGAAATTGAACTCCTACTTAAAAATCTTTCCAGAGAGAAACCCCAGACGAAATAGATCACTGAATTCTGCCAAACTTTCAAACACCTGAAGCAGAAATGACACCAACATTACATGAGGTAATGCTTCTCAACTTGTTTTATGAAGACAGCATAATCTTGATACCAAAACCTTATACACATTATAGAAAAATAAAACTATAGGCTAATCTCCCTTGTGCACACAATGCAAAAAAGTTATAATCAAAGCACTAGTAAGTCAAATTCAGAAATATGTTATACATCAAAACTAAGTTTAATCCAGGAATGCAAGATTGACTCAATATCCAAATGTCTATGTTAATCACCACATTAATGAAATAAAGATTTAAAAAATCATACGATTATCTCTATGAAATGCCAAAAAAATGATAAAATGCAATTCAATTATATTAAACAAAATTATTAAATTTGTCATAGATTTATATTAAAATAACCAAAAAAGCTTTAGACCTCTTAGAAAACTAGGAATAAATATACCAGATAAAACCCTTACATGGGTTGTTATTATTGTTTTAAAGATTTTATTTATTTATTTGACAGTGAGAGAGGGAACACAAGCAGGAGAAGCGGAAGAGGGAGAAGCAGGCTTCCCGCTGAGCAGGGAGCCCAATGAGGGACTCGATCCCAGGATCCTGGGATCATGACCTGAACCAAAGCAGACACTTCACGACTGAGCCACCCAGGTGCCCCCTTAAATGGGTTTTAAGTCAACTTCTAAAGCCCATATTCCCAGGGATAGGATTCAAAGCTGGGCCACACAGAGTTACTCTAAAACCCAGCCTTTTTCTATGACACTCTGACAGTGATCATGAAATATTTTTGTTCACATACTGTCTCTGCAGAGGTTTTGAAATACCAATGTATTCCCTTGACAATTTTAAATCACAGCTCAAATATTTAATTATAGATTTAATGGTTGCAAATGATGTAATTTGCAATGTATTTCACATTGCATATATGCTCTAAAAAATATTCCAACAAAAACTTAAACTTATGAAAAATTTATGGGATATGTCCACAGTATAATCCACCTGGCAAAGCCAGTCCTCACTATCAAACCAATCAGCAAAAATAAGACTTATTTTCTGTTAAAAAAGTAGGACTCTAATTTTTACTTCAAAGGAATGTGTCATTACATAACCCAGTATCAACATATTGTTTCAGAGTTCTGAGAAAGATGACGGATGACAGAACTTTGCCACTAGTTTATAAACTAATGAAACAAAGCACCCACGTTTTTAGAAGCTCTTTTTGTTTTGCCCTCCCTAAGGAGCCATGCATTCTCAAACAGTCTCTTTCGTTTTGCACCCAGGAGATTTTCACAATCAAAGCAAGGCAGCACAGCAAAATTCAAGACAGGTAAGGAGTATGCCTTTATAAAGCAGGAGATGGGCAATTCTGAAATGGGAGTGAAAAAAGAAAATCAGCAGACTGCAGTGTTCTCAAACAGATGGATTTTAAAAGAGAATACTTAAGGGAAGTTGAGGATTTGGAATGGGGTCCCCATGAAACCGAATGCACCCACATACCCCCTAGGAAGTCTTCATGCACCCTGGGTACAAATTCCTGGTCGAAGACTACTACACTAGATTACCAGAATCCGGAGCGTCAAGATGTCAACAGATGCCTTTAAAAAGTGAAACTGATCATTTTTATTTTAACAAAAATGTTAATCTGATATTAATTCTTGGGTGTAAGTGAATGATGTTCCCTTAAAAATGGACTCCACCCTGGAGAATCTGTTTTCTAATGGCGATCAGCTGCAGTCTGTGAGAAGGGATTCTCTTGGCTGGAAACAGAGATCATGCTCTTAGCCCTGTCCCTCTTCTCCTCACACTAAGGTGAGCTTGCCAGCCAGGGAGCACAGCACAGTGTGATTCAGGGTGTTGGAGCTGTCTGTCCAGGCAGAACTGCCTCTGGGGTCCCAGAAACAGACTTGCTCCCTGTGGTCAAGGCTCCATCAGCAGCTGTGTAGGGCCTCTCCCAAAATCCAGATACAGTGCCCAGTCTGCTGCTTTCCTACCCACCACTCTCTCCCAAATTCCAGGCCTCTGTACCCTCAAATAGCATGGCACTTGTGTGAGGAATGCTGAGCTCAGAAGAATCTAAGCCAAGTGAAACTAGTAAAGTCAGTCTAGTGTCCTATCAAAACCCCTTTAATGCTACAGTTTTAAAAAAATTATTATTATTTTTTTAATTTTTAAAAAGTCTTTCCAAAAAGCAGTCACTTTCCTATTTGTAGAATTGCAGCAATTCTTTCCTTAGCTCTCAGGTTGAATTCACAGGTGTTCAGAATGATCTGACAGATATCTCGCTGAATTCAAGGGACCAGATGAAATGAGGGTCCCTTACGCTCTTCCATCCTCTCTCCTCAATTTTTTAAAAGTCCTTTGAATGCTTCTTCCTGACTGGCTGCTCTGGTTTTACCCAGAACCAGGTAGGGGGAGCTGGGTTCAGAGTCCCTCAGCTTCCCTTTTTGTCTCTACTTCCCACCCCAGGCAGGCCTAGGGACCTCCACAACTTCTCAGAACATAGCTCTTGAAGACACCACCAGGATGCTCCCCAAACTGTGGGACAGAGGCAGTCAGCCAGCCAAGGACCACAAGCTGGTCCCAGCCTCTGTGATTGTGGGTAAGAGCTGGATTATAAGGCCCAGTAGACCTGAGCCCCTGAGAAGCAGCCTTCTTGCTCACCTCCAGCTGGTGGCAAGTACCCTGTGTCTGCACTAAGCTAGGGGTAGTGGGACCCGGAGGCCTTGCCTTGAGCACAAAGGCAGCAATTTCGCCTCTCAGCACCTCTACCCACCACTCAGATTTAAAGCTTTCACAAATTCTCCAACTCAGAGAACTAAGAGTTTGAGAACAAAGCCTGAGGCAGGGAACAAGAGTGGGACCCAACACTGCCCAGAATCTCAGGAGACCTGAATTTCTGCTCTGGTCCTACCATGAACTCAGAAATCACCCTGGGCACAACATGTCCCTTAATATAAAAAGGAGAGTGAGAAAACCCACCTGGTTCTAGATAAAACCAAAGCAGTCAGTAAGAAAGAGTTATAATGATTAAAGGAAAAATTAAAAGTGAGTGAGTAAATATTGCCTAGGAATGCAATATTAATATTCTTAGGGTGAGAATAGCGATTTCCTGAAAATGACTATTTTTATGACTCCTATGCCACACTTCTTAGAAGCTTAAACTAAAATTAAACAGCTGTTTACATAACACCCCAAAATATCTGTATAGAAACCAGCAGAATCACTTCCAGTGTTTATATAGCTATTACTACACATGTGTGATATGAAAATTTTGATAGGAGCTCAGCAGAAAAGGCAACAGAATTTCTCAAGTACAATCCTGCAGCAGCAATGGGTTCTCTGTTACTATTTGCAGTGATCAAACATTTTGCTTAATATAGTTATTTTAAAAATACAAATAATAAATGGTAAAAAAAATAAATAAAGTATTTAAAAATAGTAATACTACAGTGACGCCTGGGTGGCTCAGAGGGTTAAGCGTCTGCCCTCAGCTCAGGTCATGGTCTCAGGGTCCTGGGATCGAGCCCCGCATTGGGTTCTCTGCTCAGTGGGGAACTTGCTTCCCCCCACCCCCTCTGCCTGCCTCTCTGCCTACTTGTGATCTTTCTGTGTCAAATAAATAAATAAAATATTTTTTAAAAAAATAGTAATACTACATATCAGATAAAGGGCTAGTATCCAAAATCTATAAAGAACTTATCAAACTCAACTCCTAAAGAACAAAAAATCCAATCAAGAAATGGGCAGAGGACATGAAGAGGCATTCTGCAAAGAAGACATCCAGATGGCCAACACGTGAAAGAGTGCTCAACAGCACTCAACATCACAGGCAAACACAAATCAAAACCACAGTGAGAGACCACCTTACACCAGTCAGAATGGCTAAAATTAACAAGTCAGGGAAAGACAGATGTTAGAGAGGATATGGAGAAAGGAGAACCCTCCTACACTGTTGGTGGGAATGCAAGCTGGTGCAGCCACTCTGGAAAACATCATGGAGTTTCCTCAAAAAGTTGAAAATAGAGCTACCCTACAACCCAGCAACTGCACTACTGGGTATTTACCCTAAAGATACAGACGCAGTGATCCGAAGGGGCACGTGCACCCAAATGTTTATAGCAGCAATGTCCACAATAGCCAAACTATGGAAAGAATCTAGATGTCCATCAAGAGAAGAATGGATAAAGAAAATGTGGTATATATATGCAATGGAATACTATGCAGCCATCAAAAGAAATGAAATCTTGCCATTTGCAACAACGTGGATAGAACTAGAGGGTATTATGCTGAGTGAAATAAGTCAGTCAGAGAAAGACAATTATCATATGATCTCCCTGATACAGGGAACTTGAGAGGCAGAGTGGGGGCTTTGGAGGGTAGGGAAAGAAAAAATGAAACAAGATGGGATCAGGAGGGAGACAAACCATAAGAAACTCTTAATCTCACAAAACAAAATGAGGGTTGCTGGGGGGTGGTAGTGGTGTGGAGAAGGGGGTTGGGTTATGGACACTGGGGAGGGTATGTGCTATGGTGAGTGCTCTGAAATGTGTAAGCCTGATGATTTACAGACCTGTACCCCTGGGGCAAATAATACATTATATGTTAATAAAAATAATTAAAAGAATAAAAAATACAATAGTAATACTGTTTGCTTAGGAGCAGGTAAAATGCAAACAGCAGAAAGGCAGAACACCACTTCACTTTTTGCTAATGGTTCTTGCATTTATTCAAGCACAGAGCCAGTGAACTCAGCTGGTCAAAAAAGGACACATAGTAGGATTCCACTCCTAGGGGGGATTTAGAAGAGTGAAACTCTGAGACAGAATGGTGGTTGCCAGGTGCCATGGGGTGGGAGTTATTTTTATGGGAACAGTTGGAGCTTGGGAAGATGGAAAAAGCTCTGGGAACAGATGGCAGAGATGTCTGCATAACAACATGAGTGCACTTGATGACCCTAAACTGTACATATAAACATGATAATAAAGATAAATTCTGTTACGTATTCTTTTATTTCAACTTTTAAAAATAAATACCTATGTTTAAAGTCACAAGAGGAAAACTTTAAATTGAGAAAAATCCTACCCACTAACTTAATCTTTCCTGCAAATTAAAGAAAAATTTCCGTTATTCTATTTTAGTGGCAGAATGAGAGTGTCTAAGCAGCATGACCCACATACTAATGCAAGAGTAACGTCCTGAAAAGATGCATATAAATTGGTTCCATGACTTCTTTTAATGAGCAAACAGTTGTAAATCTGTTGATATTAAATGATATAGAAAAATTTTATATAGGGTTTCTATACACACATAAACAAGAGAAATATAAGTGAGCAAGAAGTATTTAACCCACCATAAAAATGAGGTTTCATAAATCACTGTGAAACACTTTACTACAATATGTAATAATAGCTTATACAAGTTTTATCTTACTCATTTACCACTCTTCTGTGTTAAAAAATACTAGAAAATGTATGGAAGAACCAACTAGCAAGATTCTATTTGTGATGAAAATGTTTGTGCTACAGGTTTGTGCTATCTACTTTCAAAATGCTTTACTACATTGCTTTACATAACTAATGAACAACCCAAAAACTATTTCTTCCTTCTATAATGGGAAATTAATGTATAGAAATTAATGCCTTCTTTTGCCCTATTAGCTATGATGATACAGTTTGATGGGAATTCAACAGTACATTTTAGTATTTTGTAACTAAAATTATAAAGACTTTTATTTCCTACAAAAATTACTAATTTACTTTTCTGCATTTTATTCTCCTTGAAATGAAAAACCAAAGTTCAAACAGTTCACAACTTATGAACTTATCATAATCTGGAAATTTATTTGCAATTAATTAATTTGAAATTTAGAATATCACAGAGAAAATGTTACAAGTACTGGGTGTCAGTTTCCCAGCCAACCACACGGGAAGTATGTAACTTCAAATCTGAGGTTCAACAGGGAATTATCAATCCTTCTACTCACCATCACATCCAGGAGAGTGAATGCCAAAACTTAACAGCACTGAAGATCGTGTTCTAGTTTTCTCAATCTTTCCCAAAGAAATACTAAGTCCCCAAGGCCTAAACTTTAAAGCAATAACTAGTTGAGTTTCTCGTTAAAAATCAAAGCTCTCCCAACCTTTAGAAATCCATTTAGTTTTAGGCCAACAAAAAGATTCTCTGGCATATGACTCTAGGTGGAGAAACATGGTCCAAACAGTCCTCTCCAGTCCTCCCCGCCAGGCACATGGCCCAAAAGGACAAATTCTTCTGATTCTTGTATAAGAAAAACAAAATGCCTACACAGATTTATTAATGGAGGGCCCAAAACTTATCAGGATTAAGCAGACATTCTCCAGTTTGGAACCAGGTCTCTTAATCAGAAGTGACATTAGAATCAACAGGGAAGTGGTGGCAGGGCAGGGCGGGGGGGGAGGATAAATAAATAAATCAGTGAGAATCAACAGGGAAGCATTTTTAAGATTCATATACCCTGGTCTCCAACCTGAGTTAACTGAATTATAATGTCTGGAGATGTTCACACATATTGTGAAAAAGCCATGCCAACAAAAAAAAAAAAAAAAAAAAAAAAAACTTTAGCTTTTCATTTCAAGGAGAATAAAATGCAGAAAAGTAAATCAGTAATTTTTGTAGGAAATAAAAGTCTTTATAATTTTAGTTACAAAATACTAAAATGTACTGTTGAATTCCCATCAAACTGTATCATCATAGCTAATACGGCAAAAGAAGGCATTAATTTCTATACATCAATTTCCTGTTATAGAAGAAAGAAATAGTTATGTAAAGCAATGTAGTAAAGCATTTTGAAAGTAGATAGCACAAACCTGTAGCACAAACATTTTCATCACAAATAGAATCTTGCTAGTTGGCCTTCCATACATTTTCTAGTATTTTTTAATGCAGGAAGAGTGGTAAATGAGTAAGAAACTTGGATGTATACCCTATCTTAAGAACCACATCTTCTGAGGACTTGACAAATAACTCTTCAATAACCACATAAATCTACAAAAAGCAAACCAAAATCTACATTCTTGGTTCCATTTACCTCTCCCTGAAGTAACAGAGTCAAACTCCACCCTCCGGCCCTGAAATAACCAAACCAGGTAGAAGGATCCCGAAAAAAATCACAAAGAAAAGCTGTCAGGATCTGGTGGTTTGCTTTTCTTGAGGATAGCCGGGTTATTCCATGCAAATTCTACCTTTTGTGAGTCTTGCATGCTCCTATCATTAGGGACAGAATCATTTAGAACATACCATGAGATTACCAACTGAGAATCAAATCCAAGAAATCACGGTGTCTGTCTCAGACCGGAGTGAAAAAAGAGCAACTCCATTTTTGCACAAGTCAAATTATTTTGGCACACCCTGGTTAAAACTGCAATTCTACCTGCGACTGGGCAGCTGGATGCAGTTAGAGAGAGAAAAAAAAATCACAAACATACTAGCTAATTAAATTCCATCACCACGCATATCATAGGAACACAATATTCTGACAATCTCAATAAACTCTCCCCGATGGTCACTCTCCCACCCAATATTACAATGTCATATTGTGCGGGAAAAAGGTAGCATCAGAGGCCTAAGGCTGCTATTCTTAGAAAGGCCTGCTTGCAAGGTTGGTGATGATTAAGTAAGATAATCCACAAAAATTGCTTAGACAGTGCCTGGCACACTGTAAATACTCAATAAATATTAGGCTGCTGTTACTCATCTGCTGCCCAGGCCAAAAACATGAGCCCTGTCTGATGACCAACCAATCTAAAACCAATCTAAATTACCACCCACAACACTCTGTCCTGGCACACTTTTATTTTCTTTATAGCTCTTACTCATGTCTAAAATAATCCTATTTATTTTCATGTTTATTTCCTGACTAACCCCCACCCCAAATTATGATGTAAGCTCCATGATAGCAGAAACCCTGCCTATCCTGGTCATTGTTGTATCTCCAGAAATTGGTACCCACCATGTAAGAGGTATGCAGTAAACATCTGTTTATATGAATTAGTATATTCCAAAAACATTCTATTGGAACAAAAGACTACAAATCTTAAGGCTACTTATGTTCTGGTAGACAGCAATTTCCAAGCCTCCTTGCATTAAAAACAAACATATATTCAATGGCTTTCTACTGTCCAGAGTCAAATTCAACTTACGTAATAAGCCTTCTGAAATGGCCCCAACTCACCATTCCAATTTATTTCCCACTATTCCATCACTCTGCTCCAAGCACATGCCTTTGAGATTTCCTGCCTCCCTTCTCTTGTACTCTTCATTGCACTGTTCCTCTCTGCCATCTACAATGCCCTCCTCCTATCTCTAATTCACAAAACACCCCTTAAAGTCAGCTCCAATGTCACCTCCATGACTGACCCTTCTCCATTCCCCACTCTCCTTACCAAAAGCAATCTCTCTCTCTCACCTCCTCTAATGCACTTACATGCTCCTTCATTCTTCAAGGTCAGGAACCACATGCTGTTCATCTTTATTGTTCCCACACTCCATTATACACATAATTCCCACACTCCATTATACATATAATATTTATTATACACAATAAATATTCATTGAATTGATTTTAAACAGACCTCCTAACCACACCTTCTGCAGACATCAGTAGCAAAAAATACACACTGAAATTTGTGTTAGAGACACAGTAAGAGATGATCCTTGGGGTAACATATATAAAAAGATAATTAATAATCCAAGATAATTCATACTGGCTGCCAAACGAGCACCATAAACAAATTTTATAGGTACTCAGAGAGGGTAAGTCAGCAGAAGATGACAAGGCTTGGAAAACTATTATTTTAATGACTGTCTGCAATTTTAAAATTAAAATTTAATGACAGATATCTATAGTGCATCCTTTTCTCTCTTCCACACAATAACACTGACTCAGAATCATTAAATCAAAACCACACATTAGAGAAGGCATACTCTGAGTTGGTCAGGGAAAAGGAAAAGAACACCATAAAACTTTACTGTAGCATTAATAATCCCTAAAGAAAATGCTATGAATAAATTGCAAAATACAAAGCCAAATGTAGTAGAGACTGTTTATAGTTTACCCGGAATCCATTCCCTCTTCCTAAAGAGAATCCAATTATTATTATTTTTTTAAAGATTTTATTTATTTATCCGACAAACAGAGATCACAAGCAGGCAGACAGGCAGGCAGAGAGAGGGAGAGGAGGAAGCAGGCTCCCTGCAGAGCAGAGAGCCCGATGCGGGACTCGATCCCAGGACCCTGAGATCATGACCTGAGCCAAAGGCAGCGGCTCAACCCACTGAGCCACCCAGGCGCCCCAAGAGAATCCAATTATTATTTAAACTTCCCTCACACAGCCCACAAATACCTTAATAATCCCATCAATGCAACGACTAGTTCAAGAATAGACATAAGACCTAATTCCGACCATCAAGACTGGAGAGGAGACTTTCTGGGTATTTCTGTGAAAGGTAAAGTCTTATTCATCTTGAAAAGGCTACAGAAAGCCGTATCTCTCTCTTTCTCTCTCTTCCACGAACAAGGATGTTGTTCCAGTGCCATCCTACAACCTTGGAGAAAACAGGCGTTAAGAGAAGACTACATCATGGCAGCAGGGAGACTACAAGAACCTGGATGTTTGATAACACTGTTGAGCCACCAAACCAAGAAGCTTACCCTACCTCTACTCTTCATAGTTTCGCTAAGATATTCCTTATTATTTAAATGAGTTTGCATTGGGTTTTCAGTTATGTATAGTCAAAAGTACATCATCAACTACCCCCCATTTTTGCTGCTTAATCAACAACCTTTTCTTATTATTGTACTGGCATTTAAATTGTTTCTTTTTACTCCAACCACTAAAATCAGGACTTGTACCATTAGAAATCTGACCTGTTTCTGCTACAGAATCATAAATTCAAGAAATAAAGTACAAAGGTTCACAAAATTCCTTTCAAGTTCATTTCAAGTTCATTTTAAAGGAAAGACAGCTTAAAAGTAACCAAAAGGCCTGAGGTGTATAATAGGCCTGCTAAAGTAGTTTTGAAAATATCACTGTTTAAAAGAAGAAATAAAAAGTCTAAGATAATGTTTCAAATTGCAAATGATAGCTACATATCACTAAATATAATCTCTATTTTTATAGATACAAAAGTGTTTCCACATTTTTATCCTAAAGGACATAAAAGTGAAATAGGTAACATTATGATATTATTCCAATTATTCTTGACAGAATGGCAGTAAAACAAGAATTTTGAAAATATTTTTGATAGCAAATGAATCACCAATAAAACTCACTGAATTCAAATCTCCTATTACCTAGAAGATACAGTGAAAATTCAAAAGATTTTAGGATAATTTGGTCATAATCTTACTACTTTCCACTGAAAACTAAAATCAAAATTCTAAATTTGTTAAAACTGGACTTACAGAGAGGATTATGGGAGTTAAAAACATTTTAATGTTATTATGATGATAGTTCTTTCTACCTTCCACAACCAATACAATTATCCAGCATGAAGCAAGCATTCCATAACTGTTTGGATTTATTACTGTCATCACTAATGAACACTTTTTGACCTCTGGTCCATATTTCTCCCTCCTAAACATTCTACGTGGATGTCACTATCATTCAAACAAAACCAAAAGTCTATAGACTTAAACATTTTGCTATTTAGATTACCCTCTTCGTCAAATTCCATTTCTTTCCTGATTTCTACAAAATTGCTTTAAAGTAAGAGTTCCAGAAGTTTTCTCTTCATGACAATGTTGAGATTTGACTGTATTAAAATAATTTTTATTTTATTGCCTATCTATTCCACTGTGCATTCACCAATTCTTTCCTTTATCAAATAAACATCTAAGTAACTACAATACACCAAGGACTTGTGCTAGATACTAGGAATGAAGTGATAAGCAAAACAGACATAGTTCTTGCTCTGGTAGGGAAGTTAATATCTTAATCAAACAAGGACAAACATACATAATTTTAAAATATGTGTTATAAATTAGGGACTATGATATATATTTTTTGAAACTGGTATTTTTCAATCACCTTTTAATCCTTATTGTTTACAATTTCTAAAAATTGTCACAAAAAGGGAAGTCAACCAAGCTGAATCCTCCAGCTCACAGAACTTAAAATGAATATTCTATCAGCACAGTTCATACAACCTGTGACTAATATGATTTATTGTGAAAGAAGTCTGCATCCCCAATAGCCATCAGATTGATATGCAAGATTATGATGAAGTCATTTTTTAGAAAGACCTATTTCACATTTTCATCACTAGTTCACTGTAAAAGCTGCTTTGAAAAATGACCCTAGCTTATAATAAAATCACTTTTATACACAGATCAGTCTATAACAGCATTATTTATAATAGCAAAAGAAAATTGGAAATAGCTTAAGTATTGAAAAAACATTGTAATGGTCAATAAATAACTGTGTATCTACTTAGTGAAATATTAAGCAGACTTGGAAAATGGGAATCATGAAAATTATACAAAATAGACTGGGTGTTATGAATATTATGAACACTACATGAAAAACAAATGAGGTATTATATGGCGCCTAACAGAACATAATAAAAAAATAATAATAATAAAAGAAAATTCTACAATATAGAAAAACAGACTAAAATTATACAATATTGGGGTGCCTTGGTGGCTCAGTGGGTTAAACAACTGCTTTCGGTTCAAGGTCACGATCCTGGAATCCCAAGAACAAGTCCCAGGTCAGGCTCCCTGCTCGACAGGGAATCTGCTTCTCCCTCTGACTCACCCTCGTGCTCTCGCTTTATCTCTCTCTCTCAAATAAATAAATAAAAATCTTTAAAAAAAATTATATCGTGTTGGTGACAATGATAACTAATATCTATTGAAGACTTACTATGAGCCAATATTTTAATATTGCATATTAAGGAAAAATAATTCCAACAGTTAAATTCGCTAAAGATATATATACAGTACAAAATTTTAAATTAGTCACAGTCCCAGCAATTCTGGCAATATATTCTCTTCCTTACTCCCTTCACACACTGCACACAAAGAAGACATAACAAATTAATATAGGAGGAAAAGTATGTAAGCTAAGATTCAGTTCAGCTCTACCTAACAGAAAACTCAAACATAGCTCAAACAAAATAAAAATGTATTTCTTTTTCAAGTAAAGTAAGTCTGAAGCTAAAAAGTCCAAGGCTGGTAAGGGAGCTTGACAAAGATGTCAGGAATCCAGGATGTTTTCAGTTCACTGCTATGCCATCCTTGGAGCAAGCATGATTCTCATGCCCAATCCTCATGGTCCAAGCTCTGAAGACATCACGTGTTCTGTGCAGCAGGAGGGAATAAGGTGGGGGAAGCCCCCTTCTTTTCATAAAACTTCTGATAAATAACACACATCACTTCTGCTTACATCAACTGACCAGAAGTAGTCATGCGGCCACAACTAACAGCAAAGAAAGCTAGAACACAGTCAGTCAAGTTTGTTAATAAAGAAGGTGAGCCCTACCATAGTCTTTTCTGCAGAAAAGACTGTTAGACTCAAATTCACATGGAACTGCAAAGAGACTAGGATAGTCAAAAACTCTTGAAAAAGAGGGGTTGCCTGGGAGGCTCAGTCATTAGGCATTTGCCTTTGGCTCAGGTCATGCCAGGGCCCTGGGATCAAGCCCCGCATCAGGCTTGCTGCTTGGCGGAAAGCCTGCTTCTCCCTCTCCCACTCCTCCAGCTTGTGTTCCCTCACTCTGTCAAATAAATAAAATCTCTAAAAAAACAAAAACAAAACAAACAAAAAAAAACTCTTGAAAATGAAGAACAAAGTGAGAGAACTTAAACTTTCCAATTTCATAATTTGGCACAAAGCTACAATAATAAATTGGGTATGTGGTAATGGCATAAGGACCAACATACAGATCAGCAGAACAGAACTGAGAGTCCAGAAATAACCCATCTATCTATGAGCAGTTGATATTTGAAAAGGATGCTAATCTGTTCAATGGGGAAACAATAATCTGTTCAACAAATTATACCAGGATAATTGGATTTCCACACGCAAAGGAATGTTAGACCTCTACATCTACATCAGACCATTTGCAAAAATTCATTCCAAAGGGATCTTTACTTCATTTACTGTCCTTTCACAGAAGAACTTTCACTTTAACTGCTTGATATGATTTATATTTCTTCTGCTATAATTCCCCAGAGTTATATCACAATTCCAAATTCATACTTCATACTTCATACTTCACACATACCAAATTCATATTTCCAAGGCACAGGGAACAGGAAGCATTTAGATGACATCCAACACACACACGTACACAAAATAACCAAAGTTAAATTATGACCAAATAGTATCAGAAATTCAACCCATATAATTGCCCTCACTTACCTCATATCTTTTTTTTTTTTTAAAGTGGGCTCCATGCTGGACAGAGCTTGAACTACCACCCTGAGATCAAGACCTGAGCTGAGATCAAGAGTCAGATGCTCAACAAGCTGAGCCACATAGGCACCCCACCCCGTATCCTTTTTTGTAGTAATAACCTAAAGAAAAACGCTTGTTAGTTTTACTAATTTAGCTAAATATGTGTATAGACAAGTGACATTTGTATGTTGGTGCTATAGAGCCTAAACACTTAAAGAAAATTAGTCTAAACTGAGCACAATACACTGGTCATCTACAAACCTCCATATCCAATCTGCTAGGGTATTATATATTATCACGTGTGTGTGTGTGTGTGTGTGTGTGTGTAGACACACACGCATATATATATATATTTCACATTCTGGAGGCTGGGGACCTTCAGAAACAAACCACGTTAAAGAAGAAATATAAATCACCTGAAGCAGTTAAATAAAGTGAAAGTCCTCCTGTGAAAGGACAGTGAACTGAACTAAGCATTTCCTCAGTATTTTTTAAAGCTTTCTGGATCTTCAAAACAAATAATTCAGACTCAAATACAGTTTGGGACACATGCAATTTCAGGGGGAAAAAAAACTTAAAACTGCTTTACCTGAAAAATCTTGGTATTAATAAACATTTAACAATTAAAGCTGTTTAAAATCCCAATAGCTCCTACTGTAAAACTACATACTCTTGGGGCGCCTGGGTGGCTCAGTGGGTTAAGGCCTCTGCCTGCAGCTCAGGTCAGGATCTCGGGGTCCTGGGATCAAGCCCCACATCAAGCCCCACATCTGCTCTCTGCTCAGCAGGGAGCCTGCTTCCTCCTATCTGCCTGCCTGCCCCTCTGCCTACTTGTGATCTTTGTCAAATAAATAATCTTGAAAAAAAAAAAAAAAAAAAAACCTACATACTCTTAAAAAAGTTATCTTCATCTCTTTTCAAACTGAAACATAAGTCAGACACTGCTGCAAAGGAAGTATCACCACGGCTGGGGAGAAAATTCCTTAATCATTTGCAAATACTAGTTATATTACATCATTTCCTTGTCTCTTTAAATGGGATGATTGAGGTTGTATTTTTCGGGGACATACCTAACTGAAATCAAAACATGCTAGACTACCTTAAATACCTTATCCTGACCCCAAGTAACTATTTTAAACTACGGATGTTGCAATCCAAACACTCTTAGTATCTACTTTAAATTCTCATTTTAAGTAAAGCCATTAAATCTAGAAACTTAAAAATGATCACCACTTTAAGATGTAATTATCTTACATATGGCTTTACTATTTCAATGTTTTCTTTTTTCCTTTTAGGTAAAATGCAAGAGTAAATACAGAGCTTTTTTTAATTATTTTTTTAAGATTTTATGTATTTAGAGAGAGAAAATACAAGTGGGGGTAGGGGGACAGAATGGGTAGAGAATCTCAAGCAGGCTCCACAACCCTGAGTTCATGACATGAGCTAATATCAAGAATCAGACACTTAGGGGGGCGCCTGGGTGGCTCAGTGGATTAAGCCGCTGCCTTCGGCTCGGGTCATGATCTCAGGGTCCTGGGATCGAGTCCCGCATCGGGCTCTCTGCTCGGCGGGGAGCCTGCTTCCCTCTCTCTCTCTGCCTGCCTCTCCATCTACTTGTGATTTCTGTCAAATAAATAAATAAAATCTTTAAAAAAAAAAAAAAAAAAGAATCAGACACTTAGGGATGCCTGGGTAGCTCAGTGGATTAAGCCTCTGCCTTCAGCTCGGGTCATGATCCCAGGGTCCTGGGATCGAGCCCCGTATCAGGCTCTCTGCTCAGCGGGGAGCCTGCTTCCCTCCCACACCCTCACCTGCCTCTCTGCCTCCTTGTGATCTCTGTCAAATAAATAAATAAAATCTTTAAAAAAAAAAAAAAAAAAAGAATCAGACACTTAACCTTTAACTGAGCCACCCAGATTGTTTTAAGTAATCTCTACACCTGAAGTGAACATGGGGCTCGAACTCACAAACCCAAGATCAAGAGTCAGATGCTCTACCGCTTGAGCCAACCAGGCGCCCCCAGAACTTTGTATTTATTATTTTTCTTGGAACTTTTTAAATATACAATCCCCAACAAAATAAGTGACCAAACAAACTGAAAAACAATCAAAATAACCTTGAACAACAGAAGCAGTCAACAAACGAATCAGAAGAACATCTAATGCAAGGAAACAAAGTATTATGTTAATGTTTCGGTCCTCTGGGCTGCTGTACTAAACTACCACAAACTGAATGGCTTATACACAACGGAAATGTATTTCTCACAGTTCTGCAACAGTGGAACTCCACAATCAAGGCCCCAGCGCAGGTGCACTCCAGCAAAAGCCCTCCTCCTGGTGGCAAGCTGGCACCACTTCACTGTGTCCTCTGTGGCCCCTTTCCTTTATAAAGGTTCTAGTCCCATTCCTGAGGGTACCACCTTCAAAGACCATCATCATCTTTGGGGGTTAGGATTTTAACGTATAAATTTGAAAACGACACTAACATTCAGACGACAGCCATAACGCAATAATGATTTGTTTGGGGTGTGCTTTTTAATATGCATCTTAATGTTCACATTAAAAACGAAACCTGACCCAGGAGCAGCCAGAAATCAGACCAGTTTCCTAGTTAGGCCTATGTCTCAGCAACCCCCTGAAACAAAATCTCTTGACTCAGCCCTAAAACAGAAATGAAAAGGAAAGCTCATTTAGGTTTCAAAAACATCTTCTCTGTGAAAGGGTGAAATTCATTACAAGAAGACTCATTTAATGTGAGGCTTTTTTTTCTTTTTCACTTGCAAGGACCAACTTGGATTTCAGAAGACTCAAGAGCAGCCGAGTACTGCTGAAACAGAGCTGCCTTAATAGCTGTGTATCTGACTGGAGTTCTGATGGCCCCTCTCCCGGTACCTAGTTGCTTACTAGTTGACAGAAGTGATCATTATATCCACCATATATGTCACTTGTGTGATTTATTTTGTCCTTACTGCTGTTAGAGTTCTGGTCTATGTCCAATTCCACAAACAATGAGTACTATGTGTATGCTGGGGTAACCTTTGAAGAATCTGGGTATCAGGAAATACATAGAATTTATCCCACACAGCTCTTTCAGGAATAAACTACGCTCCCCAGGTAATAAATACTATTTACAAATTACCATCTATGAGAATTATCACTAAAGAAGGAAAAAAGACTGATCTGCTGGAAGAATATCCTGACCAATTCTAAATCCCCCCTTTACTGTATCCAGTTCTGAGTTCCTCAGTTATAGGACTTAGAAAAGTTTGAAAATAAGGTCATGAGAAGAATAAGGTAATTGGGACTTTCTGACTCTGCAAAAACTAAAGCTATTTTTTAAGTTGTCATTTTTATTAGTTATTCTTGAACACAGATTCGATTGTCACTTTAAGAAAAACATCGGGGACACCTGGGTGGCTCAATCAGTTAAGCCTTGGACTCTTGGTTTTGGCTCGGGTCCTGATCTCAGGGTCGTGGGATCGAGCCCTAACATTGCTTCACACTCGGCACAGAGTCAGCTTGACATTCTCTCCCTCTCCTTCCCCCTACGCTCCCTCCCTGCATGTACACACTGGCGCGCGCACACACACACACAGTCTCTTTCTCTCTCACTCAAATAGTAAAATCTTTAAAAAAAGAAAAAGTAAAACATCAAGCCCCAGTAAGCACCACCATCCTCACTAAATTTTGGTTAGTTTGAAATTCAGTGCTTCCATTACTATAACCATATAAATTATTTTTCTTTCCTATACAAGTTTTTATTTTCTTAATAATTGCTTTCACATTTGTTTCATTTTCTAAACAACCCCAGACTCTCCAGACTTCCAAATCTCCTCTCAAGAAGTCTATTCACATCAGTGTAGAAGTCTCTCCTGTCTGGATTGACTGACTTCAGTGCTGGATGCAAAGCTGCTATTCTGCATTCTCCCTTCACCATCATCCTACCAAACCCCTTCTTCTCTCTCCCGTACTGGGCCTCCTGCTTCCAACAGCCTACATTTCCTCATCCTAGTTCATTCTCCTGTTTCATTCGGGCTAGGATGACCTCCTCATCAGTCTGCCTAGGATCTTCCTGGCTTTCACTCAAGTCCCAAATATGGAGCAACTTCTCGGTCCTAAGTAAGCCTGGATGGGGGGCTGCTTACTCTATTGGGAGTCCACTGATTGCAGAAAGTAAATTTTTTTAAAAACCTGCATGTCTAAAAATGACCTTAACCCATTCTCACCCTTGACTAAGAACTTAAGTACAGAATTCAGGCTGGAAATCATTTGTCTTCAAACATTAACATTGCCTTTTAGCTTCCAGTCTTTGCTGCTGAGAAGTCCAAAGCCTTTCTGATTGCTGATCCTTTGTTTTCTTTCTCTTTGGAAACTTTCTGGGTCTGTTGTTTGTCCCAAGTTCTGAAAATTCCACAGCGTACTGACTGTGAGTCTTGATGTGAGTTTATTTCCATCCATTGTGCTGGGTGGGGCCCCTCTACAGAGAAACTCATAACCTTCAGTTCTAGAACATTTTCCTGAATTATTTCATTGATGAATTTCTCCCCTCTGCTCTCCCTATTGAAATTCCTGTAATTCAGATTTTTACTCAGAACTCCTAAATTGGCCTATAATGTTCTGTGTCTTTTCTCTTAGCAGTTTTTGCTCTATTTTCTGAGAAACTTTTCCTGTTTTACTTTCCAACTCTTGTGCTGAGGTTTAATTCTAGCTATCACATTTTTAATATCAAAGAACTTATGTTTCTTTTCTTTTTTTCCTTTTTATGACATGCTGATTTATTTCAGGATCCTCTCTAATCTCTGAGAATATGCATAGTTTTGTTTTTGAAGTGAGTCTATTTCGCATAAGTTGTTTTTTTGCTTGTTTGTCTGTTTGCTCATTTGGAGCTATGCCTTATGCAGTAGAGACTTTCCTTGGATAACTGACAATCTTCGGTTTCCTATTCATGCTTTTCTATTCATCCCATATTAAGTATGAGAAAATGAAAAGACGATCTGAAGCTCTGGAACAAGGACTGTCACTGTCTTGTGACCGCCACAGCCCTCTAGTAAAGGGTCCCTGATGTCCAAGAAAACTCTGCTAATCTTTTTGTTTTGAAGTAGGTTCCACACTCAGCATGGAGCCCAAAGTGGGGCTTGAACTCACCACCCTGAGATTAAGACCTGAGCTGAAATCAAGAATCAGACACTTAACCTACTGAGCCACCCAGGCACCCCTTAAAATCTGTTTCTGTGATGAAGGCCTGCTGTCAGCATTCTGGGAGCCAAGCAGAAGTAAATAAACATTTCTTTAACCCCATTTTCAGTAGGAAATGCCCACCCTAAACTACATCTAATATCACTCAACCCAGAGAATCTCTATTTAACTGAGAATAACCACCCAGTCTCTGGGGAGCAAAGACTATAGTAGCCCATTGGCACGCAGCAGGGAAGGGTCTGAGAGTTCCTATTGGTTACAAAAGTTTAAGTCACTCCTCCATATCTTAGTCCTACCCACACCTCAACTTTCAGAGGTTCCTTAAGAGACCAATTTCTAAGACTTTTGAGGATTCTGCTGAGTAAACTGGGTAAGCTCTCAGCTTTCACTCTTACTGAGGATTCAATTTTCTCAGCTTGCTCATCTGCCCACTTTTTGGCTTCCGTAATTTCACTGCTACAGCATCTCTCCTGTTTTTCTCATCTGTGAAGGTTTATTACTTTTTAAAAATTCCTTTACTCTAGTTTTAGGAAACTATAGAAGAGAATGAAATTATATTTGTGTGTTCAACTCATAATCACCAGACTTCAAAGTTTTTATAAGACACTGTGCAGGTAAGATTAAACATTACATACTTGATGTAAAAAAATTTTAACTTAAAAAATTAAAAATTTGATTTTATCTTATTCCTTAAGCACCCTCTTCTCCTTATCTTTACTTCATGAAATACTTGTTTACCGACTGTCAACTGATAAGGGAGGGGATTATAAACCACTACTTATACAATCACTTTTGAAATAAAATAACATAAACCAATGAGAAAAGAAGTCCAGGACATACAAAAATATGATTTTCATGCAATGCTTTAAAATCAAATATATTGTTTTCAGTCTTGTCTACAGCAAGTATAACTGCATTAATTCATTCAATCAACATTACCAAATGCCTACCATGTGTCATGTGTAGGAGGATTGGGGGTGGTATAGAAAACAAATTTCCAAACAAATTCACCAATGAGAGAAAAATCATGGAATAGTCAAAGATGTGCCTTAATCAGTAGTAGAGACAACACTTCATTACAGCTACAGCAAAAGTTGAATGTGGTACAAAAGGGCAGTACCAGAGAATTGGACGGAGGTCGAGGGGCTGTTGGTGATGGAAATACTCTGCATCTTGACTGCGCTAGAGCACTACATTTGTTAAAACTCACAGAATATACACCAAAAAGAGTAAATTTCACTATATATGAATTATGCAAAGAATTTTTAAAGATTTTTTAAAGGTGAGGAGCATCTGGTAGCTTGTTTGGTTAAGTCTCTGACTTTGGGTCAGGTCATGGTCCCAGGGCCCTGGAATCAAGTTCCTTACCAGACTCTTTCCTTGGTAGGAATCCTGCTTCTCCCTCTACCCCCTACTGCTCAAGCACTCTCTCTTTCCCCCTCCGACAAATAAAAAAAACCTTTAAGAAAAAATAAGTTTTTTAAAGGTGAGAATGGAAAATAAATATAAAGAAAATTATAAACACACAAACACACACATGCACGCACGCGCGAGCCACCAGGTGGGGAAGATCAAAGTAAGCACAGGTGGGGACAGAAACCATGGTGGACCAGAGCAGGATCCTGAAGGCTGAACTAGATGAAAAGGATGTCCATAAAAGGGCTGCATGGGATCACTTCTGGGATATTCTCGCCAAAGATGCATCATCATGAGGAAACAAACCCAAATTTAGTGTTACTACAAGTGTTGCAAAATACTGGCCAATAATCTTGAGAAATCTCAGTCTGAAGACTTAGTACAGACTGAGTGAATACTAAAAGGCATGACACCCAAATACAACATGTGATTCTGAACTTTTTCTATAAAAATATTATCAGCAAAACTGACAAAACTTGAATGAGGCCTGATGATTAGATGACAGTGATAGTAACACATCAATGTCAATCTCTTGATTTTAATATTTGCATCGTGGTTATACAAGAAAATATATAAAATAAAAACATACTTGGGAATGATAGGAAATCAATAGGCAATATATTCTCAAATGGTTCAGAGGAAAAGACACTGTACTGAACTTGCAATTTTTCTGTAATTTTTCTTTGTTTCAAATTTGTGGGGTTTTTTAAATGATGAAAAAGATGAGGAAAACAGACAAAGACTGTATCGTTAAAAATTCTGTATGTCACACTAAGGAGTTTAAATGTCATTCCAAAAACTATTAGTAGTCACTGTAGGATATTAAGCAGGATGTTGATATGATCAAAGGATCACGTTGTGTTTTTTAAAAATCCATCTACTAGGGCGCCTGGGTGGCTCAGTGGGTTAAGCCGCTGCCTTCGGCTCAGGTCCTGGGATCGATTCCCCCTGCTCAGCGGGGGAATCTGCTTCTCCTTCTCTCTCTGCTCCTCCCCGTGCTTGCTCTGTCTCACAATCTCTCTCTTTCTCAAATAAATAAAATCTTTTAAAAAATGAAGTAAAAAATAAACTGGGTAGGATTCACAATATTTTCAGGTTAGGGACACAGGTAATAATGAGGTTATACATTACTCAGCATTTAATGGAGAAACAAAAGCATGATTAATAAGGTAAGATCCAGAAATGGGATCCATTTAGATACGTTTAATACAGGCAAGTCAACTGAGCAGGATAGACACAGAAGTTGAATAAAATCAGGATAACCCATACTTAACTGAGATTACCACAGGAACACAGGCTAAAGAAACAAAAATGATCATACTTAATCATAACCTGATGCAATGTAACACCGCAAGGGGGGGAAACTGTTAACTTAGCACGCATCCGTGAGAAATGGGGTGACACATTACAAAGGCATGCAGCAAAAAGGCAGAAAGAGAAATCACACTAGACTTCCAAACACTACTGTGGCTTTAACCATAAATTCTAGGAAAATCTTTATAAGTATAGAGCATGGAGAAACTTTATGGTATCATACCAGTATGTCAGCTTGACTATATCCCTGAGCTTTCAGTCTGTTTTTAAATGCTTTTAGTTATAATTTTTGGTCGAGCAAAGCCATACTTAGCTAGCAATACAATCTTAAAGTGGGGCTTTAGCCATTGCAAGCTTTTCCTCATCTTTCCAAACAAGCATTTTTTTAAATCTTAGAACAGATATAAATGCTTAACTGCTGTTAATAAAGCAACTTGGGGCATTAGCCACTCCCAGTACACCAGATATTTAAGGATGGGATCCTGGCTGCAGCAGAACAACTATCTTGCTTTTACCAAACCCTCATAAAGTCTGCTTAGCTTTGTTCTGTTTCCCTACAGTCACACAATCTCTCGAATTCTGGACCAATGCAATGATTAGAGAGGCAGCTGCACTGAAAAACGATCAAGCTGTACGGAAAACAGAAACGACTAGGTTGAGCAGGAGCATCTCTGCAAACGAGTAACTGCACACACGAATTCAAAAGCATGTACGGGGTCTTAATGTAAACACGCATCCATCCATCCAGTGCAGACCTCCACGCTCAACCGAATAAAAGACTACAGCTTCTAGGTGCTACAAAGGGCAGTGCTAAAAAATGTTAAGCAGAGAAAGAATAAAGGCAAGTCATTCAATCCTCCACCTTTGGAGTCTGATGTAAATTGCGACGATATGCAAAACACTATGTGATAGATTTTAGTAACAACCTCTGTCACATGAGCAGTTCAAAGGCTCTGACAGCACCTACTGAGTCTAGTACACAGTCATTTCCCAAACTGTTAAAGTTCCTCATAAAAAGGGTTCAAAAGACAAATGACTGAGGCAAATTCTAGGTAAAACAGGTTAAAAAGGGTTTCTGTACAGCACAACTTTTTTTTTTTAATAATTTTTTTTAAGACTTTTATTTATTTATTTGAGAGACAGAGATCACAAGTAGGCAGAGAGGCAGGCAGAGAGAGAGGAAGGGAATCAGGCTCCCCGATGAGCAGAGAGCCCCATGGATGTGGGGCTCGATCCCAGGACCCTGGGATCACAACCTGAGCCGAAGGCAGAGGCTTTAACCCACTGAGCCACCCAGGTGCCCCTACAGCACAATTTTTTAAAAACTTTTACTCTGACAATGAGTTTTGTAATAGCCAAAGATGCAATAAAACTATTTCTCAATCTTACATATTCACTGAACTCTTAATCTTCATAATATTCATTTATATCCCTTGAAATATAGTTTAGAAAACACTAGTATATACTGTTCATTTTCTTCATACTTACTGCTAGACCACAACATGTACTTACGGGTGCTGCATAACCCTTAATCCACAAAAAGTCCTAAGTGAACAATACCTCAATGATCTTTCGTGATTATTTTCATCTTTTGAGTCGAGGTCTAGAACTGTACAACTCACTTGCAGATTGGAGCTATATAAATATAAAAATGAAACATAACTAGCCATGTAATAATATTTGCTGTTGGTGATGCAAAGAATAGGTACTGGCTTGATATCTGCTAAAAATAGTTCAGTTAATAACAAGATGTTCAATGCAAAATATCTTGTCCTAAAAGAAGGAATAAGATGCTGTTGGCACAGTCACATAATGAAAGGCATCTCCAATGCCAATATCATTTAAATAAAATATTATCAGTAAGAGATAAATATTTGTTACTGATGAAATACATCCCAGTATTAATACAGCTACACAATCCAATTAAACTTTACCAAAACAATAGTGTTTTAGTTCTTTCTTTATCATAATGCTAGACAAAAACTTAGAAAACCAGATAAAAGGGGCAAATGGGTGGCTCAGTCAGTTAAGTATCTGCCTTCTGCTCAGGTCGTGGTCCCAGGGTCCTGGGATAGAGCCCCACCATCGGGGAGAGGGGGTGTCAGTGGGGAGTCTGCTTCTCCCTCTCCCTTGACTCCTTTCCCCTCCTCTTGCTCTCTCTCAAATGAATATATAAGACTTAAAAAAAAGAAAAAGAAAACCAGGAAAAAAAAAAAAAAGGAAATATAAATCACCAGAAAAGGAATAAACCTAAATCAACTTTCAACCTTTTGCAAAATAAGCTATTACTATTATGTCCATTTTTTCACCGATGATAAAACAAGGAGAGGCTCAGTAACTTGCTTAAATCATCCAGCCAATAACCAGAGCAGTCAGTCTGAATCCAAAGCCCTTGCTCTTTACCAGTATATTCGTTTAGAAAGGAATATTTTGGGTTGAGGTATTCCACTTGCAGATCTTCACCATGGAAACTCTAAGTAAATTTAATTAAGCTTTATCACTATGAATAGAGCAAACAGAATAGGTGGGGGTTTTTTTCCACTGATTAAGCCTACAGTGATGTTTAAGCAATTTGAAATAAAACCTAAAGTTAAATGACTGCACATGACTGAACTAATTCACATGTACTCTTAAAAGACTGTTTTCAACCACATAAGAAGTACTTTCAAGCATAATTAGATTTGGGGAGAGAAGAACAGTGTTGACGGGGAAGAAGGGAAAAATAAATGTGTATCAGAGGGGAAAGAAGAAAAGCTAATTAATCTGTCCCCCTATAAGCAATTTGTCTTTAAATAATCAAACAGAATTATCCTCTAGTCTTATTATCTGCCACCCTCATATCCAGAGAAGTTTATGGTAATCAGAGAGCTGCTCACATTGGGCTGAAACAGCACCAATTACCAACATCCCCCCTTGTTCTAGGACAGCACCCCCTCAGCCGAGACACTGCAGAGAGTACTGAACCTTATATATACTACATTTTTTGCTATACGTATATACCTATGAAAAAGCTTAATTTATAAATGAGGCATAGTAAGAGATTAACAATAACTAATAATTATAAATAATTATAAAATAATTATAATTATAAATTATAAATAATATAATATATATAATATATTATATATTATATATATTATATTATTTATATATAATATATATTATATATTATATATATTATATTATATATAATATATTGTAATATATTATTTATATATAATAATTATAAATAATTATAAAACTATGCTGTAATAAAAGTTACATATTATAATATATATATAATATATATATTATATATTACATATATAATAAAAGTTATATATTATATAATATATTGTATTATTTATATATAACATATTATATAATATAATATATATAATATATATTATATTATATATAATATATTGTAATATATTATTTATATATAATAATTATAAATAATTATAAAACTATGCTGTAATAAAAGTTATAATGGCTGTAAACGGAGTCTCTCAAAATATCTCATTGTGCTGTACGCAGCCTTCTTGTGACCACGTGAGATGATGAAATGCCTACAAGATAAGGTGATATGAAGTGAATGTCAAAGGCACTGTGACATAGCATCAGGTTATTGTGCTTCCAAGATAGTCTTTATTTCTTTTTCTTTTTTTTTTCGAATTGAAGATATATGGCAACATTACATCAGCACCATTATTCCAAAAGCATTTGTTTTGTGTCTGTGTCACATTTTGCTGTATTTCAAACTTTTCATTATCACATTTGTTGTGGTGATCCAGGGACCAGTAATCTGTGATGTTACTGTTGTAACTGTTTAGGAGCACTGCGAACCTTGCCTGCAGAAGACGGAGAACTCAGCCGATAAATGTGTGTGTTCTGACTGCTCCACCAACAGGCCATCGCCCAGTCTCTGTCCCCCTCCCTGGGCCTCCCTATTCTCCATGATGGGATGCGACAGTACTGAAATTAGGCTGGTGAAAAACCCTACAATGGCCTCTAAGTGTTCTAGTGAAAGGAAAAGCCTCCTCTCACTTTAAATCGTAACCAGGAATGATTTACCTGGGTGAGGAACTCATGTTAGTAGCCAAGACGTGCCAAAAGCCAGGCCTCTTGTACCAAACAGCCAACTTATGAAAGCAAAGAAAAAGTTCTTGAAGTAAACTACACGTGCTACTCCAGTGAACACATGAATGAGAAGAGAGCGAAACAGCTTTACAGTTCATACGGAGGACATTCCGGTGGTCTGGACAGAAGAGCCATCAGCCTTCTGCCAACATAGCCATCAGCCAACATTCCCTTAAGCCAAAGCCTCACCCAGAGCAAGGCCCTGACTGAACTCTGGGAAGGCTCAGAGAGGTGAGGGAGCCACAGAAGAAAGTCTGACGCTGGCAGAGATTGATTCACAAGGCTTCAGGAAAGAAGTCGTCTGGACACTTCGAAGTGCAAGTTGAAGCAGCAGGCGCTGACGAAGAAACTGCAGCAAGTTCTCCAGAAGATCCAGCTCCGAGAAGTGATGAAGGCGGCCACATGCAACATCAGATTTCAATGTCGATGAAACAGCCTTGCCCTGGAAGATGCCATCTAGAACTTTCACAACCAGAGAGAAGTCAATTTCTAGCTTCAAAGCTTCAAAGGGCAGGCTGACTCTCCTGTGAGGGCTCGTGCAGCTGGTGACTTTAAGGGGAAGCCAGCGCTCCGGTGCCATTCCAGAAATCCTAGGACCCTTAAGAAGAATGCCAAATCTACTCTGCCTGTGCTCTGTGACCAGAGTAACAAGGCCTGGATGACAGTACATTTGTTTACAACCTGGTTTACTGAAGATTTTTAAGCCCACTGTTTAGACCCACTACTCAGAAAAAAGATTCCTTTCAAAACATTACTGCTCACTGACAATGCACCTGGGCACCCAAGAGCTCTGACGGAGCTGGGCAATGAGATTAGTGTTGTTTTCATGACCACTAACAGAACATCCATTCTAAGCCCATGGATCATGAAGTAATTTGCACTTTCAAGTCTTAATACTGAAGAACTACATTTCATTTGGCTACAGCTGTCACAGAGCATGATTCCTCTGACGGATCTGGGCAAAGAAAATCAAAAACCTTCTGGAAAGGATTCACCTTTCTATTTCATCTACTCTAGATGCCATTATGAACATCCGTGATTCATGGGAAGTCGTCAAAATATCAACATTCACAGGGGTTTGGAGGCAGTTGACTGCAACCCTCAGGGAGGACTCTGAGGGGTTCAAGACTTCAGGGAAGGAAGTCACGGCAGAAGGGGAGGAAAGAGCAGGAGAACGAGAATCAGGAGCGGAGCCCGAGGACGGGACGGACGGGCTGCAACCTCACGATGGAACCGAACGGATGAAGTTGCTTCTCATGGAGGTGCAAGGAAAGTGGTTTCTTAGATGGAATGTACTTCTGCTGGAGATGCTGTGAAGATCATTGAAACAACAACAAAGGTTTGGAATATCCCATAAACTAAGTTGATAAGACAGCAGCAGGGTTTGAGAGGACTGACTCCAGTTCTGAAAGAAATTTTCCCATAGCTCCAATGCTATCAAACAACATCACATGCTACAGAGAAATCCTTCATGAAATGAGGCAAACTCATTGTTGTTTTAAGAAATCGCCACGGCCACCCCAACCTTTAGTACCCACCACCCTGACCAGTCAGCAGTCACCAACATGGAGGCAAGACCTCCCAGCCGCAAAAAGATTGCAACTCGCTGAAAACTCACATGATGGCTACCATTTTTAAACAATAAAGCTTTTTTTAATTAAGGTATGTCCTTTTTTAAGATATAATGCTATTACACATTTAGTAGACCACAGTAATGTAAACATAACCTTTACATGCACTGGAAAACCAAAAAAAAAAAAAATCATTTGAATCAGTTTATTAGGATATTTACTTTATTGCAGTGGTCTGGAACCAAACCCTCAGTATCTCCAAGGTATGCCTATATATATATGTTTTTCTCTTTAATAAAAGGATTGTATTTTCTGGTTTCTTTACATCAGATATAAATAGGTGCTGGCACTTGAAACCCATAGCTTCATACATATGTTATAGGTAATATGGAAATTCCACACTAGTTCAACAGTCTGAAACCAATAGCTTAGTTAAAACACTGTAACTTACAAAAACAACAGTTAGTATGGTAATGAATTCTAAAACTGGCCAAGTCATTGATCTTTTCCTCTTAAATATCACTAAGTAATGAATAAAACTATTTCAGATAAACACTTTTGCAACGTATAAATAACTATAATAACTAAAGCTACAAAAGATAAAGTGAGAATTTCTGTATTTACTGTGAGTTCCTATACTTGAAAAGCAAGTTTAATTAGACCAAGAAAAGGTCATAAATAGTCTTCTCAGTAATTTCAAAGACTGTAGGAGCTGATAGCATTGGTTGATTACTTTGTATCTTATTTCACTCTACTTTATAAGGTGCTTTTACTAGATGTACTAGTTCATCACCATCACACTTGTGCTAGACCACCACGATCAAGTTTCTCTCTCAGTTCGCATGACTATCACACAATGGACAATTAAAAATCCACAACCACTAAGTAAAAGAAAATTTATTCTGATTCAGATTCTCTCTCAAACCACACAGTATCCCCAAATTATCTCTCTTTCTAATCCTCATACAAGGAATACCATGACCTCGTACTGAAAGTGCATTTCCCAAAGAGTATTCCATGGAACACTGGTTGCCATACATCTTCCAGATATTCTTTAAAAATATGGTTCTATAATCATACCAACTGTACAAATTCTAGGATAACTGGCAGTATTTCTGATGTTTAATTTTGTTTAAAATAGCTTCCCAAATTTATTTAGCCACATAAACATCTCCCTTCCCTCCCTTACCACTAAGCACCTATTAATATCCCCTGGGTTTCCAGAACACATTTTGAAACTAGGGATGGGGCTAGAGTGAAGAAGCCCTAATTCCAAAATAGAACCAAACAGTTCATAGGAGGAAAAAATTAAAGGTCAAACAGCAAGATGGGAGAGGGGGGAGCCAGATCTTCATACCTTCTGTTACTACAAGAGCTAAAGTGCTGCCTTCCTACAGCAGCAGCTAAAGAAGCATTAGAAAGGGGGTTCGCCAATATAAGGTTAGCCATTCCCCATGTACTAACTGGAAAAGAGGTGGACACTAGGAAGAAAGAACAAAGCAAATACTGGGAAGAGTGATCCAAGTGCTCTGATGGACATCAGTGGGGAAGAGAAAGAAATTCTCTTGACCTACAAAGGAGTTTTGTATGCAGTGATAACAAAAAAATCGCCATTCCTACATCTGGGATGACCTATATTTACAGTGAGGTCATTCAAAAACAAAAATTATGTAAAGAAATTCTTGACACATTAACATACAGTGAAAGCAGCGGAGCAATTCTTGGCCATAGCTTCTGAAAACTTGAAGTCACTCCCACTGGTAGTTTCATGAGTAGGAAGGGACAGAAAATTGATGGAAGCAGCAAATCCTTCTCACTTGCATCTACTCTAGAGTTCATCTGAAGTAACGGGAAGATATAACCAAAAAACTAATACCAATATCTACAAGTCATATGATCATCCCTCATGTTCAACAAACTTCCAACTCTGACAATCAATTAGCCAACATCCAGGACCCCAAAGTCAGAGAAGGAAAAACGTCAAAGGAAAAAGAAATGAACCATCAAAGACTCACACAATACAAAGGAGTGAAGTTGGGGCGCCTGGGTGGCTCAGTGGGTTAAGGCTCTGCCTCTGGCTCAGGTCATGATCTCAGGGTCCTGGGATTGAGCCCAGCATAGGGCTCTCTGCTCAGCAGGGAGCCTGCTTCCCCCACCTCTCTCTGCCTGCCTCTCTGCCTACTTGCAATCTCTCTTTCTCTGTCAAATAAATAAAATCTTAAAAAAAAAAAAAAAACGAAAACAAAACAAAGGCGTGAAGTCAATTTCTCTGTTCACTAAGTTCTTGTGAACTAAACATACCTATTCACAGTGCAGACTTAAGTAGCAACCCAGGAAAACACTATATTCATGCTCATTTTTATCAGTCATCCTTTCTCCCGTTCTCCATCCCTCCTTCAAAGTTTCTTGCTCCTCCCTAAATTCCTCTTCTTTAAATTCTTAAGTCTGTCCCTAAATTTATCCTGTGCAGTTTTGGGGGGGGGGGGCGGGGGAAGGAACTTGGTCTCTAATCCTTTTGCTATCAAACAACATATTTTAGCTTCATCTACACTAGAGTTTCAAACTTTTTTTCATCTATAAACTCATCTTCAAACTTTTCTTCATCTACACTAGAGTTTCAAATCTATAGTAGAAATACAGGAAGACACAAGAGTTTTGCATGAAAATACTTATTCTTTCCAAACATGATGTCATTGACATTTTCTATCCTGGTCTATTTAATTTTAAATGCTGGTTGGACTTAGTAAATTGACTTTAAAATCCATCAAAATCAATAGGATGAAATACAATGGACTATTATTATATACAACATACTGGCAATAAGAGTGCCAAAGGAGAAAGGATTTCAAAGCAATTTTTTGACTGCCACTGAAGAGTAGATTTTTTTTTTTAAGATTTTATTTTTATTTATTTGACAGACAGAGATCTCAAGTAGGCAGAGAGGCAGGCAGAGAGAGAGGAGGAAGCAGGCTCCCCGCTGAGCAGAGAGCCCGATGCGGGGCTTGATCCCAGAACCCTGGGATCATGACCTGAGCCCAAGGCAGAGGCTTTAACCCACTGAGCCACCCAGGCGCCCTGAAGAGTAGATTATTAATTCATACCAAGTTTGGTTCCTTTACCCTAAAATAGCCTGGGCTTACTCTATAATATTAATCAACTCCCAGGAATTATGAAATATTTCAGAAAATTGCCAACATTATGCTATTGGTTTTTACACTGCTATACTAAGGTATGCCCTACATATCCATATGAAAAATAAATTCCTGAAATTCTTAAACTGTTACTCCTAACATGCCCATTCTCACAGAGCAATAAATTCTTCAAAGAGAGAGACACACACACAATATCAAATGATTTCACTCATATATGGAATGTAAGAAATAAAACAAATGAATGCAAAAGAAACAAACCAACAAAACAGACTCTTCGACACAGAACAAAGTGGTGGTTGCCAGAGGGAAGTTGGATGGGAGGTATGGGTGAAACAGATAAAAGGGATTAAGAGTACTTTTATCTTGATGAGCACTGAGTAATGTATAAGATTGCTGAATCACTGTATTGAACACCTGAAAACAATACTGTGTTAGCTATACTTCTATTAAAAACAGAAACAAATGGAAATGCTAAAGAAATAGCCAGTACTTATTGAACTTGCTTCTACCACGTACCAGCATTGTATTAGGTCAAAAAATTCTACTTCCTCACTATCGTTCTTAGGAAAAGAATAATAGATGAATAGTATAAAGGAAACAAGTGCCCGATCTGTATCTCCAATGACATTTATGACAATCCTGAGGACTTAAAAATAAATTTAATCATCTGTACGAAACGAACACTTTGATGTTTGTTTGGTATGACAAATTCTACTAACATAAAGCTAGTAAGGAGCCACAGATGTGAAGAACCAGGTGTCCTAGAAAAGATTCAGATACTTCTAAAGAAGGCATTTCCACCTCACTTAATTGACCCACACCTGAAAAAATGTGAATTACCTTTAAAACTACCCCAGTGAAAAGTTTAAACCACAGTACCTACTGAAGTGCTCTAGTAACAAGCTTATTATTAATCATTTAGATGTATTTGTGTGAATACACTAAATAACCTATAAAATTATATTAAGGATAATTTTAAGTGAAATATTACAAAGTGCAAGATTCAGAAACCATCAAAAAAAGTATACAGATAGCCTTGCTTGCTTCTTTTGTATTGAGTAACATTATCCTACATGTATTCTTTAAGTAAGTTGGTAAAGAATACCCTAAAATTCCAATTTCCTATTTTAAAGTAGAGGGTAGCCAATTCAATGAAATATGCACTCATTTTAGTCACTGTTAGCAAATAAGTTTATAATATAAACGTTATTCTCACTTCCACAACTGTATTGTAACTTACTCTAGGGTTATATACTACTGACATCAAAACTATTACTTTATAAACAAACATTCAAACCATTATCATTTCACCAGTTAAAAAACAAGGACACAAAAGTCTTTCAAATCTTACTGGATATAACTAGAAAATATATATTATTAAATCTAAGTGGTCCATGGCCTTAAGATACTCTTATCCCCTTGCTCTATTGCTCACTGCCTTAATTTCTTCTTCCTCTCTAAAACTTTACTTATTTCCTCCCTCAAGCCATCAGCACAAGCAAGGAATGCTGCCCTCCTCCCCACCAAAAAAAAACAAATCTGAGTAAAATATCAGTTGTTTTTGTCATGATACTGTAATGAACAAAACATTAACTATACCAATGTAAAAGTGAAATGGACCATAACTAGGAATAAAGTGAAACTGATAGAAAGGAAGCACCGCAGACAGAACCTTGGCTGACTCCATTTTTTAAAGTAGCCTATCATCACCATAAAAATAAGGCATAACTAGATGACACATTCATTAATGTAAACAGCCAAACACAAATATACACCATGTAATACAGAGTATTTAACTACTACTGCTCTACTGTTGCAAACACTGAGTCTTTTAAAACTCAAACTAAAAAGTGTATCATTTAACGCAAATCAGAATTATCATATTTAAGCCCAATGAACAATCCCTATAAATTTCCAATACCAACCAAAAAAATAATGTTTAAGAAATTAAATTGAGGTCATTTCACTATCTGGAAACTTCATCTGTTCTTTATATAATGTTAGATGATAAGAATAACATAGGACATATCCCCAAAATGTAGCAATCAAGTTCAACGCAAACAACAACTGATTTATTTCAATACTTAAATGGAGGAACAGACTGGCATCCTTAACCTAAATTCTCAAATAACTTAAAAATAATAAATACACCACTCAAGATACACCTTTTGACAGCTTTTCCATTCTTAACTTTTTCTTAGTCCTTACCCAAATGTCTATGGTTGGTAACTCCCACTTTTGAGACCTCACACTTAAAAATGCCTGACTAGACACTGCCTACTCCAACAGTGTACTAATTCCTTAAAAATTCTAGACTCTTTTTCTCTACTATAAGAAAAACAACACAAGTTTACTGGAGACTGTACATTTTTGTTACATCCTGTCAGATGTAACATCCTGTCAGATGTAAGGAGGCAAAATACGAAGGATACCACTGAAACTTAACTTACTTTAAACTGTGCAAAGTCCCTGGTTTGAAATACTCAAAACATATTAAGAAAAATAAAGTATATTTAGCCAAATACTTACTTGACTTTTGGCTTAAACTAAATATGCATAAGCAAGTTTTTTAATAGAGATATAAGAAACAAAATCCAAGAAAACATCTTTGGTGAAAAAATATAAATTATTCTAGTAAAACAGCAAAATACCTTCTTGCATGAAACTATGTAAACTCAACCAAAAGGCAACTGAGGATAAGGTTTTCTTTTACCACAATTTTAAAATCATATTTATTACTGGTACACACATAGAGTTCTCCCATCATTTTGTAGATGAGAAAGAACAGTTACTAAATGATAATCGTGATCATAGTCAAGGGTGTCCCTATGGTACTTAATTCAAGAACTGAAATTCTAAAAGTACCTAAATTCTTTGTTTAAATTTTCAAAACACTAAAAAAAAAAAAAGAAAATCTCTGAATCTAGGAAACATGCAATGCAAAACAACATACGTTTTGCAAAATATTTTACTCTACAAATAACAATAAAAAACATATGAAACCAGTACCAAAGTCAATCAAAACTGTCTCAGTCTTAAGAGAGAAGATAGTTTAGAATTCTTAGTATAAGAATTCTTAGTATAAGCCTGGCGGTCTGTTTGTAAAAATCATCCTGTTCACATTTATAAATACATACACACACACACACACACATTTTTAAATACCTCATGACATCAACTTGTTAGAAAACTTCTGATACTGGCAAGTTGGATAAAGTTATTATCTATAGGCCATCTTGAATGAGTTATCTACCTAAGCAACTAATTTTTCATAAATTTCAAATAAAAAAATAAATGAACAAAATAGTCACCACTTGACTTTTACTTCAAGAAAATACAGCTTTACTTGGGAACAAAGACATTTCAGGACAAACATTTTCCAACAAACTATAATTATTAATATTCCAAAGGTACAAACACTTCTTTAGCAAATACTCCTCAAAAGCCGATGTACCAACACAGGTGTGGGTGGTGATGTGTGTTGTTCCAACAGAGCCGCTGGATGTTGGAATGTGCTCGCGTGTAACACGGGAAGCAGAACTTAAACCAAGCCTTCAAGCCTGAAGGTCACATGGAGCGTCTGCGCTCATCTCTGATCTATGGCACTACAGCGGGTCTTCGAAATCACATCTCTTCGGGAAATGGAGACAAAAATCTCACCGGTTTAGATCTGCATTAAATTTATAGTCCGTCTAACCCTCAAGTGGGAGCTGTTCCCAAACATTCTCCACCAACTACTATCACAAAATTTTTTAACTATTATGTCATGCTATCTGAAGAACATGACAGTTTTGGGAAAGCCCATGTTTAGTAGCTTCCTTTGCTTGTACCACAGGGAGATGAAAACAAATCCCCGAGATCACCACCTTCCAGTTCCTGTTGACCTAAGACGTCTGACTATCTCCTCCCCTTTTCAAGAGTGATTTCCAAAGACCGGGAAGGAATGCTTCCACCAATAAATACCTTTCAGCTGAATGTGTGTTATTCCGCCATACGTTAGGCAACTGTGAGCAATAATCCATTTTGCTCATCACAGAATTGTTCAAAATCTCTTACTATAGACCTCTAAACGTAAGTTCTTCCTCCTAAATTCCACCTTAAATCAAGGCAATAATTGAATCGCACGGTTTTACTCTTGGGAAAATATCTACCAAAAACTTAGCCAAAAAAAAAAAAAAAATCTTGAATAATTGGTATCTATACCTTCATGGCACATACATTTAAATGTGCGTACCATACCCATTATTTAAGTCTCGGTTATAAACACATGGTACACGGACCATCTATCTGCCTATCTACATACTGATGAGAGGGGACAGCTTGCTCACGGTAACTCCCCTGCGACATGAAAGCCCAGCGCCCACCTCCAGGGAGCTTACTGAAAAATACAAACTCACCCCATTCCAGGTATTCAAGAATGTTCTTCTCTCTTCGCAGCGGAGAATTATTGCATTCATCATACAGGCAGATGAGTATATCCAACAGCGTCTCCACACTGAAGCACTGCCCATTGGTCTGAGCGGGCCCGTCCAAGATGAACTGCTCCAACTGCCTCAAACGCACTTCCCCGGACATGTTTGCTTCGGGGTCCGCCGCTTTTCCCTTCAGTGAGTATTATGGTTTGCACTACGAGTGTGTGATTCTAAATGTTACAAGGTGCAGTTTTAAAAATAAACCCTTCGTCCCGCACACCACTGTCGTGCACGGCAGGTACGGAATGACACCCCGACACGCCAGGAAGCTCCCGTCACCGAAGCGTCTTCGATCCCGCACAGATGCATGTATCGGGAGGGAAAGTTACCATAAAATAGATCTCTAAAACATCTTAAAAAGAATAATACAATTAAGTCGTATATTTAAATAAAATAATAATTAAAAGTACAGCGAACCAAAGAGTCAGGACTTCTTTAAAAAAGAAGAAGAAGAAGAAGAAGAAGAAAACAAAATACAACTCTTCTCCTTCATTCAAAATTCAGCTCGTGCAACACAATCCCGCAACGAATCCGGCTGCATCATTAATGAATCGGGTCCGATCCGCATCAGCAATTCACTTCCCGGGAAGGAGGAAGACGGAAAAGGGAGGAAAGCCCCAGAAGGTACATGGGGGAGGGAAAAGCTCGGCGCTGCTGCAAAGGCTGCCGCCCGCCGCTGGGAGAGCGCCCCGGCGGCGGCGGCGGCGGCGGCGCGGCGGCGCGGCGGCGGCGGCGGCCGGGGAGGGGGCGAGGTCCCCGAGGCAGCCCCTCGGCTCGCCGCCCGCCCGGTCCCGCCCGGAGGACGCTCTTCCTTTCTCCTCCCGGCGTCCTCCTCCTCACGGCTCCGCGGCGAGTCGTCTCTCCCGCGGATTCCGGTCGAAACTCCTCATCTCCCTCGCAGCGTCTGCCGGGGCCTGACGCGCGGCGCGGCCGGGACGGGAGCGCGGGCTGCGGCGGCGCTCGCCCCGGCTCCGGGGGCTGCGGCTACTCGGCCGCCCGCGCCCGCCCCATGGCGGGGGTCGCCGGCCGGGGGCCTGCGCCGCGCGGGGCGGACAGCCGCTCTCCCCCCTCGGCCGCCCCAGGCTCCCGACGCCCTGGCGCGGGGCGGGCGAGGGGTTGGGGGGGTCCGGATTCAGAGGACGCTGGCGGCTCCTTCTCCCCCTTCTTCACGCCCCGGGGCTAAGGGCATCTTTCCCCGACGAGGCGCAGGAGGAGGGGTGGGTGCCGCCGCTGAGGCGAGCAGAGGCTGCGGCAGCCCGGCTCGCAGCCACTCCCTTCCTCTCCGTCCCACCCCTCCCCCGCCTTCCCGGCCTGGCGCGCTCGCGCCCTGGGCTCCGCGAGGCTCCCCCAGCCCCCGCCGCGCGCGCGCCGGCCCGAAGCGCGCCGCCGCGCCCGGATCCAATATGGCGACCCGGCCGCGGGCGCGCGCGAGCGCACCGCCCCCTCGGTGCGCCGCCCCGCTCGAGTCCGAGTCCGCGGGCCCAGCGGGGGTCGGTCCCGCGCCCGCGCGGAGCAGAGCGGAGGCCTCAGCGGGCCGCGGGCCGTTGCACCCCCATCCCTACAGGACGGCCGGAGCCGGCGGGGCCGTGGCCACCGCGACGTGGAACGCAGGGATGCAGGAGGACCCGCGGAGGCCTCTCGTGCGGACCGCCAGCGGGCCTGGCCCGGCGCGCTCGGAGCACCACCTGCCTCGCGCGTTTGCTCTGGGTTTGGGGGTGGAGGGGGGCCCTCCAGGAGCAGCCGGCGTCAGGCTTCCCCCCGACCTGCGGAGGACCGTGCCTCTCTTACCGCCCCTCACCTGCGCACCACCCGCCCCGCCAAATGCGGTGCCTGAGCTCAGCCGACTGGCAGTTCCCCGGGTGTCTGATTACACCACTTCGTGTGTCATTCCCAGGACAAATGCAGGGACACACTTGTGGGCGCTACCGTCCTAGTCGGCAGAGTGTGTGCCAAGGGCACAATGCCCATCTCTCCTCCCGAAACTTTGCCTGCGCGCACCACTGGCTTTCCTCCTCCGGAACCACTCCAGCTGCTGCCTGCTCGTCCCCCGCCAGGGGTTCAGCAGATGCGGGGAGTCCGGACCGGGCTCCGCGGGCTTCGAACCTCCGGCCCCCGTGTGCGCGCACACGCATACATGCGCGCGCCCCGCACATGTGCCCCAGTGGCACTGCAGATGCTGGGCAGCAGCGGCAAGTCGTTCGGCTGCCACGGCCCCTGACGCATTGAAGCATTTAGGGTCTTCCAGGTGTTTTCTAGTCTTGATTTCAGAAGAGACCTGTTTACTAATTTCTCATGGAAGGCCCCGCAGTGAAATGTATCACCAAACTGGGTCACTGCGTTTCCGTCATTTCCTCTCAAAATTGCCATCTCCTTTATAATTTTCCTCTGAAATATGATCATTTTATATCCCTGCCTATGCCCATGGGCCAGTTATGTTTTCTGCTAATGCCCACAATTGCATCTTTTTTACCTCTTAGTAATATGGAAGCTGAGGCGCAACTAGAAATGAAATCTAAGAAATGAAGGCTAACGGAAATCATTCAAGTTTCTGTGATCCACAAAACACTATGAATTTCCCGTGAAATCTCCAGTTGCGACGTCTACACTAGCCTGGCTTAAATAAGGACAGTATTATTTCCCATGTGCTGTTAACACATGAGTGACTCTTAGACAAAAGGTGAATCATTTCTAGCCATGACGTCTATGTGTGTTTGTTGTCTAATTATACAAGTAATAAAAGAAAAACGAAATGTTTAATCCTAACACAGATAATAATGTTTTGGTGTTTGTTATGCAATGCTTCTTCCCACGCATTTTAACAAAATGATACAAAATGAGAGAGGTTTATCGCCTCCTCTTTTCACCTAGCAATATACTATAAACATCTCTTCGGCTCAACAAAGGTTCTTCAACAACATGGTTGCTAATAGTGAAGCCAAGACATTTTAACAATCCCATTTGACCTTGAGGTGGGGTAGCCAAGAAAGAAGCCCTTTTCCACCATAGAACTGACTCCAAGATACTTACCTATCCAACTTGAAAATAACTGTAAAGACAAGCTTAAAAGAACCTAAATATGGGAGGTTTCCATGAATACTAATTAACGGGGGAAGTATGTGAGATTCAGATACATGTTTTTTAACAGAACAGTAAATCTGCCAGTCCTCTCTACCTATTCTGTTAGCAGTTGGGTACCACCCACAGTCCAGGGTATTGATGGTTGCTTAATAACCTTTTCCACATTATTTAGACAGTCAAGGGGAGGACTTATTTTTATTTAAAAAAAAAAAAAAAGGCACAAAGAGAAGGAAGAAGGTTGAACCCAATCAATTTGGCTTGAATAATTCAAGCCCAGAGACTTAATAATTAACTAGGCACTAAACACATTGTGCGGGTGTTATTTTAAATGTTCCGGTTGAAGTGTGAACATGCTTGTTAATGAAACCGGTCTTAAGCCAAAGAAAGGCGCAGCCCCAGCAGCCCCACAGCGCTTGAAGTGTTCCTGGGAAGCCGGAGTGGCATGGTGTTCTCTGGGAAAGGAGCCTGGAGGAGTTCTTTGTGAAATTCTGCTCAGGGACCTGCAGATCAGATGTACGCAGTCTTTTTGAAATTATCATCAGAAGTTTTATACGAAGGTGCTGGGAATTATTCAGACCGTTCAGGAAAGAAAAGACGGAATGGGACCAGAAGAGAGAGAGTGAAAAGAGGAGGACAAGACAGGAGTCCCTAAGCCCAGGCTCCAATGCAAGCTCTTTTCATCTCTCTACTCCTCTGATTCTAACCTAAGAGCAAGAGAATCCAGGCACCAGCAAATATTTGTAACCACCAACCCTACGCTTACCTTGCTGTGTCTTACTCCAGAATGATGGCTGGAGGAGAGCAGAGCCCAAAGTGTGGGGTGTGCCATATCACATCCCCTTTCCACACAGCTCATCCTGACCCTGCAAATGATCAACCTGCTTTATCACTCTCTGAGGTTGAAACCCCACTTGTCTTCACTTCACATCTGGCTCCCAACGTGAGCAACACCAACTGCAAAGGCTTTACCTTATGAAAAAGGCAGACTTTGTAATTAATAATTGCTTGCTTTACAGAACACTGGCAGTGGGTAAACACTGTCCTGAGTCCTTTGGACACATTATTCTATTCAATCATCATAAGCATAGGATGTAGAAAAATTATCATCTCCATGTCATAGACGAGAAAACAAGGTCTAGGGAACTTAGATCCATAGCTAGCAAGTGACCAAGGACCTGTGGGTCAACACCAGGCCCACCCAGCTCATGCCAGGGCCCGTGGTTTTATTTGTGTATTTATTCATGCATTTATTTTTAGATTTTATTTTTAAGCAATCTCTACACCTAACATGGGGTTCAAACGTACAACCCCAAGATCAAGAATCACATCCTTTACCAACTAAGTGAAGATAGCCAGGGAGTCCCAGTGCCCAGGGGTTTTTTTTTGTTTGTTTGTTTGGTTTGGTTTGGGTTTTCATTTTTTTTTAAAGATTTCATTTATTTATTTGACAGAGAGATAAAGAGATAGAGCACAAGTAGGCAGAGTGGCAGGCAGAGGGAGAGGGAGAAGGAGGCTCTCCACTGAGTAGGGAGCCTAATGCGAGGCTAGATCCCAGGACCCCAGGACCCCAGGACCATGACCTGAGCCGGCTGCTTAACCAAACGAGCCAAGCAGGTGCCCCGAGGGCCCAGGGTTTTAAAGATGACACAAGTGTGGTCTGAAAGTGCAGAATTCTATTGTAACCAAGAAGCTGGAAAATAGAGTTGTCTGTTCACATAGTTGGGCCTTAGAAATGGACATTCAGGCAAAAGAGGGAAACCGGTATAATGTGTCAGGGTAACCAGAAATCACCTATGTATTTGAACCAAGGAAACCATAATTCTGGGAAATGATTTCACAGGTGATAGCAGGGCTGAGGAAACAGACAAGGGAGAACAAGGTTTTACCCAAACTACCACACACACACACAAAAAAAGATAAAACAAATGTTTTATCTCTGAACAGACATTAAGTGGTTTTGAAGTGCCTGATTTTAACATAGGAGAAATTTTCACTCCTCTCTTTTCAGATTTATTTTGTTTTTTAATCCCTCAAAAAGGTGAAAAAAACAACCAACCAAACCCTACTCATCTAGGGCAACTTTAATTGGGTTCACAGACTAATGTCCCATTTGCTCATCAATGGATCTTACCTATCTTTAAATATCTTGCTTAAACTTCTCATTAGAGCTCTGCATCAACAAGCTCTACTATAAATGGAATTTTCAAAAATGTGCTTTGGGTCAAACATTACTGTATAGATAGTGTCCACTATTGGACCTATTTAGGAAATTTGAACTCTAAGAATAGAGGTGGTCTTCTCTTGTAAATTCCATCAACAGGGAACATTTGGCAAGACTCCATGGCCATATGTGATGACAAAACCCAAGCCCATGAAGCCAGTGTGTTCCTCGCAGGACTGAGGGGACACTGGAGGTGACACGGCCTTCACCCAGGGGCTGGCAGCTAAAGAAGTGAGAATTGGAGAATCCAGTTACCACACGTGGAAATTATCCAGGTCCAGGTTAGCAGGGACATCCATCTTACCAAAGCCAACGATCATTGATCCTAAGCCCACTTTTCATGTGACCTTTTAGAGGTACTCAACAGGACTGATCGCCCCCCCTTAAATGAAACACCTTTCTTTTTTTTTTTTTTAATTTAATTTTTTTTTCAGTGTTCCAAGATTCATTGTTTGTGCACCACACCCAGTGCTCCATGCAATACATGCCCTCCTTAATACCCACCACCAGGCTCACCCAATATCCCACCCCCCGACCCCCACAAAACCCTCAGTTTGTTTCCCAGAGTCCACAGTCTCTCATGGTTCCTCTCCCCCTCCGATTTCCCCCAACTCACTTCTGCTCTCCAACTTCCAGTGTCCTCTGTGTTATACCTTATGCTGCACAAGTAAGTGAAACCATATGATAATTGACTCTCTGTGCTTGACCAGTTTCACTCAGCAGAATCTCCTCCAGTCCCATCCATGTTGATACAAAAGTTGGGTATTCATCCTTTCTGATGGAGGCATAATATTCCATTGTATATATGGACTACATCTTCTTTATCCATTCATGTATTGAAGGGCATCTTGAGTCTTTCCACAGTTTGGAGACTGTGGCCATTGCTGCTATGAATATTGGGGTACAGATGACCCTTCTTTTCACTACATCTGTATCTTTGGGGTAAATGCCCAGGAGTGCAATTGCAGGGTCATAGGGTAGCTCTATTTTTAATTTCTTCAGGAATCTCCACACTGTTTTCCAAAGTGGCTGCACCAACTTGCATTTCCACCAACAGTGGAAGAGGGTTCCCCTTTCTCCACATCCTCTCCAACACTTGTTTACTGCCTTGTTAATTTCTGAAACAATTTTTTTTTTTACTATGCTTTTACGCTTTCTTGATTTTTCTCCTACCTCACTTGCCACTCCTTCTCAGTCTTCTTTGGCAGGTCCTCCTTTTCTTTCTGCTTTCTAAAAGTGGGATGCTCCAGGGACCAGTCTTTGAGCCTTCCCTCTCTTCTAACTACACCCATTCCCTTAGGTGGTCTCAAATAGGTTTAAGAATTTAAATACTATAGCAGCACCTGGGTGGCTCATTCCTTAAGTGGCTGCCTTCAGCGCAGGTCATGATCCCAGGGTTCTGCTTCCTGCTCAGCAGGGAGCCTGCTTCTGCTTCTTCTTCTCCCTCTCCCTCTCCATCTCCATCGGCCCTGGCTTGTGTTCCCTCTCTCCCTGTCTCTCTCTGTGTCAAATAAATAAATAAAATCTTAAAAAAAAAAAAACTTAAATACTATATATGATGTTTGAAAAAACACATCACAAATTTTTCAACACTCTTCTCATCAAGAGGTTGGGTCTGTATCCCTTCACATTGAATCTAGGCAGTCTTAGTGGTTCCTTTGTTAAAAGTAGGAGCTAGTGGAAGTGACCATTTCACGTCCCAGGCTGGCAGCCTCACCTGGCCCATTGGAATACCATCACAAGAATCCTGCACTGTCATGTAAGATATTCAAGTATTATAACAATTCCAGCTGTCCCCAGGGCTGCCATTCAAGGAGAGAGCCCAAGCCATAAAAGAAACCCATGCAGACACAACACAGTCAACAGCTCTAGGCAGCATCAACTCCCAGACATCTGTCTGCAGATGCCTCTGGAGGATTCCAGCCCCCAGCTGTCAATCATTCCAACCAAGACCTCGAGTCTTCCCAGCTGAGGCTCTGGTCATTGTGGAGAACACAAGCCATCTTCACTATACCTTTTCCCATTTCTGGTGCCCAGGATTGATGAATCTAATAATATGACTGTGTTAAGCTGCTACATTTTGAGATTATTGGCCATGCTAAAGTAGTAACTAGAACAAAATATAAATGCTGGTAACTGCCACATTTATTTTATCTGATTCATCAGCACCTAGTACCAGGAACTGTATGCTACCTTCTCTCAGGTTTTGTCTGTAGTGTCTAACTCCCACAAGAGAACTGGGGGCAGGCACTCTCTCTTCCTAACCAAGAGGGAAATGAAGAGACCTTTTCCTAAGGAAAGAGCCTCCCTATTGAACTGCCTACTGAGAAATATCCCTGAGAAGAGAAGTAGAGCTGTCACTCTTCTGGAGCTTGACGACAGGTACAAGGGCCCTGAGGAAGCGTTTTTTAGAATCTTGGCATATCAGATAAATGGCTACTATCTGAGACCTATAGAGAACTTGCCAAACTCAACAGCCAAAAAACAATACAGTAAAGAAATGGGCAGAAGACATGAACAGACATTTCTCCAAAGAAGATATGGCCACCAGACACATGAAAAAATGCTCAACATCACTAGCCGTCAGAGAAATACAAATCAAAACCACAATGAGATACCACCTCACACCAGTCAAAATGGCTAAAATTAACTAGTCAGGAAGCAACAGATGTTGACAAAGGTTGCAGAGAAAGGGGAAGCCTCTTACACTATTGGTGGGAATGCAAGATGATGCAGCCACTCTGGAAAACAGTATGGAGTTTCCTCAAAAAGTTAAAAGAAGAGCTACCCTATGGCCCAGCAATCGCACTTCTGGGTATTTACCCTAAAGATACAAATGTAGTGATCCGAAGGGGCATGAACACCTGAATGTTTATAGCAGTAATGTCCACAATAGCCAAACTATGGAAAGAGCCATGATGTTCATCAACAGATGAATGAATGAAGAAGATGTGGTTCATATATACAATTGAATATTACTCAGCCATTAGAAAGGATGAATATTAGGGATGAATATGATCCCATGATCCTGGGATCAAGCCCAGCATCAGGCTCTCTACTCAGCAGAAAACCTGCCTTCTCCTCTCTCTCTGCCTGCCTCTCTGCCTACTTGTGATCTCTGTCAAATAAATAAATAAAATCTTAAAAAAAAAAAAAAAAGGTGGGGCACCTGGGTGGCTCAGTGGGTTAAAGCCTCTGCCTTTGGCTGAGGTCAGGATCCCAGGGCCCTGGGATTGAGCCCCACACTGGGCTCTCTGCTCAGCAGGGAGCCTGCTTCCTCCTTTCTCTCTCTGCCTGCCTCTCTGCCTATTTGTAATCTCTGCCTGTCAAATAAATAAATAAAAATCATAAAAAATAAAAAAAAGAAAGAAAGAAAGGATGAATATTTACAATTTACACTGATGTGGATGGAACTAGAGGGTATTATGCTGAGCAAAATAAGTCAGAGAAAGACAATTATCATACAGCTTCATTCATATGTGGAGTATAAGAAACAGTGCAAAGGATCACAGGGGAAGGGAGGGAAAACTGAATAGGAAGTCATCAGAGAGGGAAACAAACCATCCAGGAGAGACTTTTAACTATAGGAAACAAACTGAGGGTTGCTGGAGGGGAGGTGGTGGAGGGATTGGGTAATTGGCCAATAAGCATTAAGGCGGGCACATGATGTGATGAGCCCTGGGTGTTATACACAACTGATAAATTACTAAACTCTACATCTGAAACTAATGATGTCCTATATGTTGGCTGACTGAATTTAAATTAAAAAAAAAAAAAATCCTATCATCCTAACATTACAACTCCCAAATTCCTAAACATAAAGTAACAAAGACACTCTTCTTTGAGAAAGGTAGATGGTTTGTCTACAAAATTTTTGGAAGACAGAAAAAAAACTTTCGGTAATTAAGTTTGGGGAAACCAAATATCCTCTGCCGTATTGTGGACATAGAGCAGCAGCAATGGCAGTGAACACGGAGTGTCTTCTAGGTCAACACCAAACTGAGTTCCTGCATTCATGGAATGATCTTACCTTGATAGGGCTGAAACTACACCATTATTTCCCTCAGCTCAAGCTGCTATAGCAAATTAACACAGACTGGGGGTGGAGGCGGGGAGGAAGGTGTTAAACAACAAACATTTGTTTCTCACAGTTCTGGAGGCCAAGAAGTCTAAGATCAAGATGCTGGCAGATCCACTTCCTGGTGAAGCACCCTTACTGGTTTGCAGATGGGTAATGTCTTGCGGGTATCTTTACATGGTGGAGAGCCGAGGAGAGAGAGGAAGAACCTCTCTCTCATGTGTCCTGTATAAGGGTACTGATCCCCCCAGGAGGGCTCCACCTGGTGACCTAATCCCCTCCCATAAACTCCACCCCCTAAGACCATCACATTGGAAGTTAGGATTTGAATGTATGAATGGGGGAGGGGGAGAGGAGGGGAAGACACAAAATTCAGTCCATAACATTCCCATATGACAAAGGACTAGAGAATTTAAGTAGCTTCCACAGGGTTATAGGACTGATAGACAGGAAGGTCAGAATTACTAGCCAGACGAGATCATTAGAAAGCCTGAGCACTGAAATACTTCGCTAGCTACCTCTTGGCAAAGCTAGGAGAAACTAGTATCAGTTACCTGATTAATAATTAGATTAAGCACTATTGTCTAAACAAAAGAAGGGAAAACTAAAATGTCTTCATTATAACCTTAAATCATAGAAGACATTCTCTTGCAGGAATTTTGGTCAATTATTCCCCGTGTAAAGAAGAATTAAACCAGAGAGAATAGTTTTATTAAAATAGAATTTATTTCAGATAGAAAAACAGAGAAACTTCATTATCAGGATGGCAGACCCCAAAATCAGACACAAAGAGAGATAGTGGACTTATAATCTCTGAAGTTCTTAAAAACAATCATTTCAAGCCAATTTCAACAGCCATTTCTCTTGAATAGTTTGGAATCCACCTGCCAGAAGGTAAAAGACCCAGAACAGATGCACTCTCCAGGCTCCATTCAGCACAAAGATTCAGTGCTTCCACACCAGGACGGGGGACTAATTAAACCCACAATCATATGGCGGAGCCTGTGATTCTGTTTTAGAACAGACTGTGACCTCTCTCTGACCCAGAGGGTAGCAGCATCAACACTTACAAGCCAAATGAAATAAGGCGCTGTCAGCAATGTTCCTCATGATAAAAAATGTAACAATAATAATAATAAAAAAGTATCAAGACATAAACCCTCAAATAGGATGGTATCCAGAGCACCCCAGGCGTTCATGAGAATAAAGGAAATGAAAATTCAGGAAAATGAAGTCTGAGATATCAAGAGGGGTTTTCTCAAATTAAAAAAAGTCCCCCAAAGTCATAAAATACAAGCAAGAGTCCACGCAGACGATAAGAAACAATATAAAAATCTTTGTAAGTATTAAAACTTGGACTCGTCCCAACCACTTCTTCAGAAACTAGCATGGCATCGGTCAGGGAAAAAGCTAGAGAATATTAGGGACTGATATTAGAAGAGCCACATTAAGTCTTTTACTCTACTCTAACATTAGATATCCTTGGTCTTTGAAATTTTCTTTCTATATAAACAACTGATCACTACTGGTTTATTATCTCAGCAATGGAGCTGAATTTTCTCTGAACCATCCATACCTTTTTGTTCACCCTGCCTGTGAGATCATGATTTAATGACGAGCCCAGTGCAAGGTACCAAGGATAACTGTGGGGCAGATAATTTCTCTGCGTAACGATAAATTGTCTAGGCAGTAATAAACTACTACTTTGTCCTCTCCAAAGAAGACATCCAGATGTCCAACAGACACATGAAAAGATACTCAACATCACTGATCATCAGGGAAAGGCAAATCAAGACTACAGTGAGTGATCACCTCGCGCCATCAAAAAGGCTACAATCAACAATACAAGAAACAATGGATGGATGGTGAGGATGTGGAGGAAAAGGAACATTCATGCATGATTGGTGGGAATGCAAACTGGTGCAGCCACTGTGGAAACAGTACAGAAGTTCCTCAAAAAATTAAAAATAAAATTATCATATGATCCAGTAATTCCTCTACTAGGGATTTACCCCCAAATTATAAAAACACTAATTCTGAAAGGTATATGCACCCCTATGTTTATTGCAGCATTATCTATAATAGCCAAATTATGAAAGAAGCCCGAGTATCCATTGAGAGATGAATGGATAAAGAAGAGACGGTATGTATCTATGATGGAGTACTACTCAGTCATAAAAAAGAACGAACTCATGAACTCTTCCCAGTTGCAACAAATGGTTGGAACTAGAAAGCTAAGGGAAATAAGTCAGTCAGAGAAAAGACAAATACCACATGATTTCACTCATACATGGAATTTAAGAAACAAAACAAACAAACAAAGGAAAATAAAAGACAAATCAAGAAACAGACTCTTAACTCTAGAGCATAAAATGCTGGTTACCAGAGGGGGGATTGGGTGGAAGAGGGTGGTGGGGGAAGGGGTGGAACAGGTGGTGGAGATTAAGCAGTGCACCTGCGGTGACGAGCAGCTGATGGATGGACGTGATGAGTCATCATATTGTACACCTGAAACTAATACAACACTTGTGACAATTACCATGGAATTAAGATTTAAAAATTAAAAAATAAGATAAGATAGGTAGTTTTAAGAATAGCAGATCACAGGGGCACCTGGGTCGCTTACTCAGTCGGCCAGCTGATGCTTGATTTCGGCTCAGGTCATGATCTCAAGGTCGTAGGATGGAGCTCTGGGTTGGACTTCAAGCTCAGTAGGGAGTCTGCTTCTCTCCCTTTGCCCCTCCCCCCTGTGCTCTCTGTCTCTCAAATAAAAATAAAGAAATAAATATATTTTTAAAAAAGAATAACAGATAATAAAAATGTCTCTGAAAAACAATCACTACTTTGTCCTCATTAATCTTCACACTTAAGTTGGAATTAACCATCTCGCAAACGTGGTAGCTAACCATTAACCAGGATACTGGAGCAACCATTCCCAGTTTTTAATAAACCATTGTTAAACTGTTCTAATACTCATTCCTCAATCATCATTTACCAAGCCCCCAAACTGCACTAGGAACAGAGCACAAAGTGTAAGTAGATAATGTTCAACCTTCACTGTACAAATCCCCCAAAGACATAAAGGGTAAGCAAAGATATCACCATATTATTAGTGTTCTTTTAGTTGGAAGAGGAAGGTTAGCCGGTAGGAGGTGAAGAAGCAGAGACATTTCTCTGAGAAACTGAATGAGAATATGCCTTTTGGTAAGCTTTGGATTACTCACACAACAGAGAAGACAGAGGGGATTTTTCCAAATAGGGAAGAAAGAGAAAGCCAGCTTCAGTACTGCAGGAAGCATGCTGGGACAGAAGAATCAGGCCCTCCAGAAGGGACTGCGGAACCGATAAACAAATCTGAGCGTGGCTAAATGAAATCTTGTGTAGGTGAATTATCTTGCAAGTGGCTGATTCCATGAGGATGGGATTGGGTAGAGCCATGTCTTAGAGGAAGCAGCGATGGTTGTCAGATGGATGCCAAGACTATAGATGATAGTGGTCCTTCTAGGTTAGGGTGGCATTGGTTAGTAAAAGAGGTGAGAAGAGGAGACAGAGGCAAGAGCCTTTAAGAGATTCCGAATCTTGGCCAAGAAGCAACAGACTCCAGTTTCAGCAGAGAATTGGAACATAAACCCAAACCCAAGATGCCAAGTTGGGCATGACATAGAATAAAGGTCAGGTAGAAGCTTTCTGAGGTGTCTGGAAGCTAAATGTGCCTTTGGGTCCACTAGACCCCACATGCAGAAGCAAGCACCTATATCACAATCTTGCTACCTAATGGTCAGAACTGCTGGTGTGCACCGTAAGGCTGGGCTTGCCATAGTCAGGTCCTTGATGGAGCAGAGCCCAAGGGTGATTGGTGCTGGCATGCGTTGGGACTGGAACAGCCATGGACGGATGCTACTTGCCTAAAGCTACCTCCCTTGCTATCCTACCATGACTTCTGACACCTTCAACAGTCTGAACGCTGCTTTGGCTTAGGGTGAAGTTGGGGAACATGTTTCACAGGGCAGATGCAATCCAAAGCTGGGATTGACCTGACCACCAGAGTGAGGATTCTTATTACTTTGAGCTAAAGTCCAAACAACAATTTCTTCCTTACAAGCAAATTGGCCTTTTAAGGGAAAATCACTGGAAGAGACAGCCAGAGAATAACATCCTCAGCCCAAAGAACCATCAGGAGGCAAATGTGGTCCTCAAGGACACTTTCAACTGAAGCTACCCACCTCAGTCCCTTCTAAACACTCCCATTCAGTATGTATATACTGAGCACTGCCTGTATGTCAATCATGCTTCCAACTCCATGAGGTTTGAGACTAGAAACCATTCTCTCCTCTGCTTTTTCTTGCTGCTCCTTATTTCTACCCTCCCCTCACTTCAAACTCTGCCGATGTAAATTTCCCAGACATTTCTGTTTATCTGCAACTTTCCCTCTTTTTTTCTGCCTTCCTTCCCTCCCCCACTTTAACACCCTTTCTCTTTCCTGGCCTTCTCCCTTCTGTCTTTCCCTTTTTTCTCCCTTACCTTCCCACTACCTTCCTTTCCTTTTCGTCATCATAAATAAATATAGAGTTTAAAATACGTATTAGACATAACTAATCTCGGGGGAAGAAATGCATGATTTCACATATGCTCCTGTGAAGTCCGTGAGTTGGGACAAACAGCACGAAGTTAGCCCTGACTCGCCCATGCCTGTAGATTTCGATGAACTCCCTCCTCCAGTGGGGACTGAGCCACCCAGGCGTCCCAGGCCAAGCGTGTCATTTTTTCCAACAAAATGGTGACTGGGAGAAGGAGGAAGTAAAGGTCTATGCCTGGGACATTCCACAGGGCGGTGAGAAATGGAAAAATCAGAGCAAATACTTCGTGGGGAGTCCATCCCGAACATTCTTCTTGCATCCTTTCTTTGGACCCCATGGCATCACCCCCAACTAGGCGGCATTATTATCTCCAGATAAGGAAACACGTGTGAAAGGCGGTGGCAGAGCTGGAGCCAGGACCCAGTCAGCCAGACACCAAAGGCCATAGCGACAGAACGAAGAGAAGCTTCGCCAACTCCCTAGTGGCGTCTACTCGAACAACGTCACGAGGGAAAAGGAAACCGCAGTCGGGATTCTGGGGGCTCAAGGGCTCATGCAGCCTCACACGGTGGGCCCTGAGGCTTGCTGGCATAGACTTGTTGGGGGGAGTCGGTGATCAGGGAACACACGAGCAGGATTCAAGGCAGCAAGCGTTGACATTTCTGAGCTGGAAAAATCATTATCTTACCCAATTCAGGAGTCACGCAGCCTCTGCATAAACATTCCCAGGGACAATTCTCCTACAAAATAAGAGTCACAGTTTGGCCGCATTTTTGATTCAACCGTTCAAAGCCTTAAACTCGCATGTATGCAGCGGCTTTAAAATATTTTTCTGATGCTCCCACCTTTGTGACATTTCACCCATCATTAATTCTTTAGAAACCACCAGAATGCAAGGTGAGTATATTTAATGCTACTGAACTGTACACTTAGATATGGTTATGACAGTAGGTTTTGGGGCTGCGTGTTTTCACGACTAACATTTTAAAGAATCGTGAGAATGTAAATAATTATGGATGTGAAATACACATAATCCTCAAATATACATCATGAAATTTGGTGGCATGGACAACTTAATCATTTTATTTCAGAAAAAAATTAAAATCCAATGGATGACTAAGCAAGTCTGTTTGTCGGGAAACTTGCTCTGAGCGGTTATTTATGCTAGACGCCATGTTAGTACCATTCACTTACATCTCTTCTCTTGAAAGTTCTAAAAACTCCTATTTCCCTTCGCTTTCTGTATAGACATGTTACAATTGACTACAGTAATTAATATCTTGTGATTAATTCAGCTTGATCATTCATGTTTTAACCTGATTATTTCTTCAACGACACTTTTGATTGGGGATATTCATGGCTTAAGCGATATATTTACTTGGATTTTCTGCTTGGGAGACTTCATGTGGTAGTACTTTATATATATACGTAATTTATCTTGAGTTCTCCACTCTTTGGAAGGAATACGTGATTAACTTATACCAGATCTCAGGAGGGAAGACCATCCTGCCCATTGTACTGATCATGAAACCAAAACTCAAGGGTAAGCAACTTCCTGAAGTTCTGTAGCAATAGTGGGAAGATACCAAAGACATTACCATGGCTTAGAATTAGAAGTCGATGCCTGAGCATCAGAATTTATCACTTCTTTTTTTTTTTTTTTTTTTTAAAGATTTGTTTATTTGGTAGAGACACAGAGAGAGAGAGGGAACACAAGCAGGGGGAGTGGGAGAGGAAGAACCAGGCTTCCCGCCAAGCAGGGAGCCCGATGCGGGGCTCGATCCCAGGACCCTGGGATCATGACCTGAGCTGAAGGCAGACACATATTGACCTGAGCTGAAGGCAGACACATAACGACTGAGCCACCCAGGCGTCCCAGAATTTTTCACTTCTGTTACTCTGTCCGCACATGACCAGTTGGCTTTTTTCAATCCACCCTCAACAGGTTCTTTACTAACTTGGGATATTTTCATGCTAATGCACAGATGTTTCATGTATGGGAAGAAGAGAACAAAATGTTTTGAATGTTTTATTTATGTTAAATATTCAATATGTTTTTGAATGTTGCATTTAGAATGATAGAGAAATAAAACTATCGTAAAACAGAATTTTGGGATCATGGAATTGAAAATGCTACTAGGATCATTATTTCCCAGGCACAGCATAGGAATCACAAAGCCTTTGCTTGGAGAGTCCAGCGATAAGGATCTTACTGCCTTTTTTTTTTTTTTAAGTTTTTATATATTTATTTGAGATGGAGAGAGAGACCATGCATGAGAAGGGGGAGAGGCAGAGGGCAAGAATCTCAAGCGGACTCCCAGGCCGAGGGCAGAGCTCGGCTCAGGGCTCGATCCCACAACCCTGAGATCATGACCTGAGCTGAAACCAAGAGTCTGACGCTTAACTGACTGAACCACCCAGACACCCCAGATCTTGTTGATTTCAGGTTTGGCTTTATTGCTAGATAAGTCTATTTTTTATTATGAATAATAAATAATATATTGTACCAGTCGGCAATTGGGACTATTATATAATAAACCACTCCAAAATTTCACAGCTTAATGCAAACTTTTCTACAGCTCGAGACACTAGAGCCAGCAGCTTTGGCTCTGCTTAGTGGTTCTTCTGCTGGGCCAGCTATAGGTCAGTTTTGTCGATTGTGGGTGGGCTTTCGAATATGTCCAGAGCCTTACCTGGCACAACTGAGCTCCCATCCACATGGTCTCATATTTTCCAGCAAGCTAGCCTGGACTTGTTCACATGGCAAAGGCAGGAGTCCCTATACAACAAGGAGAATGTGTTGGAACTAAATGTGTTGGAACTGGCACAGCATTCGCTGCCCCCGTATCATATTGGCCTGAGCAAAGTCACTGGTCCCACCTAGATTCAGAGAGTAGGAAAATGAACTTCTCAGAATGGATGAAGACACATGATACAGGCCACAGATATGAAAAACTAGGAACAACTGTGGCCATTTCCCCATCTACCACATGGATAATAACAATTACATGGTCGGGGGGAGGGCTCCTCAGGGACTCAGTGGATTAAGTCTCTCTTCGGCTTTGGTCACGATCCCGGGTCCTGGATCAAATCCCACATCAGGCTCCCTGCTCAGCCAGGAGCCTGCTTCTCCCTCTCCTCCCCCGCTCATGCTCCCTGTTGCTCTCTCTCTCACATATATAAATAAAATATTTTTTAAAAATTACGTGGGTGTGATAGTATGATGTTAAGGATATGGGAGGTGATGTTTCAGATGTCAAGAGGCCAAACCACAGGGCACGGAGTCTAAGCATTAGAATGGCCGACTGCTGGAAACCACAGATAATGTGTACTGACTGACCTGAGGATGAGTTATTAAGGATGAGATTTTACTCGAATGCCAGGACAGCCCAAATTCCCAAATTCCACCCCTGTTCATGACATTCCCACGGCAAATCCATGCTCAAAAAATACAGCAAGTCACCTTATCATTGACTGGAGCTTTGGTCCCATCTCCTAGCAGAGAACTCAAATTCCGTCTGAGTAGCCTCAAACCTAAAGAGACCCAAAAGCCTGCCTCACGTTTTTCTCCTGGAACCTGGACTTGAATCTCAGACCTTTTCACTCCTCTGGGTGGACAGTCATATCCACCAGATGTGAAGCAAAAGATCAAAAGGGACACAGCAAAAGAGATGGTTTGCCTCAAAGCCTAAATTTGTCTACCTCAGTCCCTTAGATCCAGGCAGAATCACAGGACCTCTCAGAAAGTCACAGAATGGGTAGGGGGAAAGGCCTGTGAAAAGGAGATGGGGAATGTTTATCACAGCAGCAACCTCACCCTTCCGTAAGGGTTGGGAAAGTCCTGGGTGAGTCTCCATCCTGATGGGGGTTCAGGTTCCATCTCCTTTCTCTGGCTTTCCAGAGGGAGGAGTCCGGAAGGAACTTGACTGCAGATACCAAACATTTCAGCTCAGCATACGGTTTCTCTCCGCAGATACAGAATGGCCAATAAATTATCCTTCAACCTGTGTGTCTGTACCAAAGTCTGGCGTTTGGTTTAGAGTAAGGGGTGGGGTGAGAAAGGAGAGCAGAGGGACGAGAGGCCAGTGCAACTGACCACTTTATGTTTTATAAAATACTTTCACGCGTAAACTCTCTTAACATGTCCTGAACTTTCAGGAATCTCTGTGAATTTACTTTTGCACGTTTGCATGTCACGTTTGCATGAAGTGTTCTATTCCCTGTATCCATGAGTATTGGTTGGGATTTTTGTGGTTGCAAGTAACGGAAACCAATGCTGGAAGGGGTTTGCTGTGAGCTTCCGAGATAGTGCACAGAATCAAAGGAAAGGCAGAATCATTGGTCTAGCTATAAGATCCGGTTGGCAAGAACTGGTTATTCCTTCTAGGTGCTAATCACAGGGCAAATTAGCTCCAACTTTTTATTTTTTAAGATTTTATGTATTTATATGAGAGAGAGAGATAGCAAGAGAGAGAGAGCATGAGCCGAGGGGAGAAGGAGAAGCAGGCTCCCCACTGAGCAAGGAGCCTGATGCGGGGCTCCATCCCAGGACCCTGGGATCAGGACCTGAGCCAAAGGCAGATGCTTAACTGCCTGAGCCACCCAGGCACCCCTCCAACTTTTTTTAAAAAGATTTTATTTATTTATTTATTTGAGGGAGAAAGAGAGAACACAAGCACAAGTGGTGAGAAGAGGCAGATGCAGAGGGAGAAGCAGACTCTCCACTGAGCAGGGAGCCTAATGCAGGACTTGATCCCAGGATCCCTGAAATCATGACCTGATCCAAAGGCAGACACTTAACCAACTGAGCCACCCAGGAACCCAGGCTCCAACATTTTTGATCCTTGGGTCAAATGATGCAAGGACCAAAAGTCAAGAAACCATATCCAGCTGACTTCGTTTGATTGCACACTTATCCATCGGACAGAGAAAGGACTAACCAAGGACTAATCTGGGGAGAAAGGAAAAATTTCTCATTTTCCAAAAGAATAGGAAATTTTGCGAGGCCATCAAGAACAGTCCACTGCAACATCATAGTCAAAGCATCATTAATACTGAGTGAAGATAGTGAGGGTCAGTTGTCCTAGGGACTGTAGGACATAACAGGTTAACAGGGAACCTTGGCGAAATCGGTTAAGTTGCAACAGTCTAGGGGGAAAGTTGAAAAGCTCAGTATATTTGCTTAACACAGTTATTCTACAAAGGTCCCTGGGGCTTATTTTGACCAAGTAGGAAAATGATTGCAACGAAGGAAGAATTTTTAAATTTTTTTATTATATTCACTATCCCCTAGGAATAGGAGCCACGCCACACCATCCCACACAGTGCAGGTCCACACAGGGCAGTACCAAAGTAAGATGAGCAAGTAAGGAGAGGGGGGCCGTGGGCAGGAGCTTTTATTGTGCTTCACACAGAAAGGAATGGGAGAAGCAAGGAAAGCAAGCACTACAAACTTATGATAAGAGTCTGAATGGTTTTTGGCAGGCCCTGGGCTCTAGGGATAATGCCCTGTTGTCCAGTACCTGGCCCCATGGTGATTAGGACAGGATAGTGTCCCAGGCTGAAGCGTGGTCAAAGAAAATGAGTGGCAGGGTATGGTTTGCATATTGAAAGTGTGTTATCTCCGGAAATTGCTTAACTCTGGAAAGAGGAGTTCCCCAGGCCCACAAGGCCGCCAGTGCTACAGCATCAAGAATACAGAAAGAACATATCGCTAATGCAACTGTGTTCTTCTGGGCAGACACGTGAAGCCATATGAGGATCCTGGGTAAGTGATACAGAGTGTGGAAGGAAGCCTACAGAGGCTGATCCTAAGTTCCATTTTGTTGACCATCCCATATGCTGCAGGCATGGTCTGCTGAATCTCCCTCTACTCCTCTGGGCCCTCTCTCGCTTTCTTCTAGCCTTGTAAATTTATCGTGCCCAAACTGTAGGCTTTATCAAAGCAGTTCCTATAGCCACAATTATTGTACGAATCCATTTATAAATGTGACAATAAAACATAGCCAAGCATATTTCAATAATCCATTTTAAGATATAAACAATTCCTTTTTTATGTTATATTGTAGATTTGCAGACGTGTGATCTTCCAAATTGATGCCAACATAAAATAAATTCCCAGTAATTTAAAATGTTTAGAATGTGAAACTAGTCTAATTTATTTCTACTTTGATGTCCCTCCATCTTCACGTTTGTCTCAATTCCTCTACTAGAATCATATTCTTATTTATTTTTTCTCTGGGCATTCTTGGGATATTTCTGCTCTGTAGAAATTCAATATCAAGCTTCACTGTTTTATTAAATATATCAAACAGCAGATTCTCTGGCTAGAGAGCTAAAAGTTGCCAAAGGAAGTGTTTCTTTTATCTGCTGTGAATTACGCCAGGAGGCTCAACAGAGTGGTAAAGACTGGGTGTTTTATATCATTAAGTGAATATGTAAGAACAGATCCCTGCAAGGATCCGATTATCCTCTAGCCATATGCCATCACCAAGAGAAATTTAAGCATTTTCTCTGTCTCCACAGATGAAGTGTATGTTTTCTTTGGCTTTACTTCTATTGAGTTTAGTTAATCCCTTTCAAACCAGGAAACCCAGACTTAATGTATATTGACTCTCTGCACAAAATCTTCTCTATCTTGCATTTACTGACACACGGTTTACCTGTCATTTTAATTGCGCTCACACAAATTATGTTGGTTTATATTTAACTGTACCAAATCTCATTTGTGATTCTGAGTTTGTTTTTTTATTTTCAACAGCAGTTGGAAGTGAGCTGGCGGAGTGCTTTGAATGGTTTCTTTTGTAAATAGTGAGAACGCAACGTTCCCCCACAATTATTTCCTTTAAAGTTAGTTTTCATGTTGATAAGAAAGGAAACTCAGCTAACACTGGCCCTCTACTTTAATTTTCCAGTATCTGGGCATCTGGGTGGCTTAGTCAGTTAAGCATCTGCCTTTGGCTCAAGTTATGATCTCCGGGTCCTGGGATCAAGTCCTGATTCTCTCATTGGAGAGCCTGCTTTTCCCTCTGCCTGCCACTCCCCCTGCTTGTGTCCTTTCTTCTCTCTCTCTGTCTCTGTCAAATAAATAAATAAATAAAATATTTTTAAAAATCAAGCTTTTAAATCTGATGTTTAACACTGACTCATTGAATAAAACTGCTGAAATGATGGTCTTGTATTATTTCCATTTCCCCATATATAAAAGAGTTAATAATGTAGCTGCCACAGAGCATATGGTGAAATTCCATGGAAAAACCACAGCGATCTGCTGCTTTTGGAGCCACAAGGACGTCCATAAATAACGGGTCACACCAGTCTTCCCCGACCACTTCTCCAACACGCCCACAGTTCTGATACACAGATTTCCGCCCTGCTCTAGAGTTTCAGATTTTCTCCTTTTCTGAAGTAACCATTCCCTGTGAAGTTTAGTCCCGTACTGCTCATTTTCTCTTGCGCCTCCATTTCCTAAAGAAAGGTGTGGAACGGATCCAGCTCCTGAATTCTAGGAACTTCTATAAACTGAGATATGTTTAAAGAAAACCTGATGAATCATTATGCTACCCCACCCCCACAAGACTGTGGAATGTTAGCTTTAAAAGGAATACAGAGAACATCCAATCCAAACTCTGCATTTTCCAGATGAGAAAACTGAGCTTGTGGGAGCTTGAGGAAGCTGGAGATTTGGCCAAAGTGGCAAAGCTAGTAGGTTACAGATCCATATATGTACAATTTCAAAAGCATGCATATTGATATTTATTTCATTTTCATTACTTTCTTTTAAAAAAAAAGTATCGTAAGACTCATATAGCCTGGTTAAACTTTTGAAGTCTCAAAACACAAAGACAGTAACCTGTTGTATCACATTTCTTTATCAAAGAATTATTGCTGACACTCGTACCTCTAAGAATGGTTTCTAAGAAATGGTCACTCAGAGGTGAGATTCAACACATTTAACAACAGTACATCAAAGACATTGCCCCACAATAGAAATGTCCATCCTGATTCCACTAGCTGCATATAAGAGTATATTACTCAAAAATGGACAATCCCCATGCTAGTAATAAAGAAATCACCCTAAAAGGTGGTCGCGATACAATAAAAATATAACCATTCCTAATAAAGCTACAAGATTGTCATTATCACATTTGTTCAATACACTCTGCCTTTTTAAAAAGTTTTAAAAGGAAACAAAGCCTCCCCCCCACACACACACATGATATTTCTGGCAGACTAACCATTAGGTTTAACCATTGGTAACGGTGGCAGGACTGTCCTCCCAGAACTGGTAAAAAATCAATTGCCTCCTCAAGTTAGAATTTTTAATATTTTCCAAAATAAGCTGTGGCTATAGTTATCATGTATATCATCCTGTGTCTACCATGTATATGTCATGTATATAATCATGTATATATCATGTGTGTTATGTAATGTGTTATAAAATTTGTACAATTATTACACGGGTTTTGGGAATGAGGACATAATAAATCTGCTTTATTAGCAAACTTGAACAGGGGCGAAATGTGTATTTGCTGATTTACTGCAGAACAGGATAAACAATACCAGTGTATTTTTCCCAAAGTCAATACGGAAATACCTAACAGTACTTACTTTACTAAAAAAGTCTGATTTTGTGGCAAGAACACACTCAGTTTTCCTGTGTTTCTCTTTTATTTGGAAGAATCAGATGGAGTGTTCTTTTAATCCTTTGCTCCCACCTAGAAGGAATTTTTAAAAATCATAAAATATCACTGTGATATAATTTTTCACAACATGAAAAAGATCCCTCTCCTGCATAATTCCTGAAAATTTTTCATCCAGCTGTTTCCTGAACACATTCTATGATGGGGAGTTCATTGCTTAATGAGGATGCCCCTTACTTAGGAGCTGTGGTTGCATAAAGGTCCGTGTTAACCCTTCACCAGCATCTCTGGACCAGCAGTATGAACATCACTTGGGAACTTGTCAGAAAAACAAATTCTCAGGGATCCTGAGTGACTCAGTCTGTTAAGAGTCTGCCTTCAGCTCGGGTCATGATCTCAGGGTCCTGGGATTCAGCCCTGCGTCGGGCTCCCTGCTCAACAAGGAGGCAGCTTCTCCCTCTCTCTCTGCCCCACCCACCCACTCATGCGCACGTGCTCTCTCTCTTTCAAATAAATAAAACTTAAAAATAAATAAATAAATAAATAAAAATTCTCAGGGCTCCACCCCAGATTGACAGAATCCAAAATTCTAAGAATGGTGCCCAGCCCTGTTTTAACGAGCCCTCCTCCCCACCCAGGTGACTCTGATGCATGCTCAGTTTTGAGAACAATTGTCCTATATACAACTCTACGCAACAGAATTAAGACATTGTGTTGTGTATGACTCATTGGGTTGCAGATATCAGAAATGTAACTCTACATTTTGCTTAGCAGCCAAAGCTAAACGTCTTAGTTCATAAGGCTCTGGATAATGGGGTACCTCGTAGATCAAAAGGATTGATCTGGACCTCAGGGACCTCCTGGAACTGGAAAGAAGACAAGGAATGTCTCATTCCCCTTGCCTACTCACAAGCGCTACACTGGCTTCACCACCACTATCTGCCCATATGTTGCTGATTTCTGGTTTGCTCGATTTTATCCTCTTCTGTTATAGACGGGCTTTAGCTCATGATGAAGATGGCCACGTCCCCACCCTCCTACCCACCCACCCATGCCTTCATATGCTTGTAGCACCCAACTTCAGAGGCAACGCTGTTCCTCTTTAGGCTGCAAATCAAGATATCCCAGGGAAGGACTCCTAGGGCAGGAAATACTAATCCTACAAAGGTGTTGGGAAGTCTTGCCAGACCGACAAATAACAATAGTTACTGCAGTCTATTACATAAACTATAGTCAGTTTTACTTTGTGAAAAGGAAATTTAGAAAGACCAGTCACCTTGCCCAAATCATTCAAGTCCGTGAAAATCAAAACCAAAAATATTTTAGAGTAATATTATTTAAAACTATTATATAGTCACTCATCTGTTGAAGACCTTCCTAGAAAAATCTACTTTGGGTTTTAAGTCAACATATTTGTACTGAACTTTCTTCCCCCGTGGAAAAAAAAAATAGTTTTATAAAAATAGCTTCATGAGCTTGCAGTAAAACAATGGTGAAAGAAATACAATTTTTCCTATTGCAGACAGACAGTTGAGATTTTTTTTTAGCATTTGTGTCATTCAAAAATGATTGTTACAAACTTCCAACTTGGCAGGAATGTACTCCCAGTGGAGGAAGGGGGGGGAAATCAAGCCAATCTAAAGTCATGAAGATTTAAATAATGTATTTAAGAACAAGCACAAAATAGAACATTTTATGGGTTTTTGCAAGAACTTTGACTTAAGGCTTCCTGATTGAAAAAAAATTTTAATTTAGGAATTTGACTTCAGCAAAACAATCACTTTTTCTTTTGGTATGCCTTCTATCTAAACCCAGAAAAAAATGATAGTAATGAAGCTTATGGGTAAGGAATATACGTGATCAAAGTATAAGAGATTCCAAAGATTTTCATAGCAAGACTCATTCAATCTCTTCAGGCTTAAGTGAGTCTTCCCACTTTCCCTTCCAGTGGTTTATTATAGCTTAACACATTATGGTTGCTCTCTTCAAGGCCTGTTATAAACCATGTTAAATGTGCTACATAGTAAATCAGTATAAGAACCTTAACTCTATGGGGCGACTGGGTGGCTCAGTGGGTTAAGCAAGCCTCTGCCTTGGGCTCAGGTCATGATCTCAGGGTCCTGGAATGGAGCCCCGCATCGGGCTCTCTCCTCAGCGGGGAGCCTGCTTCCCTTCCTCTCTCTGCCTGCCTCTCTGCCTACTTGTGATCTCTCTCTCTGTCAAATAAATAAAATCTTAAAAAAAAAAAACCCTAACTCTGGAATTTCCTGGTTCTTGAATGTCTCAGTCCATACTTTTGTGTTATAGCATTTACAGATAGTTTCTAGAAACCAAGTACTACCAACCCCTGATCCTTTCCACCATTTGGGCCCTCTTATTTCTCCAACACAACCTGGGACAAGGGTTTGTGTAAGCAGAGTTGAACTAATGTGACATTAAGTAGATTGTGAGATAGAGGCTCTTATTAATATTTGAAGAAGACTCTAAGTGAAGTCTAATTGGTTTTTAGACCTTAACATCATTATTGCCTCCTACCACAAATTTCATAGCTCTCTATTTTTCCATGACCTTTTGCAATAAATGTTGAATCTGAAAGTATGTAGAACAGAGGGCTTAGACTCAGTTTCCCCTTACTCACAATCTCATCTTAGTAGACAACTGATAAAAATAAAATCAGAGAGCCCCATTGTGTTCCCCATTTTGGACACTACATAAACCCAACCCGTACCATTTTCCCACAAGAAGATTCTGTGAGAAATGCTGAATTCCAAACCTCCGTGTGGATATATCCCCAAAGTCATCTGGTTCTACTCTCACTTGTCACTCTCAGCTGGAATTCAAAACTGCCAGCCTCCTACAACCGGTTCCTACTTTAACAGGAACATACACTATGCCTCTGGTTGGGGTCAAAATCTTGTTTTAGGATGGTTTCTCCTTATGGTCCCTTGTATGCTGGTTCTATATATTAACTTTCTTCTCTCTTCTGAATTCCCGACTAGAGAGAATTCATACATACGATGATCATTTTGATGATGTGTATGAGCCTAATGATGATGACAATGATTTCACAATCATCCAGGAGCATCTGCAACGAGCCAGCCTCTGGACCAAGTACAGTCTGCTCTGCTCCGACAGCTAGGTATGTAATGCAAATTAGCTCATATATGAATGGTAAGTAGGGGGATATAGACATAACTGAGATTGCTTTGATTCGTATGTGATTTTCATGTCAACATTTTGCAGCTCAGGGTACACATGTTAATATTTTACAGTTCAATGCACACTATTTAATCAGTTTAATCACCGGAAGTCATGAAGTCATCCAGCGCTGAACAAGGTGCCCATTCACCCCGCTGTCTTCCTCTTGGCTCTGTCTGGGATGTGCTCACCGGGAAGCTTTCCTGAATCTGAGTGCACCTCACCCTCATCTCCATAACTTGGCGGCATCTAGTCTTTTCCATCAAACAGCCATCCCCTTTCCTTAAAGGCAAGTTTACATTTACTATTTTTAAGAAGTTTTATTTATTTTAGGAAGGGAGAGCGCGCCCGAGCCCGGGGAGGGACAGAGCCAGAGACAGAATCTGAAACAGACTCCGCACTGAGTGTGGAGCCCAATACAGGGCTTGATCTCACGCCCCTGAGATTGTGACCTGAGCCAAAATCACGAGTCAGAAGCATAACCGATGAGCCCACACAGGCACCCCTACTTAGGTTTTTTTTTTTAAGGAGGAGTGTAACTCGAGGGCATTGTATTAGGATGGGGATCATTATCGTTAGTCCTTTGGCAACAAAGTTACATGCGTTCTTCAGCCACCAGTCCCAATCCTGCTTTTTTTTTTCCCCATGAACCCTCTTACTGGCAGGGCACAAGTTTGCAGAATGAGTGGTTTGTTGTTTCTGCCCCTGGGGAGGAAATGCCTGCTCTCTGCTCATACAGTCTTACTTGGTGCTCTCCACTATGGCCCAGCAGGGGTATTATTTCCATTAGCTGATGAAAGGGAGCGGACGCTCAGAGAACTTCAGTAACCCGCTCGAAATCTCGCAGTTAATACGAAGGCAAGATGACATGGAGTCATTAGACACACCCCATTTGTTCCCTGGCCTCTGGCCGGTCTTAAATAGGACCACGGTGCAGACCCCTGCCATCAGGGCCTGGTGGGAGCACCGGCATTCTCCAAGACTGACACCGCTTCCTTCTCACATCTTGTGGAAGATAGCCCCCAACACTGTTTTTTTTTTTTCTTGTTCCAGAAAAAGGCTCCATAAAAATAAATTAAATATTTGGGTCAGCTGTAGCAAGCCACTGGTAGCATCACATGGCAGGGACCGTGGAGCTCGGCAGCAGGAAAGAGCCTGACCCAGCCCTGGCTTCGCACGGCGGTGATACAGCACATTCCAGAAGAAGAAAATAGGATGTGGAGGATTCAAATAAAAAATAATCCCAGAAGGGATTTTCTGTCGTCCATTGACTTCCTTTTAGAAATTGAATGTGATTTGAGGGAAGGACTACTGTTCTCCCAGATGAAAGCCATGCCTTTTGAAAAGAAATTCTCTTACGCAGCACGATCCTGTTTTTATTAAAACAGAATACATGCACACAAAAACTTTGGATGGTAAACATCAACATTTTGATGCAATTAATCTCTGAAGGGTACAATTGCGGGTAGCATTCTTTTTCCCCATGAATTTGTATTTTACAGGATGTCTAGAATACTTGCTCTAAAAGCAAAGTGATAAAAGTCACTTGTGAAAACAAAATTTCAAGAGAATTTTGGGACCATCTTTCCCCAGAAACAATTGATTTTGTATTGGGAAAGGCATTCATAATTTTTTTGAGGCAGCTCAGTCTTTTGGTATCACTCAGCTTAGACATTCTTCCAATGAATGTCACAGTGTCCTTTGTTCTATTCTTTCTTGCATCCGCCTTTTACACACCCCACTCCTCCCTCTTTCCCACACTCACCTGCTCTCAGTTCCCCCTTCCCTCCACGCTTTCCCTCTCCCCGTCTTTCCTTGGGCATCCCTGCTTCCCGGGGACCCTGCCACCCCAGTGCTGACTCAGGCGTCCTCTTCTGACCTGCGGTGTGGTGCCAGTTCTCACATTTGCACACTCCTTCCTATTTGTTTTATGCGTCTTCCCACCCCACCCCCCGATGTCTGCTGTGTCTCAACGTAACAGCGGCTGTTTACCCACTTGTAAGGAAACCATGCCATTTCCAACAACTAGAGAATTATGCCCAACACAACAACAGATGTGTATTTCTGAGGTTTTTCTGTTGCCTCGCGCTCATTTGTTCCTTATCTGGAGAAGATCTGGGGCCAACCCTAAAAATCAGGAGGCACCTCAGTAAACACATGAAAGGCTACTATAGACCACCTTCTCTGGACCTTTTCCGTATATTGTCCGTTACAGGTGAATTACAATATCAGGACCCAATCTCCCAAGTAGTTTTTTAACCTCGGTGGAAGGTGGCTATAAATCTTCGGAGCTTGTCTACAGTCACATCGACTTCCACCCGTGAGTCCTTGCGGTATAGACGATCTCCCATCCTTTGACGCGCATGTGTTTGACTAGGGCATTCAATATCTGCATTAGGGGCTCCTGGGTGGCTCAGTGGGTTAAGCCTCTGCCTTCAGCTCAGGTCATGATCCCAGGGTCCTGGGATCGAGCCCCACATCGGGCTCTCTGCTCAGCAGGGAGCCTGCTTCCTCCTCTCTCTCTGCCTGCCTCTCTGCTACTTGTGATCTCTGTCTGTCAAATAAATAAATAAAATCTTAAAAAAAAAAACTGCATTAATTCCTGCTCTCCGAATCAAAACGAGTGTGATGTTATTAATCTAAGAGCTCAGCATGATAGCCCGCGTCCATGGATGATCAAAATGGTCCAGGTGCTTGTGGGCTGTGTAGTCATGAAAGGAAAAAGAGTGAGCACAACCCTGTGGCAAGACGGTGGCTGCCTCGTGAAGCCAAATTGGTCCTGCTCTTCCTTTGCCACTGGCAGGCTAGAAAGAGTGCGTTTCCCACATCCGCAGCTGCCCTCCAAGAGCCAGCCAGTGTGTAGTGCACTGCAATAAAGACATAACATCTGGTACAACAGGAGCTGCTGGGAAGCCCTGGTCACCACCTGCCTTAGTCCATCTGGTCTCCACAAGGGTCGTACAGGTGGATTGAATGCAGATGTGATGGAAGCAACTACCTTTGCATCCCGTGGCTTATCTGCACAGTTCTCCTTGGGATACATAATTGCTTCTGATTTACTATCTTGGCTGGAAGGGGAGCAGGTTTAAGGACGTCCATGTGTTCCTTCCTACCATAATAGCTCGTACTCCATTGATTGGAGTTTCAGTGTAAGAATTCTGCTTGCTATTAGGTACATGCATCCAAATTATGCACTTGGGGACTGGGATAGTAACCACAGGAGGGTCTGCAGACTCACTAGACCCAATGTCAGATGGGCTTATGCAGGATTCCATTTATCACCTGGCTTCCATGCGTTTCTACCGTGACTAGGGGATTGTAATGGTATTTCGAGTCCCTTATATCCAATAACCACCCCCCACCCCCCCCAAATGTCTGGCAATTTCCCTTTTCCTTCTCTATACTGCTGCCACATGATCACAGGTCATGGAAGAATGCGGGAAGAGTTAGGGGAAATGATGTCTATTCCTGTAGTGGCATCATAGGCTCCTTTCTCAAGTGGTCCTGGTCCTCTCTTCAGTCAGTGGCCTCAGTGAGTGAGAACTAGGTCAGATCTGGAAACTGGATGACGGGTCATGATTTTCCCCTTTTGCAGTTGATGTTAGCCTTCCGCTCACCGAGCTCTCGAGTTTTTCTGGTTATGTGAGTGAAGAAGCATCTCAGTCAGCTATCCGTCTGTCTTGCCTCTCCAGAGTCGCAGTAGTCAATGTATTAGCCAGTGCCACAAAACTCTGTGAGAAGAGGCCCCTGTTTTAGGTTCTGCCTTTACTGCCCGGCTCTGTGACATCCACCCTGCCCGTGTCTGTCAAGTGCTACGCCTGGGCTCTACTATTCCAGAATCTTCTCACCTCCATTCCTACCGGAGAGCCCAGTTCCATGGCAGAATCTCCCATAGTTACTTCCGCCCCGTGGAGGATAATCATCACTGGGCTTCTCAGAGAAGCCGGGGGCCCTCATTAGCACATCCCTATTGCTTCAGGGGAGTGAAGGTTCCATGGACTGCATGCTCAGGGATGGGTCCTCTATACCATATAATAAATCCATTCCTATATTTCTATCTTCTCGAGCTGTCTAACGCCCTTCTCAATACACTAGAAGATAGTTCCAGCATCTTGACTGCATTTACTGCAGGTCGGTCAATATGTCTGAGCAACCCTAGTACATATTAGAACTGATTTGAATGGAACTTCTAATCACAGAACAATCTCAGGTCAATGAATTCCCCCGGGCCCACCACCCCCAGCTTTAGATCCTGCCCTCCTTAGCCCAACTCCCTCAAGTTCCACCTCTAGTTATGCCTTCCCATTTCTCGTCAGTACCTATAGCCAGATCTAGAGGCAACAAAGGGCAACAGGAGGAGATCTGGAGGAGGACATTCATCTATGAGTCAAGAGCCTCAAGCAAGTTCTCTGAAGTCTCTCTAGGAGAGAAGAGGCTTCCCTAGCATGGGTGGCGAGTGACTTCCGCCAACCTGGAGAGTTCAGGGGAGTTGGGAGGCTCAAGCTTCTCTAGTTCATCCAAACCAAGGTTTGCTTTCTGTGTCCCAGGGAACACTCGTCCCTATTAGGGCTCTGACTCTGGCATTACTATGTGTTGTAGCTCTGTATCCTTATTATTAAATCTTGGGCCCGAGGTACAGAAGAGAAGAGCCTTTTTAAAATACAACCATGGAGGCTTTATGGCTTGGGTGGATATTTGATTAATCTGAGCCTATCACTTTCCTTTTCATGACTTGTGATGCTGTTAACAAAACCGAGAGGTGTGTTTCTGGTTGCACCTGCACGATACTGAGGACATTCTCATCGATGAAGATGTGAGCCACATCACACCAGTCATATTGATGGCTAGGATAAAAAGGTGGGCTGAGAGGATGTAGGACAGAGATGTCTCTGATACGTCCTCTCCTAGGGCATTGCCTCGTATAATCCTCATGGTCCAAACCTTCCATTTCACCCACTGTCACTCTGATTCTTTTCTAGAAACAGTCTCAACAGGGAGTCCTGTCCCCATCTGGAAAGCTCAACCCAGCAACACTCTCCTTATCTCTCAGCGCTATTCGCCCAATGCCTCTGTGCCATTTCCTTTGTGAATTATCAGAAAATGACTCTTTCCCCAGCTTGTTCCTCATATTATTTAACTCTGCCTGGCCATAAATTATACTAAATTTGCAACAATGTTTTCTTAGGTCACATCCCCTGGGATATAGGGGAAGATTGTGTGAAACAGATTTGTGTGCAGGAAGTTCACTGGGGAGTGTCTTTGGGATCAGCACCAATGGCGAGCGAAGGAAGTAGAGGAAGGAGCTGAAGTGGGATGCGTAAAGCCGGGCTGCAGCTCCAGGGGACCCATGCAGAGCCTGGCTGGTCCCACCTTGACGCCCAGGGGTTAGACATTCGTAACCTGCATCTAACGGCCTTTGGTTGGAAACTGGCCCGTGGAAGGGTATGTTCTTGGGCGAGGGACTAAGAGCATTTCTGGAGAGTGACTCAGCTGAGAGCCTTCAGCTGCCAGCACTCCCAACAGCTGGAGAAATGGTATCTCAGTCCCGAAGGGAAGATGAGGACAGTATATGCCAGGATTAACTACTAACTGCCTGCATTCGTTTCTTTGTAAAGCAAGTTCTGCAAACAGGACTCAGATTGGTTCTTTTTCTGGAAAATTTAAAAGAGGAAACACTGCAACTTCTGTCACCAGAGCAATGGATCCTTGGGTGTCAACAGGTCATTTCCCTTTTCTACCACCTGTTCTAGAGTCCTCTCACCCTTGGTTAGCAGCTCTGTTGGTCTTGGTGGCTTACTTTGTAGGGTGCCCTTGACTCTCACCCTGATAGGTCTGAGACCCTGGTTGTCATGCCCTTCTCATGCTGTGACTGTGGTATTATTATTATTATCATTAATAATTTGATGTAGTGCTCAACGATTCATCAGTTGCGTATAACACCCAGTGTTCCATGCAATACGCACCCTCCTTAATGCCCATCAACCAGCTACCCATCCCCCCACACCCCCCCCCCTTCTACAACCCTCAGTTTATCTCCTGGAGTGCAGAGTCTCTGACGGTTTGTCTCCCTCTCTGATTTCTTCACATTCAGTTTTCCCTTTCCTCCCCTGTGGTCCTCCAAGCTATTCCTTATGTTCCCATCGACACTGGGAAAAGGCGTACAAGGAAATTCTCCCGGAGGCAATGTGGTTTCCAAGCATATTTTTCTCCATGTGTATCAGCAGCCCCACCTCCTTCTGAGGATCACAGTCGACGACCCCTGCTGTGTCCCCAATACGCCACATTCCAGGATGATGATTTCTTTTTCTTTTCTTGACTCTCACAATCAGGAGCCTGAAGTGATTGGGCAGCAGCTATAGCTTAACGTTTCATGGAACAATTGCTGTGTTTGCTAATGGAAGTGGATCCCCCTCGAGGTACAAGACCTCTAAGACCACAGCGTCCAGAGTCACCAGGACAGAAAGTACACATTCCCATTAGTCACCGACCGTGATGACAAACACAGCCGTTCCTGTCGTCACGCTGTTTCCCAGACCCGCATATTCTTCCCTCTGGGGACCTAGCACCACACAGTGCTCGCTGATTCGGGGTATGATCTGCAACCTGGTGGATGATACCACATCCTGGCTGGCTATTGTCTCCAAGCCCGAGCCTTGGCCGCTCCTTCAAAGACCATCCCACCCCTCTAGCAGGCTGGCAAGGTTCAGTTCATCCCATGGTTGTGTGTCCACTTTGATATTCCTTTTGCTATAAGGTGGGTCCTCGGACTGATAGGGCATATGGATGTACTGATTCCTGCCAAGATTAATTGCCACCACTTCTAACGTAGAAGGGGTCCGGTGTAGTTAACCTGGCACCAAGTGGCTAAAGGGTCTCCTTGAAAGATGGGGCTGCACGGGGGACTCAGAGTGGGCTTATGTTGCTGGTAGGTTGGATGTTTGGCAGTTCCAGACCAACCCTGTTGAGTGAGAGCCCACACTTCTGAGCTCATGCATAGCCTCCATCCCTGCCACCGAGGTTATCTGTCCACGTACCCACTGAGCCATCACTGGTGTGGCTGATGACTATCCGTTGTTGTTACTTCTCCTTGGTTCTGGAACCTTGTCCAAGGTGGATGTTCTCTGCTGGGCATGAACTGTAGGATTCAAAACACTTCGTGCTCCAGGTCATGCCTGTTGGTCCATCAGCATGTCTGTTCTACAAATGTCTCTGCCCCCAATCTTCTAACATTGTCAGGGAAACTAATCATTGGGAGTAGATGTGAACATTCTCCAGAAATCTGCCAATTGGTAGGATGTCCTTCGTTGTCTTTCTGGGTCTCCCTCCAGAGTAGTGCAGAAGGGTCCCTTTTCATCTTGAATCCAAACTCCAAGCAGACCCTGCGAGTTCAGCATCACCTTTTCCCTCCCCATCAACAGGTCAGAGAGACCCTCCATGATCCTTAGGTGTGAGCTGAGGGGGAAGAACCAGTGGCTGGGGACTTGTTAGTAACCCAGCTCCAGATCCATTTTAGAGCTGGCTTCTTCAGATCATTCCCGAAACCAACCATCCTGGGTCAAGCTGTCCAAGAAGCAGACTCTGAGTCAGGAATCAGCATACACTGGATTTATAAAGGGAGGAGTGTCATGAGATCAACATGAAGAGGAGAGAGGGATGAAGGACTGAGAGAGGGAAGATATGAGCTGTTCTGTCATCTTGGTGCGGGCCTCAGCAGGTCCCATAGTGAGTTCTGGGCTGGGTTGGGGACCACCTAGGTCGAGGGCATGACCTGGGCAAGGTGGCTCTCTTCGGCCAATGGCAATTCACAGAAAATCATTCAGACCAGAGCAGCCAGTCATCAACACTCCTGACACTGGGGTAAATGAGTGCCTCAGTCTTGCAGAGGCCTACGGACACCACACGGTAGCATCACTGTGTGTCGCCACATCTCTCGCGGCCTAAAAGATTTAATTGGCACATAACGTCCTCCATTATAAGGGAGGAAACTTCGCCCAGAGACATGGGCCTAGGAATATCAGCGGTGTTGATAATGTGGTGGCTGTGGATGGGGCTTCCCGTAATCCCAAGGTTGAAACAGCAAAAACATGTCTTCCCCCACCCCCAGATGCTCTCATGGTATTTTGTATTTCCTTCCCGGTAACAGAAGTGTAGTGAAGAAGCAAAGATTCTGTCCTCTGAACTTCCTATAAACTTTTAATATCACCCCTCTATAAAGATGAGACTTATGTTCTGTCCAAGTGTTGAAACTGACCCTTTCAAATTCCAGTTTCCAACAAAGTAATTCTGGCAGAGTTGAGAATAGGCCAGTCTTTCTAAATTCCTCTTCTCTGAATGAGTGCTGCTATTGCCTTCACACCTGTGCACTCTGCAAATTTACTCTTTCCTCAGAAGGTCTTTTCTTAGCTTTTGTCTTCCTCCGGAAGATTCTTCAAGACCCTCATTAAGTATTCATTCGTTCATAGGATTGCCATCTTAAGAGAAATACAGGACACACAAATAAATTTAAGTTTCTAATAAACAACCAATAATTTTTTAGTGTAAGTATGTCCAAATATTCCATGGGAAACCCTGCTACTAAACAATTCATGTGTCTTTCATTTGAAAGTCAAGAGTAACTAGACATCCCGTATTTTATCTGCCAAACCTATACATTCTTCCTCAAGTATTTAGGGAACATCTACCACATGCCAGAAAGTATTCTAAGCACTGGGAATTTGGCGGTGAACAAAAAAAACCTCAAATTCCTGCTCTCATGGACTTTATATTCTAGCGGAGGGACTCAAGCCATGAATGGATCCACAAGTAAATATACAATAATATTGTTAGAGCATAAATGAATGTCGCGTGGAAGTATACAGGGGAGGATGGGGGCAGGGAGTGCTGGGCTTGCAGGTAAGACAGTGCTATTTTCCAAAGTTCTCTCTGATTCCATGAGCCCAGAGAGAAGTGAGAAAGCTAGCGGTGTGTACATTCCAGGCAGAGTGAACCTCCCATACAAGTCCTGGGGGTAGGGGCGTGCTTGGCTTCTTTGAAGGATCGAAGGGGACTGGTGTGCTTGGAGCACAAGAGGTCAAAGGGGCAGACCATTTTCAGCCTTTTGGCCATTGAGAGTTTGGCATCTAGAGATATAGCAGACACGTGACAGGCCCTCGCCATTCAGACAGAGCCCATGTTCCATCAATAAATACTTGTTAAGGGACGCTGGGGTGCCTCAGTCAGTTAAGCGGCTGCTTTTGGCTCAGGTCACGATCCCACGGTCCTGGGATCGAGATGCACATGGGGCTCCCTGCTCAGCAGGGAGCCTGTTTCTCCCTCGGCCCCTGCTTGCCTGCTCTCTCTCTTATATAAATGAATAAAATTTTTAAAATAAGTAAATAAATCAATGTTTGTTAAATGGCTTCTACATTGAAAAGGGAGCCTTCTTGCTGGGACAGGGAGCCAGGGTGGAAACAAGGAGATCAACAATGAGGCCAGTGCAGGAACCCAGGAGAGCGGGGCTGAGAGGACTTGGACTCTCTGTGCTTGTAGCAGACACAGAGGTGGTGGTTAGTGCTTGGGTCCTGAGGAATCATGAAGACACAGCTGACCGAACTTGCTGATGGATTAGACGGGGATGTGCGTAGAAGAGGAGAGGCAAAACTGAGGCTGGAGGCTCTGGAGGGATGGACTGGCCATCTCCTGAGGCCAGGAACCCCCCAGCGGGAGTAAGGGTAGTGATCCATCACCAGAGCGGAGGCCGCAAGCAGGAGCTCAGCCTAAGACTTTTGATCTGCCTCTTAGCCATCCAAGGAGGGATGTCGAGGTAGCGGCGAGATGTTAAAAGTGGAGGCTCAGGGCGCCTGGGTTAAAGTCTCTGCCTCCAGCCCAAGTCATGACTTGGGATCATGATCCCTCTCTGTCTCTCTGCCTACTTGTGATATCTTTCTCTGTCAAATAAATAAATAAAATCTTTTTAAAAAAATAAGTGGAGGTTCAAAAGGGAAATACAGGGGCGCATATGTGACTCAGTCAGTTGAGCGTCTGACTCTTGATTGTGGCTCCAGTCATGATCTCAGGATCGTGGGATCGAGCCCTGCACTGAGTTCCACGCTCAGCACGGAGCCTGCTTGAGAATCTCTCCTTCTCCCTCTACCCCTCCCTGCTCACGCTCTCTCTCTCTCTCTCAAATAAATAAATAAAACTTTTTTTAAAATGGGAGATACAAATGTGGGAGCAGTGAGCATACAAAAAGTGTGTGTCTGGATGAGATCTCTGGGGAGTGGGTAGAGCCAGAGAAGGCCTGAACTCAGGGTCTCCAGGTGTCTCGAGGTTGGGGAGACACATGGAAACAGAGAGTCGTCGTCAGCTGAGCAGGAGAATCAAGAAAGAGTATCCCGGAAACCACAGTAAAACCGCGTTTCAAGAAAGAAGGTGCGATCGCTATGTCAAGCGCTTCCAGAAAGTGAACTCTGATGGGGCCTGACCACTGGGTTTGGCAGCCAGAGTCGCAGACCCCTTCCACCAGAGCTATCTCCGGAAAGCAGTGGGAAAGAAAGCCTGACCAGAGTGGGTTCGAGAGGAATGGAAGGAGAGAAAACAGAGAACAAGACGGGTTTTGCTCTGACGCAGGGATGACCCCAAATCCAAGATGAGAAATGACCACATTGGAGAGGACGGAAGTCATGTGAGGAGCGCTGCTCCTGAGCAGAGGACAGAGGGCGGGAGCTGGTGCAGGAATGGAGAGGTTGGCTTGTGACAGGAGCACAGACAGCCCACCGGGAGTGACAGCGGGGCGTGGACGAGGCGGCGAGAGGAGACAGTGGGAGCACGCGGGAGCCTTCTGCTGACTGCCCATTTCCTGAGATCAGAAGCAGGGTAGGGGTGAGGAGAGGGAGGGGTGTGTTAGCTGGGGAGATGGGGAGGGGGTGAAGTTAGACCCAGCAGCATGGCTGTATGTTTCTTCGGTCGCCCGCAGCTGTCCCAGGGCAGACAAGGTGTAGGCAGAAAATCGGATGTAAGCAGGGGTGGAATTTTGGCAAGCAAATAAAGGGCAAAGCGAGAGAGAGAGGCAAGGGAATGCTTGTGATGCTTGCCCAAGAAATCTAAATCGGGTTAGGAGGGAAGCGGGGACATCGGGGGTGAAGGACAGTGAACAGGTGGTGGGGCCAGGGGATGGGAGGATCCAGCGGGACCGTAGGATCACGGGCCCGGGCTCTAGAGAGAGCGCTGGGCAAACAGGAAGTGGCGGTCAGAATGGGAGCCTGGAGAGTGAAAGTTACAAGGACCTGCGGTCATGAGTCATGTCACGGGGGGGGGGGGGGGGGGGACACTGGAGAACGCAGCGACTGACTGAGGTAGGGTCCAAGTCCCTGGAAGAAAGGGCGTGGGGCTGAGAGACCACAGCCCTGGGTGAGTCTCTGCGTGTATAGGAAATCACCGGGAAGGGCGGGTTCCAGGGAATGAGTGAACTGGTGTCTTGGTTTCCTATTGCTACTGTGACAGATTACTACAAACCTAGCAGCCTGAAACAATACATTTTATTATCTCAAAGTCTCAGAGGTTAGAAGTCTAAAGTCAATCTCATTAACTCTTCAGTCGAGGAGATCACCAAGGCTGGTTCTTTCTGGAAGCTCAAAGGCAGAATCCCCCAGGCTTCTCTCCCACCTCCTGTGGACTCGGACCCCCTTGCATCTCTCCCATAAGGACCCCATGGCTACATGGGGCCCAGCTACTTAATCCCCCCCATCTCAAGTCATCTCAAGTCAGTCCTATCTGCAAAAGTCCCTTTTGCTCCTTACGTATCACATGTGCTGGAGATAGGACACAGACATCGTTGGGAGGCTGTTACCCAGCCTACCACACCAGCAATTTATTTTTTCCTCTATGAAGACTTCCCTGATTTTGGCCTCCCCCACCCCTCCTGCCACCCCAGGCTGAGTTGATAAGTATTCCCCTTTAGGTCCCCACTGTACCCTCTTAGAACATTCCTATATTAGAGGATATGCATTCTTCACTGGAGTATGTACTGTGTTGAGTTCTGGGTTAGTCACTCTTTATAAAAACAGGACGCAGCATCTTGAAAGCTCTCACCCTAACTGCCAACGTTAGCTTATGCTTCTGCCTTCCCAGGTAGACCGTGGATCACGGCAGGACGGGAACTGCTCGCACTCATGTCCATGTCCTTGGCACCTGCTATAGCCCTTGACATATGATATGCCCCCAGCGGATCTTTTCCAATGATTAGATGAGCTCTGGTTGCATCTAGTAACAGAGGCACCTTCTCTAAGTGAACACATGCACGTGAAAAAGAAACGACTCTCATAACCCTAACACAGCTTCCCGACAATGCATGTGCCTTAATGTGTACACGGATCATTTTACTAATCTGCGTGCTAATCCCTCAGATGTCTAGAACCAAGTGCTGGCCTCCTGAATACTGTGTATTTTTACATACCAGCTTCGATCTTACTTAAGGAGTGCTTGGACACCAATGTTTGCAGTGGGCCTGCCAAGCCAGCTTGTGTAGGAAATTTAGATCGGGTGATATCTCCAGGGAATTTGCTCGAATTAGAAAGGAAAGTATCAGCTATTTCCCATTTAATCACAACAATTGGAGACCAATAAGAATACGCCAGCAATCATTTGAAAATGGATCCCTCAACAAGCAGCCTTGTAAAGTCATAAATAATCTTATACACAAAAATTACCTGCAGATACTTAGGAAATTCATGTTCTTTTACAATTATTAATTCAAAGAACTTTTTGGTAGCAGTGGGTTCCAAGGAAGATTTCAGTATCTGCAGTTATAGATAATGGTGAAATCAGAATCTGGGACAGAGTCCATTGTAAATCTTTCATCAATGGAATTATCAAAGCTTGAGTCGTGTTTTCACAAGACACGTTGTTTTCTTCGGCCGTGTAGTCCTACCACTATGGGCAAAGACATCTTTGGGTGCATCTTCTGTGTGCTGTAAACACCTGTAGCATAACCCATCTGAAGAGCTGAGCAGATTCGCAGTTGGAAAAGCCCAGAAGAATGCTATTGCCCTATACTGCTTTAGGAACCCCAGGCCTGGCCAAATTATTGTCCCTAATTAGGGGTATTTTCCCTCAGGACAGTAGACAGCAGTTCACCCATCCCATTTTCAGGAAACGCTCCTCAGGTTCTAAAGTAGAATATTAGAATTTCTTTAATTAGAATTAGAATTTCTTCAAACTCCAGGCCTACTTCCTCTCAACAAATTGCTGGGTCATAGTTTCTAAATTTAGACTTTATGCAAAGAACGAAGCTACTTCCGGTTCTGAAGGGACACTGGTCACAGTTTCTCTGTTTCAGCTTGACAACAAGAAAAAGTCAAACAACTTAAAGATTGTTGGCAGCATTTATCAATCATTCATCAGCCTTTGACTCCTTAGACAAAAGCCATCTGAAGGCCAAATCTTCCTGTCCTCAAAGAGATAGAAAGCCCTCATGTTCCTGTGGAGCACCAGACTGCCACTGAAATCGAACTCAGGCTGGCTGTAGGTATCTATCCCAGAAAACCTCATGTGTCCCTGAACGAAGGGTCGTGGCCAAGTGCATTCACTGGGTAATGTAGGGAACAGCAAAAGTGAAAGAGATCAGATTCCATCTATCCTTGGAGAAACATGGTGACCGGACGGGGCACGTTTAATTCTTCAGCAGGGGGAAGAGGGAGCTGATTACACAAGAGTGTTTCATTTGGGGAAATACGATAATTTGTACACCTTTCTGAATGTAAGTTACATTCAACAGAAAGCTTTAAAAGAGAGAGAGAGGAAAAAGAGGGTGCCTGGGTGACTCAGTTGGTTAACTGTCTGCCTCCAGCTTGAGTTATGATCCTGGGATCCTGGGATCCAGCCCTGCATGAGACTCCCTGCTCAGTGGGGAGTCTGCTTGATCCTCTGCCCCTCCCCCCTGCTCAAGCACATGCTTGCTCTCTCTCTCTCTCTCTCTCTCTCTCTCTCTCGCTTGCAAATAAATAAATAAATAAATCTTAAAAAAAAAAAAAAATCAAAAGACCTTTGCCCTGCTTTGAAGGAGGTGCTGGTGCTTTCCGCAGGACGAACAGCATGGACTTCTGACTCCCCAGCCCCACCCCAAGCCTCCTGAACCAGAATCTGGGTTTTCATGGGATCCCCAGGAGATCTGATGTACAATGAAATTTGAGAAGCACTGATCTAGTAACAAACAGATAATCAGAAGCACGTATGGAAATATAATAAACCAACAGAGGGGGTGCACAGGGCACCGAGGAGGCCGGAGGAGGTTGCCCTCACCCAGACCAGCACCAGACGTTGCTACCAGGAACGTCTAATGGCCAGAAATGTGGGCCAAGAACCTTGGGTTTGCTCCCTCTCTCATTTACAGGTTAGCATTTTAGCGGAGAGCAGTAATTGGCTGGAATCAGTACCAAAGAAGCCTGCATCTCAGGCCCAGAAAGTGATGCTGTCATTCTGCCATTATTTAAAAAGATAAATGGTGTCTACAGCCAGGGACAAAGCAAAGTAGGGCAAGCAGGAGGAGAACCTGATAGGGAAGTGCTCCGCAAATAATTAGCGGCTAATTTTAGCCCGGCAGCTTACCTATTTTTTCATGATTCAGGAAAGCTGAGTTGTAAAAATCTGACCCCGCAGGAGGGAGTTGAAAATCATACCGAAGATCTATCCATGCTATCTCGAGTCGGGGACACCGAAGGCAGGGCCCCAGCGGCATCTCCGCTGTGAGGGGCTCCTGCTTTCCTTATCCTTCTGTGTGTCACGTCTACCATCACCATGAGGGTCTTTGTCTAGACTGTTTGGTCTTTTTAAAGTAGGATCATAACAAATGAACTCCAGGTCCTAAGAATGCTAAACACCACAAAGAGATGATCTCTGGTGTTGGTGTGGTATATTCCCTGCATCTGGCCTCGATCACAGCGGAATTGTTTTAATTATGGTACGGCGTCGCTAACTCGTTTAGTTTATGGCCTGATGTGGGAGCACTTTGTCCTGTGTTCGTGACACTTTGGTCTCATGGCCCCCTTGGGTTGACTTCCCTGACTCCCAAGGATTTTAACATGCATTTTGTCTCTGCTGAGATGAAGAGCCAGCTTTGGTTTTCATAGACAAAATTTCTGGTTTTCCAAAGTCATGCCACTTTCTGTTGCTAAGATTCAAGTTGATGGCATCCCCTCCCTGCAAATGGGGGCCCTCTCCAAATTTAGTGAATACTTTCAATATCTTTGTCTGAATTGCTGATAAAGAACTTACCCCTGAGGACGTCCTTGAGTCGATAAGAAGTCACTGATAAGCGTTGTTTAGGAATTTTCAATGGGCTAATAATAGTATTGCCAGCCTCTCAGCTTCTGGCTTAGGGTAGCTTGGGAGGTAGAATCTAGAATCGTCGGCCTTATTCATGTTCATAAGGGCCACTCCTCTGTCCCCCACCGTCCACTTTCCACCACCCGCAGCCATATATCCTGCTCCCATCGACGCAAAAGGAAATAACATGGGTCTGGCATAATCCTCTTCTTACCAGCCCAAGCCTTGGCCTTAAAATGTAAGGAAATAAGACCATTTTCCCTGCGCCATGGCCAAGGCTGTCTGCAGCTAACCCAGTGTGGTTTCTGAGCGGCACTCAGTAAGTGGAACAGAGAGTAAGCCCGATCACCCGATGCCCAGAAACACGCACGGGGTGAGATATTTATTAGTAAAAGTGGCAGGAATGATTCAAGATCTGAGGTCACCAGCCCCTGAGAGCAGCCCATCAGCCACCGTGGATAGAAGCTGACCTCCCTCCGCACTCCCGCTCCAAGGTCCGCTGGCTCTGAACAGGCTACAGCGTCAACCTAGGGAAGCTCCAATTTTTATCTAAAACAGAAACGCAGACCATCATCAAGCCCAGACAACCACATGCTCTGTAACGAGAAAACATACGTCGGTCTGTGTTAAATTATACCTTAGCCATGCACAGGCAGGCCCCGTCGAGGCTCGATAATTCTACTCTGCTTTAACTTGTCCTGATAATTTACTTTTTGGATCAAATCCCTGCCGTTTTGGTGGGACTCCCTGGGGCGTTATTTTCATCCATAGGAACCACCTCTTTTGCAAGAAATAAACCTCATTCTTCCTTCTCCATTTCTGATCTGACCATAACATATGCAGACTTTGTCCTGGGGTCACATACCTGCTCCCTGGGTTCCTTATCAATGCCTGAATCAGTGTTTCAATTGTAAGCAGCGAGCTTGCAGGAACTGAAAGTGTGCCCATAGGCGCGCACGCGTGTGAGTGTGTGTGTGTGTGTGTGTGTGTGTGTGTGTGTGTAGATTCTTAACACTAGTGGCAAAGAGAAGGAGACTACTAAAGTTCAGCATTAGAAAATAAATAGAGCAGGGGTGCCCGGGGGTCTCAGTCATTAGGCATCTGCCTTAGGCTCAGGTCATGATCCCAGGGTCCTGGGATCCAGCCCCGCATCAGAATCCCTGCTCAAAAGGTAACCTGCTTCTCCCTCTTCCCTGCTTGTATCTCCTTGCTGTCTCTCTGTGTCCAACAAATAAATAAAATATTTTTTAAAAAAATTAAAGAGATCAAAAAATAAAATTAAAAAGGAAATTAACGAAGCAGGGAATTAATTTAAGGGTTTAGAAGTTTCTTTTTCATGGAATCCAGTGACTTAAATTGCTGTGTTCACTGTGGCAGGTGACAGTGGACACTTGTCCTCCTCCTGCAGGATGAATCACTCGGGGTCCATCTGCCTGGTGACAGTTGTGACAGCCCCCTGAGCCCCAGGCAGGGCTTCTAGACCAATGCCAAAGGTCCCAACCCTTCACCATTTTTTCCCAATGATGTGACAAATGCCTGGGGACCAAAGTCTCTCATCTAGAAGGCTCCCCAGGTCCCAGACCCCGTACCCTCCCACTTATTCTCTTGCTCTTGCTTCCCCGGGTCTCAGTCACATGGAGTCAAAGGCCCACTGTTCCCCCTGCTCGGCCTGATACCCCTCGATTTGCCTCTATGTCCTCACCCATCCTCCCTTGACCCTACTTTCTCCAGAGCTCATCTCTCCAAAATAGAATTCATGACACAGAATCATACTTTCTTTCTTTTTTTTTTTTTAAGTAGGCTCCACACCCAGCGTGGAACCCAGTGCGGGGCTTGAACTCAAGACCCCGAGATCAAGACCCGAGCTGAAATCAAGAGTCGGCTGCTTAACCAACTGACTGAGACACCCAGGCGCCGCATGCATAGCCTGTATGGGATCTAAATCACCTTTGATAACCAATCCTTGGTTGTCCCTCATAGACGGGGATTTCTGTCACCCCCACAGGACCGCTAAATCCTGCTGCGCTGTGATGGGTTTATCCTTGAACCATTATTCATTCACACATACATGCACCTGTGTATTCAACGATGTATTTAAAAAGTGTTTGTTGGGGCACCTGGGTGGCTCAGTGGGTTAAGCCTTTTTGCCTTTGGCTCAGATCATGATCCCAGGGTCCTGGGATCCAGCCCCGCATCAGGCTCTTTGCTCAGCAGGGAGCCTGCTTTCCCTCCTCTCTCTGCCTGCCTCTCTGCCTACTTGTGATCTCTGTCTGTCAAATACATAAATAAAATCTTTTAAAAAAATAAAATAAATTAAAAAAAAATAAAAAGCTTTTGTTAGGAAGGTCTGGGTGGCTGAGTCAGTTGAGCCTCTGCCTTCGGCGGGGTCATGATCTCAGGGTACGGGACGGGACAAGCAGGGAGTCTGCTTGTCCGTCTGCCTCCACCCCTCCCCCGGCTTGTGCTCTCTCTGTCCCTGTCCATCTCTCAAATAAATTATCTCTAAATAAATAAATAAATAAGTTTTGTTAAACATCTGTCTTGTGCCAAGCAAGGAAGAGATAAACAATTTAATATTGCTTCCTCAAGAATCTCACAGTCTAGTAGTGGAGTCAGATAAATAAAGATAATTATGGTTATGAAAGAATAAAGAAATAGTAATATTGAAATGGGAAGAGTATTTTGGGAGCTCTGAGAAGAGATATCTCATGCAGCTTGGGGGGGTTAGGAAAGCCTTTTGGACAAGGCTGGGGTAAGACCCAATTTATTGCTTGCCGTAAGGCAAATCTAGAATTAAGGCAGCGAGTGAAATCAAATTACATCTCAGAAAATCAAATTATAGGTCCATAAAGTTTCAGCCAACATATGGAAAAAATTTTTATTATGTCCTTGACCGAATGCATCCAATCTTCAGTAGGCAGCTTCTTGCTGTGAGCACAATTAAATGGCGTAAAGATGTTGGTTGTTGTAGTCTTTAGGTCCTTGGGAAACATCTTGAGGATTCAAGGTCCACTTTCTCTGCCCTGGCTCACTGCTATTTTCATAACAGATCTTCAGAGGGACCAATGAGCCAGAGACCCGGCTGTTTCTAAAAGATGACCTCTAAAGTCAGAGATATTGAACATAGACTCACGGAAGGTTTGCGATGGACTTTGCGGACAGAATCACATCCAGAATTTTCCTACCTAAAAATGCCTGAAAATGAAACATTAGGTATCCATACACACAAACTGCAGTGCTGATCTACTTAGGCCTGCTGCTTCCCACAAATAGAAAGAGAAGGAAAAAACAGCTTCCAGTCAAAATGAGATCAGCTCATCTGACCCAAAAAAAAAAAAAAAAATCCAATTAATTTACAATAAGACAATTAAGGCAATTCCCAGGGAATAAACTAGCTTGGGCTTTTAACTAATCCTGGGTAAGCCTTGGAGACCAAGTTGACTTTAGACAGTGATCCAAACGTTTACATGCTTATTCGGAGTTTGGATCTCTTTGATTCACAAGAAGGGTTCCCGATATTGGTGACAAGCTGTGGGATTTTCCCAAGACTTGTCATTGCTTAGCCCCTGAATGGCAACTTTTTTGTATCCCCAGTGTGTAACATCTTGGAAACTAGAACAAGCTTGATCAACATTTATGAGCTCGCTTAAAATCCGAAATGTAGAAAGAGGGTGACTGGAGAAGAGGAAATAATCCAATCTCTGCGGAGGGTAGTGAATCTGGTGCCCTTCCTTGGACGGCTCCAATCATCTTAGCCCAGAACATAAGAACCAGTCCGATTCCCAGTTCAGAATGTCAATATTTCAAATTACGTGTATTTGCTGGGTAAGGTCTCTGTTTATGTTTGACCATGTCGTGCAGCTCTGTTTGTCTGTCCTTCGACATGTTTTTCTACCCTGATGGGAAGCTTCGGCAGAGTGGAAGTGATGCCTATTTCAGCGTCTTCGTGGCTGTCCAGTGGGTGCTTAAAGATGCTCTTCTGGACAGAGCTTTCAGGAGACCCTAATGAGGAACACCATTATGAATGGACTGAAATAACCAAAAGACCAGCCTTCTGTTCGCAGGGAGAATGCTGAGTGAGATCGCTGTGTTTTCAAAGCGCAACGCCGTCACGTAGAATACATTCCTCAGTGCCTTGCCAGTCTCTCCCTCCATGCCCCAGCGCCCACTTCCCCCAAGGGCCGTGTCTGGGGTCAGCAGAGGAAGGGGAGGCAGACATGAAGGGACCACACTGTTCAGTGGCTTCTTCCTTAGGCCACGCCATGCTCCGTAGGCATAAGTGACCAGCTCAGGAATGGCCGGCCATCCTAATGCATATATTTTTTTTAAGATTTTATTTATTTATTTGACAGACAGAGATCACAAGGAGGCAGAGAGGCAGGCAGAGAGAGAGGAGGGAGCAGGCTTCCCGCTGAGCAGAGAGCCTGATGCAGGGATGCAGGGCAATCCCAGGACCCTGAGATCATGACATGAGCCCACGGCAGAGGCTTTAACCCACTGAGCCACTCAGGCGCCCCCTAATGCATATTTCTACCCAGTGCCTCCAACAAACCTCCCAGCAGTGACTCACTCGGGCAGGGGCATCAGGGAAATGTCCGGTTGGTTTGCTGGCTAGAGGGGCTTCAGAGAGCTCCAGGTACACTTGCACTTTCCACGTTCGGTTGATAGAGGCTAGTCCGGTGGGTGGGGGGTATGGCTAGGAGTTTATATATTTAACAAGAACCCCCAGATAAGTCCCAGGATCATTGATTCCTATCCAGCCCCTTCTTTTTACACATGATTACCGATGAAGAGACCAAACCAAGGACACAACAATGACCTGGCCAGGGTCACACAGCCGATCTCTCGTTGAGCCTCGGCTAGCCCACAAGGAGCCATGTTTTTACTTCGTCCCACACAATGCTCTTTTAACACTGTAATTAACCAGTCTCCTGGAAATGACACCTTTTCACAAGCACGTTGGTCACGTGACCTTCAGGAAACCCATGGGACCGTGTTGGCACTTGTCAGCTGGCATGGTTTATTCCAAAGTGACTTGCTGCATAAGACAAAATACCTCCATGGGTAGCACCTTCCTTCAGGCTATGCGTAATTCAAGGAAATACAAGCCAGTCTCCCAAGTGCAGAGGGATTTGCAGGTAGAAAAAGCAGGAAAAGGAGTGCAGAAACAATTCGAGGACTATTCACCACCACAACAAAAATACTTCGACATATTTCAATGTCTGCGTTCTAATTTTTATTCTAAAAAACAAAACAAACAAAAAAAACCTTTTTTTTTCCAGCTATAAACTTCCAAAGGCATTCTCTAACACTTTAAAAAGGCGACTGCTTGTTTGTTATTGAAGATCTCTATACTGTAACACAAATATCAAAAAGTGATTTTAGAAAGACCACTAGTAGGCAAGGTTACAAGACAGTGGAAGGTCTCCAAGCTCCCTGTTCTTCCCACCCCAGCAACCACACACCCATGGCGGCCATGGTCCTGCTCCCAGCCTCCTGGTCTTGAGCATTTCAACACATTCCTCTTGTTCTCAGCCTTCTCAGGACCAGCTTCACCCTTTTTTCTCTCCTTAGGGATGGCTACCATCCCTTCTTCAGATTTCCCCACGGCCCTTCCCTGCGGGCCTCTTCCTGCCCCGAATGGTCCCTCCTCTGTCGCATCTTCAAGTGGGTCTCCCATTTAGGTCCCTCCCGTTTTGATCCAATATATTTTTCTTGCGTAATGCATCTGCTTTGAGACTAAAGTGTCCACCTATAGACGTAAGACTCCCAAATCTGGGGGCACCTGAGTGGCTTGGTAGGTTAAGCATCTGCCTTCAGCTCAGGTCATGATCCTGGGGTGCTGGGATCAAGTCCTGCATTGGGCTCTCTGCTCAATGAGGAGTCTTCTTCTCCTTCTCCCTTTGCCTCGCCCCCTGCTCATGTTCTCTCTCTCTCCCTCTCTCTCTCTCTCCAAAAGTAAATAAATAAAACCGAAAGGAAGGAAGGAAGGAAGGAAAGAAGACAGACTCCCAGATCTGTGTCTTTGGGGCTGAGCTCCTTCCCCCGAGCTCCAGGCACCTTGTCCAACCACCTGGACATGCCATCTAGACATCTTGCAGGCATAGCACATTCCACATCCAACATGGCGTCCTCTGGTCACACCTGCCCTCTCGCCACACCGCAGTGGCAGGGAACTGAGCCTCCAGCCACCCCACCCCTGAAGTTAGACACTCCCGTCATCTCAGACGCCTCCGTCTAGGGCAACCACTCCACACATCCCATCAGCCTGTCTCAGGCCAGCACCGTTCCCAGTGCTCCCTCCCTTGTCATGTCTGGCAAGAGCCTCTGGACCAGCTTCCCTGCCTCCTGCCTCTCCTTGCTCAGCCCCCTCGTGCACTGTCTGCAGAGTTACTTTCCTTCTGAGAGGCTGATTGGCTTGTTTATCTGGCTCCCCTTTGCCTGTCAGGTAAAGCTGGGATTTCATCCATGGTTGGTTCCATCAGCCTAGCTTTGCTGATCATTCTGACTAACCTCTTCACTCCGCCAGTCTACGCATCCTCTTGTCAAGTGAATGCGCTGTTCCCCCGAACACTCCAGGCTTTCCTGGGATTTCCTGCCTTCGCACACTCTGCTCTCTGAGCCTGGACACCCCCCTCCCAAGACCCCTCTTTCTTCTTTCATAGTCTAGCAACCCCCTACTTGTCCATCACCTTCTCTGAACTCTTCTCTAATATTTCAGGCATGGTAACTTGCTCTGCCTTCCTGAATCCTACAGCACTTAGTTTGAATTTGAATTTCTGTGTTGATGTGTCTGCATTCTTAAGTGTGCGTTCAGATGCTCAAAGGCAGCGGCGTGGTGTATCTGTCTCGGCATCTGAGCACGTAGCATGTGGAAGTTGTTCATTAATTGGAGGGGGAGAGGGGAATGCGATACTGAAACCAGGCATGACTCTCTCATTTTTTTTTAGATTTATTTATTTATTTGAGAGAGAGTGAGCCAGGCATTGGAGCAGAGGGAGAGGGAGAGAGAACCTTAAGCAGACTCTGTGCCGAGTGCGGAGCTGGACACGGGGCTTGACCCCCAGACCTTGAGACCATGACCTGGGCCAAAACCAAGAGTTGGATGCTTAACCAACTGTGCCCTTGAGCGCCTCACCAGGCACACATTTCTACTTAAAATCATTTAGCATTAGCTTTACGAGGTATCATTCGCACACGATACTCACCACCTACATTAAGTGTACAATTCAATGGTTTTAGCAACTTCACAGGAGTGTGCAATCATCAATAATTTTAGAAATTGGTGTCCCCTCAGAAAGGTATCCCCTCCCTAACCCCCTCTCCCATTCCCTCAGCCCTAGGCAATCGCTGATGTACTTTCTTTCTATATACATTTGTCTATTCTGGACACAGAGTGACAAAATACATGGTCTCTTGTGGCTGGTTCCATTCACATAACATGCTTTCCAGATGCATCCATGTGGTAGTATGTACCAGTATGTAGTGTGAATCATTCCCCCTTTATTTTTTTAAGATTTTGTTTATTTATTTAAAAGAGAGAGAGAGAGAAAATGCGTGTACACAAGTTGGGGGGAGGAGCAGAGAAAGAGGCAGAGGAAGAAGCAAACACCCTGCTGAGCAGGGAGCCCACTAGGAGCTGATCCCAGGACCCTGGGACCATGCATGACCTGAGCTGAAGACAGATGCTTAACAACTGAGCTACCCAGGTGCCCCGATCATTCCCCTTTTATGTTCAAATAAGACTCCATTGTATCACATCTAAGAAACGACTGGCTAACCCAAGGTCATATGGATTTACCACTGTGCTTTCTTCTAAGAGTTGTGTAGTGTTCAGTTCATTTTGATATGATCCATTTTGTGAATGGTGTGAGGTGGGGATCCAATTCATTCTCTTGCATGTGAATATCCTGTTGTCCTTACACCGTTTGTTGAAAAGACTATTCCTTCCCCCACTGAGCTGTCTTGGCATTCTTGGGAAATCAACTGATCATAAATGTAAGAGTTTATTTGTGGACCCTCAATTTTATCCATTGAGCTATATGTCTATCTTGATGCTAATACTAATCAAACCATTAATTATGGATCAAAAGATACTGTCCCTGTCAATAATTAAGCTGGAGGCAAAAATATGAAGCTCAGAAGGGTCCCTAAAATCGCAGTAAGCTCAAGGTCCTGAGAGAACTCTTGCCCTAGAGGAAGGCAGTGGGCTTCAGCTGCTGAAAGTCTCTGCGTAGATACTGTTTGCAGGCGGGAATCAAGCCCGGGTCACCATTCTTTGGAACTGGCGGTGTCCCTGCCCAACAGACTTCCTCTCTCCAGAGCCCTGCTGAAAATTTCCATTCTTTTTTTTTTGCTTCAAAACAAACCCCACTTGGTTCTTATCTCACACTTCTCCTTTATGCCAAAGTTTATATTTTGAGTTTCCCCACATTTCAGATACAGTCTTCAGGAACAAGTAATTCATTTTTTCAACATGTATTTACTAAGCAAATGTTCTATATCAGATATCGTTCTTGACTCAGCAAACATACTAGTAAATGGAACAGAGGATCCTTCGCCCTTAAAGAACTTACATTTTAGGGGCGCGGGTAGGCAAGAAAACAAGCAATCAAATAAATGAAGTAACTCCAGATAACAATAAGTGCTAGAAAGAAAGTAAAGAGAGAGAACAGGATCCCAAGTGAAAGCTGGGTCCTATTTTAGACAGACTGGTGGAAGGGAGCCTCCCAGAGGAGGTGGTATTTGAGCCGAATCCTAAACATTGAGAAGTGAGCCTTGTGAAAAGCCACCATCAGCCACCTCCATTCTGACCTCAGTCTGTACCTTCTAATTGATTAAATTCTTCTTTTCAGCTTATCTCTTAACTTCAGCAAAAGACCCTCCAGGCAAACATCTCCCCACAGGAACTGAAACTATCCCCTCCAGCAATAGGGGCTGCCTCAAGCCAGCAAGACCTCTTGGCGACTCACCCAAGACAATGATGACCTGATCTTTGCTGCTCACCTGTATGGACCCAAGGACCTTTGTACCACACTTTCTTTATATAAATACTTTAGAAGAATCTTCAGCACTTTGGAGACAAGTCTTTGAGACACTAGTCTGCTATCTTTCTACTGTTGTCCTCCCTGAAATAAATTCCTTACTCGTCTCTCTGCCTTTGGATTTTATCAGCAGCCAGTTGCCAAAATGTTTCTATTTGGGATCCCCAGAGGCAGGTGCTTTTGTACCCTTGGGCCCTTATTAACAAGGGAAGTTATCCAGACGGAGGTGACAGCAAGAACAAGGGCTCCAAGGAGGGTATGAAGAAGAGCAAGAAAGCAAATGTGGCTGGAGTGGAGTGAATGAAGGAGAAAGGGGTAGGAGGCAGAGGTCAAAGAAGAAGCCCAAGGCAAGACCTTGCGTGCAGTGCTTTGTCAATTAGGAATAAGAATTTAGACTTTTATTCTAAATATGAGGGAAAATCCTTGGAGACTTTTAAGCTAGGGAGTGGTGTGATCTGATTTACACCTTAAATACAGCACTCTGCTGGAAGAAAACAGAAGAAATTCTTTGTGACCTTGAGTCGGGCATAGATTTCTTAGCTATAGCACATAAAAACGTGATCCATAAAAGAAGATACGGACTTCATTAAAATTAAGAATTTCTACCCTTGGAGAAAATTAAGAAACACTTTCTCAGAGAAAATGTAGAGGATTAAAAGACAGGGCATCACCAGTCCAGTATGTAAGAAGCTTGGAAATTCAATCCTAACAACAAGCACAGAGCTGAACAAAGTAAAAAGTCAACTGGTGTTCTCAGATCTGTTAAAAAGAAACAACAGGCCCAAAATGGAGTCACTCGTCCTAAGCCCCACCAAGACTTAATACCTATCCTAAAACAGTTTCAGCCTCTCCAATGAGTGGAATCTCAAACCTGTCCGGAGCTTCCTGGAGGCACTAGTGAGGTCATCATCCGCATGATGAGACCCCTGCCTTCTCCAAAGGGAAGGCAGGGAGCTTACCTGAAATAATCTGCTCTCCACTTCCTAATCCATTTCCCTTCGGCCTATAAAAACCTTCCAATTTGTAAAGCTCTTGGACCTTCTTTCTACTTGCTAGGTAGGATTCCCAACTCATGAACTGTTGAATAAAGACAGTCAGATCTTTACATTTACTAGTTAAAATTTGTTTTTTAATAGACTCATAAGAGGAGTGAGGTCACAAGACAAACTGCTGCCCACAAAAATTGGAGTGAGAGATAGGTGAATGCAGAGAATCATACCTTATCTGAGGGGAAGCCCATAAACAAGAACCTGTATAGGAACCGGAACTGTAATTGACAAAGTACTGGAGACTCAATGTGAACAAGTTTGGGGGTAAAAACGTCAGGTGGACCCATTCAGAGGGAGATAAAATCTTTTTTTAAAAAAGATATTTATTTATTTATTTATTTGAGATAGAGTAAGAGAGAGCAAGAGCAGGGAGGAGAGGCTGAGGGAGAGGGAGAAGCAGGCTCTCCACTGAGCAGGGAGCCTGATGCAGGACTCAATCCCAGGACCCTGAGATCATGACCTGAGCTGAAGGCGGGCACTTAGCAGACTGAGCCACCCAGGCGCCCCTTAAATAAATAAAGTCTTTTTTAAAAAGTCTATTTACAATACTTCCCAGTACTTCAGGTCTGCCCACTGAGAAAAATTTACACAGCATAAGACAGAAAACACAGTTGGAAGAGACAGAGCAAGCATCATAACTAGACTCAGATATGGCAGGGGTGTTGGAATTATTCGCTCAGGATTTAAAGCAACTAGGATGAAATATGTTAGGTGTCTAATAGAGGAAGTAGACAGTAGGCAATGATGGCTAAGCAAAGTAAGTAGAGATATGCAAATTCTAAGAAAGGACCAAAAAGAAATGCTAGAAATTAAAGAAAACCAGAGTAACAGAAAGAAGAATGCCTTCAATAGACTTATTAGAAGGAATCTCTCTGTACTTGAGGATATCTCAATAGAAAGCAGTATTTGTAACATTGCATGCATATATTAGAAAAAGAGAAAGATCTAAAATCACAATCGAAGCTTCCACCTTGAAAAGCGAGAAAAAGAAGAGCAAATTAAATCTAACATAAGATCTCTTAAAAAGATAATGAAGGAATACTATGAACAACTCTGTGCCCACAAATTAAACAATCTAGATGAAACGGTCCCATTCCCTGAAGGGTGCCATCTGCCAAAACTCACACAAGAAGAAACATACATCTGAATAGACCTTTTGAAGAATTTGAATCAATACTTAATAACTTTCTAAAATAGAAAGCACCAGGCCCAGATGGACTTACTGGTGAACTCTACCAAACATTTAAGGAAGAAATGGTACTAATTCTCTACAATCTCTTTCAGAAGATATGACTTCTGAAAGAGGGAATGTTTCCTAATTCATATTCTGAGACTAACATTTTTTAAATACCAAAACAGACAAAGTCATCACAAGAAAGAAAACTACAGACCAATATCTCTCATGAACATAGATGTAAAAATCCTCAACAAAATATTAGCAAATAGAATTCAACAATGCCTAAAAAACATTATACCCCATGACCAAGTGGGATTTATCTGAAGTATGCAAAACTGGTTCAACATTTGAGAATCAATTAATGTAAGCCATCACATCAATAGACTAAAGAAGAAAATTGAATATATATATTATATACATATAATATATATATTCAACTTACCTTTGACAAGGGACCAAGCAAAACACAATGGAGAATAGTCTTTCCAGCAAATGGTACTGAAACAACTATAGATTGACATGCAAAATAATGAGTCTAGACACAGACCTCACACTCTTCACAAAAAATTAACTCAAAATGGATCACAGACCTAAAACTGTAACACAAACTATAATATTCCTGGAAGATAATACAGGAGAAAACATAGATGACCTTGGGTACGCCAATGACTTTTTACATACAGCACGAAAGAATTAATAAGCTGGACTTCATTAAAATTAAAAACTTCTGCTCTGTGCCTCTGATTGGCCTTGCTTTGGTCACATGCCAACAAACCCCTGGCTGTTGTGGTGGGAGAGGACTTTGACCCACAGCCCCGCCAGCCTGCAAACTTCTGATGAGGAAAGTGCTGTTATAAATTTAGAGCAAGTTTAATTGCCAAAACTTGGAAACAATCCAGACGTGCTTCGGCGGGTGAACGGATACATAAGCTGGGGTCCATTCAGACAATGGGTTATCATTTAGCGCTAAAAAGAAATGAAACCATGAAGGGACATAGGAGAACATGAAATGCACATTACTAAGTGAAAGAAGCCAATCTGAAAAGGTTACACAGGGCATCACCCCAACTCTGTGACATTCTGGCAAAGGCAAAGACAGTGGAAGATCAGTGGTGGCCAGGGGTTGGGGGAGGGGCCCAGAGGGCTCCTAGGGCAGTAATACTACTCCGTGTGATAACATAATGGTGGAAACATGTCATTATATATTTGTCAAAACTCACAGAATATCCAACGCCAGGAGTGGACCCTAATGTCAACTATGGACTTGGGATGATAATGACGTGTCTGTGTAGGTTCGTCACTTGTAATAAGTGTCCCGCTCTGGTTGGGGAGGCTGTGTGTGTGCCGGGGGCGGGGTAGGGCACGCAGGGGGCCTGTGAGAAATCTGTGTACTTTCTGCTCAATGTTGCTACGAACCAAAACAGTTCTAAAAAATAAAATATTTTTTAAAAGGCAAGGTAGCGACTGGGAGAACATATTTGCAAACCACACATTAAAAAAAAAAAAAAAAAACAAAGGACTTCTAGCCATACTATTAAAAACCTTTTAAACTCAACCATCAGAAGACAAACAATCCAACTGGAAAACAGCAAAGGACTTGGACTCTTCACTAAAGCAGATATATGAATGGCAAATAAGCACACAAAAAGATGTTTGACGTCATTAGCCACTAAGGAAATGCAAGTTAAAACCACAACAGATATCATTACACACTTTATTTTTATTTGAAAAATAAAAGAAACCGGATCCCTTACACAGTGCCAGTGGGAATGTAAAATGGTACAGCCACTCCGGAAAACAGTTTGGCAGTTTCTTATAAAATTAAAAATATACTTACCATACAACTTAACAGTGCCACTCCTATTTACCCAGAGAGAAATGAAAATTTATGTTCACTCAAAAGCACGTAAGTCAATGTTCCTAACAGTTCTGTTTATCGTCACCAAAACTTGGAAACAAGGTAAAGGCCGTTCAGTGGGCGAGTGGATGGGCAGCTGTGGCATCCCTGAATAGTACTCCACGGAATACGGTAATCCATACCACGACTACTCCACGGAATACGGTATTCCATACCGAGGGCTACTACGGGGCAATGAGAAGGAATGATGTATTGAAACACGCTCCAACATGAATGAATCTCAAATACATACTGATAAGTGATGGAACCAGAAAGAAGATGAAAACTGTACGATTTTGCTTATATAACATTCTGGAAAAGACCAGAGAGACACCACATGGTTGAGTGGTTTCCAAGGCTGGAAGCAAGAGGAAGGACACCGAATACAAAGTCCGGGGGCATATTTTAGGATGATGGAACAATTCCATGGCTTAACTGTGCTGGTGTACATTTGCCAAAATGTGTACCTTACAGACTGTGCACGTTTGTCAAAACTCTCAGAATGACCAGCCGGGCGTGTAACGATGTTGCGAACTGAAATGGGGCAGACGGGGTGGGGGGTAGCAAGTTTCAGGGGTGTAGCACTGAGAGCTCTTTCTCCTATGTTATGTTTAAGACAGTCAGGCACTCAAGTAGAAATGATACGAATGACCCTAGAGTTCAGGAGAGAGGTTAGAAATGCAAGTCTCGTTTCGACCCCGTGGGCATTTTCAAGGTGACTTTATACCAGTAGCACGCCACCAGCAATGACCAGATCAGTGTCACCTTTGTTATTTCTACATCGGTTATATAGTCTCCCTTAGCCCTGATAGAAATGGGGATAAGCCAGAATGGGGATGAGTCACTTCCTCTGTGTCACTCCGAACTAAATCTAGATGTGGTGGTCAAAAACCTGTAAACAGAACCTTTACCTTTGACCCACCTATTTTGTGAACCTCAAGTTGAAGCTCAGAACAAGGCCACGGCCTTCAAACTCTGAACCACCGTGAGCTATAAAAGAATGCCGGATTTGATTGGTCCTATAAAAGTGATTTATTGTACATATGCATGTGTGCAAAGGATTCGTAAGAATTTTCAGCAAATTGAAAACATATTTGAAACTTATGGAAGTTTGCAGGAATAAAAATGAGCAACAGATAGTAAGTAAGAGGGACTACCACACTAGACTTGTGGCTGCATAGACGTAAAAAGCAATTGCTTCAACAAACCCATCCTATGGAAATAAATAAAAAGTTAAAAGGAAAAGCCAGATCTAATTTACTCTGTTTGCACTTCCGTAGTCAGAAGGCTTTCGTTTTTTGTTTTGTCTTGGAATCGGCTCCCTTATATAACACATGTCAAAATAGCTGGAAAAATGTGATGAAACGGTGCCAGCTGACATTCTTGTCCCACAAGGACAACTCCCTCTAGCTCCTTATTTTCGTTTCACATTTTGGGCACCGTGAGCGAGTGGCTGGAGTGCAGGCAGGCCGCCACGTGGCTGCGCAGGAGTGAGAGTTAAAGCCTTGGGCCTTCCCGACCCATGGCGGTCTTACCCAGGGTGTGGTCAGCAGGAATTTTGCCATAAGTTCGATTCCTCCAGGAGTCCAGTTTTGCTAAAGTGTAATTTGGGAGGACCAGGGAAAGGGGAGCCCAAGTACTTTCAGAGATGTAGGGACTTTTGTTCAACTTCCTCATCACCAAGGAAGGAAAACATTGTATGTGTTCAAAAGCCTACCTTCCAGGGGAGGTTTTAAATAGGCAGGGCGCCTGGGTTAAAGCATCTATCTGCCTTCAGCTCAGGTCATGATCCCAGAGTCCTGGGATCGAGTCCTGCATTGGGCTCCCAGCTCAGCGGGGACCTGCTTCTCCCTCTGCCTATCACTCCCCTTGCTGTGTTCTCTCTCCGACAAATAAATAAATAAATAAAATCTTTATAATAAAAAAATAAACAGACAGCCAGACAGCCACACTCTAACCCCGGTTCCACCAAATGTGCTGTTTGGGGCTTCTAGCAACCCCTCAACATCTCAGGCAATTCTCTAAAACAAAGCTCGTCCATGTCGTTAGAAAGTTCCTATGATGGAAAACCCTATTAGAAAGGAATACATTCGGGGCGCCTGGGTGGCTCAGTGGATTAAGCCGCTGCCTTCGGCTCAGGTCATGATCTCAGGGTCCTGGGATCGGGTCCCGCATCGAGCTCTCTGCTCAGCAGGGAGCTTGCTTCCCTCTCTCTCTCTCTCTGGCTGCCTCTCTGTCTACTTGTGATTTCTCTCTGTCAAATAAATAAATCTTTAAAAAAAAAAAAATTATCAGGTTTGTGTTTAAAAAAAAAAAAAAAAAAAAAGAAAGGAATACATTCAAAACAGATAACAGATTTTTTCACATAGGTACTCAGAGAAAAGTGGTTTTTTTTTAAGTTTTTACTTAAATTCCAATTAGTTAGTATACCATGTAATATCGGTCTCAGGTGTACAATATAGTGATTCAGCACTTCCATCCATCACCTGGTGTTGGTCATGACAGGTGCACTCCTTAATCCCCATCGCCTATTTCACCCATCCCCCCATCCACCTGAGAAAGGGTTTGCACTGAATTCCTTGGATGACTGGAAAAATCATTCTAAAGGGTGTTTGCAATTAAAAAAAAAAATTATAGGAAATAAGAAATAATTTCTTTTTCAAATATTTATTTGTTTATTTTGGGGGGGGCACAATCAGGGGGAAAGGCAGAGAGAGAGAATCCGCCAGCAGACTCCCTGCTGAGTACAGAGCCTGACTCAGGGCTCGAACCTAGGACCCTGAGATCATGACCAGAGCTGAAATCAAGAGTTGGCCACTTAACCGGGTGAACCACCTAGGCGCCCCAAGAGAAATAATTTCTAAAAGACCTGTAATTTTTAGGGTGCTAAGTAAATCCCGAGATAAGACACCCCATCCCTCTATGTCTCAGAAACTTTTCTTGCTCAAACTAGATTCCTTTTGTCTACCTTCAATCAATCAATTGATCAGTATTTATAGAACATTTACAATATAGCTGACTCTATGACAGGCACCAGAGATGATCTGGATAATACGGAATGGGTGGTCCTTGCATGAAAGAAGTTTGTGATTTAGGAAATACTAAAATTCAAAATGGCAGCCAGCATTATATCTCTGCATTGCAGACGGAGTCAGGATGGGAGGCAAGGGTGGTCAGTGAAGACTGGCATCCTCAGGAAAAGCTTTGTTGTTTTTTTTAAGATTTAACTTATTTATTTGTCAGAGAGAGAGCACAAGCAGGTGAAGTTGCAGAGGGGGAAGGAGCCCGACGCAGGACTTGATCCCAGGATGCTGGGATCATGACCTGAGCCAAAGGCAGACTCTTCACTGACTGAGCCACCCAGAATTCCCAGGAAAAACTTTGTAAGTTTCATCTTTCTCCTGGCACGGAAGGAAGGACATCAAGTGTGGAATCAGGAAGCTCGGAGCCTGAAGGACAAGAGTGTCATTTCTCACTAAGGAGGCAATTATGCAATCCAGTTCACAGGGACAAGACAAGTTGATTTATGCAAATGGGCTGCCAAGACAGTCTAGAACTATCCAATATGGTAGACACATACCTATTCAAATATAAATTCATCACAATTAAATAAAATTAAGTGTTCAGTTCTTCAGTCTCGCCACATTCAGATGTTCAACAGCTATACGTAGCTGGCGGGTAGCATTTTGGACAGTGCAGATTATTTTTTAAAGATTTTTATTTATTTATTTGACAGAGATCACAAGCAGGCAGAGAGGCAGGTGGGGGGGGGGAGTGGGCTCTCCGCCGAGCAGAGAGCCCAATGAGGAGCTCGATCCCAGGACCCTGAGATCACGACCAGAGCCAAAGGCAGAGGCCCAACCCACTGAGCCACCCAGGCGTCCCTGGACAGCACAGATATTAAACATTTCCTTCATTCTAGAAAGTTCTCTTGGGCAGTGCAGGCCTAGAGCCAGGGAAGTGTGAAGCGAAAGGCAGGATAGCCGAGCATCAAAGAATCCCCCAAACGCATTGGTGTGTTGCTGTAGCTGGTTCCTATATGTTTCCTGTGACGACAAGTTTCCCAAATCCCACAGGGATTTGATTGCTTTAACAAATAACACACTGAGGACCTACTGATACGAGCAGGTGACATGAAGACACAGAATGAATCAAGCAAATGCCAGCAGTCAGGGAGCTCCATGCTTCCCAGAGGGGAGAAAAGGTGTGTTCTCAAATCATCATAACACAAAATAAAAGGTGGTAAGCATCCTAAGAGAGGTACAACGAAAGCATGTAAAACTTCAAAAAGAGACAGAATAGTTTCTATTTGGAGTTTTCAAGAAATTCTCTGAAATAGGCCTTAGAAATTCAAATAACAAATCCTTAAAAGGCAGAGTGGGGTGTGGTAGGAAATCCCCGAAAACCAAGAGTCCAGAGATCATCTGTAGGCTCGGTTATGCCCTCACGGTGCGACCTTGGGTGAGTCAGGGCCCCAGCCTCTGCTTCTTTAGCAACTGAATAAGAGGGAAAAAGGAGACATGAATTTCCAGGTGGGGTGAGGGACACAAGCGAAGGTCTGGGGACAGCTGTGTGTGTGCAGAAAATGGAATAGTGAGATTAGTTCTGAAGAGAAACCACAGCCCAACCACCTTATAACTTGTTCCTGAGCATTATATAATTCTAAGACATCCCCCAAAAAATGTTTTAAAAAATTAAAAGCCACCACCCCAAAAACAATAACTAGATTTTGCCCCTCCCCCAACTTCCCTGACAGATAACATTGTGTAAGTTAAAGGTGTGCAATATTCGATAAACTTATTGACTGCAAAATGATCACCACTTAACATTAGCTAACATCCCCATCATGTCGCATACTGCCCATTTCTGTTTCGGAGTGAGGGCATTCAAGATATACTCTCTTAGCCAATGTCAAGTATGTGATATAGTATTGTTAACCATAATCCGTACATTAGATCCCCAGAACTAATCCGTCTGATACCTGAAAGTTTGCACCCTTTGACCAATGTTTCCCCCTTTCCCCATTCCCCAGCACCTGTGCTAACCAGCATTCTACACCATTCTACTCTCTGCTTCCATGAGTTTGGCATTTTTAGATTTCACACATAAGTGATATCCAGGATTTGTCTTTCTCTGTCTGACTTTTTTCTCTTACTATAATACCTTCAAGGTCCACCCATGTGGTTCCAAATGGCAGGATTTCCTTCTTTCTCATGGCTAAATAGTATATATGTGTGATATTATATACCATGTGATATATATGGTCATATATCACATATTATATATCATGTATATATCATATCTTCTATATCCTTTCATCTGTTGACAGACAATGAGGTTGTTTCCATACCTCGGCTATTGTGAATAGTGCTCCACTAAACACAGGCGGGCAGATCTCTCTCAAAATTCTGTTTTCCATTTCCTTGGATACATATCCAGAAGTGGGATTGCTGGATCATACAGTAGCTCTACTTTATTTTCTTTTCTTCAACAAAAATTTTCAATGAGTGCAAGTTAGTATGCTTTTATTTTACCTGTAGCTTCTATTACAAAGGTCTTAAAATTACTATAAACCTGATAAAGATATCAACATGCTTTGAAAGTCCTTCCAGGTTTTGAAATTTACCTTCTATTGTGGGTAGATGAATAGGGAAGAATTCCTTTTCACTTAGGGAATACTGACGAAAAGTTCAAATATTTAGCATAGTTTTAGTTTTTACTTGTTGAACATGATTTGGGCCATGAATATGTAAACGTGTTTATTTTTTAAAGATTTTATTTATTTATTTGACAGATAGCGATCACAAGTAGGCAGAGAAGCAGGCAGAGAGAGAGGAGGAAGCAGGCTCCCTGCTGAGCAGAGAGCCCAATGCGGGGCTCAATCCCAGGACCCTGGGATCATGACCTGTGCCGAAGGCAGAGGCTTTAACCCACTGAGCCACCCAGGCACCCCTACGTAAACCTTCTTAATTTACTGAAACAGTTTTTATGTTAGTTAGTTGCTCCAGAAGATGTTAACTTCTGCGAAGTTCACTGAGGAACCTCCCTATCTCTGTGCACAGCGGCTGCACCAGTCTACATTCCAAGCAACCGTACCGAGGATCCCTTCTCTACACATCCTCGGCCAATACTTGTCTCTTGTCTCTTTGATGATAGTCATCTCAACAGGTGTGAGATGACATCCCACTGGTTTCAATTTGCATTTCCCTGATGATGAGTGATGTCAAACACCTTTTCGTGTGCCTGCTGGCCATCTGCAAGTCTTCTTTGGGACAAAGTCTCTTTAGTCCCTCTGCCCCCCCTTTTTTTTTTTAATTGTTTGCTACTGAGTTATATGAGTTGTTTGTAAGTGTTGGATATGAACACCTTATCAGACAGAAAACTGCCAAACGTTTCTTCCCATTCCATTGTTTGTCTTGCCATCTTGTTACTTGTTTCTTTGGTTGTAAAGAAGCTTTTTCGTTTGCTATAGTCTTGCTTATTTATCTCGGCTTTTGTTGTCTGTGTTTTGTCAAAATATCATGAAGTCCAATGTCAAGGAGATCTTCCCCCTATGTTTTCCTCTACGAGTTTTATGATTTCAGGTCTTTTGTTTAATTCTTAATTGTGTAAGATAGGAGTCCAATTTCATTTTTCTGCAGGTGTTAATCATGTTTTTCCAACACCATTTTTTATTTTTTATTTATTTTATTTTTTTAAGATTTTATTTATTTATTTGTCAGAGAGAGAGAGAGCGAGAGCGAGCACAGGCAGACAGAGTGAAAGGCAGAGGCAGAGGGAGAAGCAGGCTCCCTGCGGAGCAAGGAGCCCGATGTGGGACTCGATCCCAGGACGCTGGGATCATGATCTGAGCCGAAGGCAGCTGCTTAACCAACTGAGCCACCCAGGCGTCCCCCAACACCATTTTTTAAAAGAGATTTTATTTATTTATTTGTGAGGGAGAGAGAGAGCACAAGCTGGGTAAAGGGCAGAGGGAGAAGCAAACTTCCCACTGAGCAGGGAGCCCAATCCAGGGCTCGAACTCCCAACTCTGGGATCATGACCTGCCCTAAGGGCAGACACTTAACCAACTGAGCCATCTAGGTGCCCTTCCAGCACTATTTATTGAAAAGACTATCCTTTCCCCATTGACTATACTTGGCTGTCTTGTTAAATATTACTAGACCGGATGTACATGGATCTATTTCTGGGGCTTCTGATTCTGTTCCATTGGTCTATGTGTCTATTTTAATGCCAATCCCATACTGTTTTGATTACCACGGCCTTGTAGTATAGTTTGAAATCAGCAAGTGGGATGCCTCCCGCTCGCTTCCTTCTCGGGACTGCTTTGGCTCTTGAGAGTTTTTGTGGTTTCTTTTGGTAATTTTTGATACTTTACATCATATGTGAGATGCAAAGCAGATAAAAGGGAAGCGATTGTATTTGCACTTAACTCTGGCTTTTAAGTGGAGCTGAAGAATGACTCGACTAATTGGGTCCCCTTTGGGAAAAGGCTGTCATCGGTGAAAACTCGAGTGAGAGCCTCACTTCAGTAAACAATAAATAAAATGGCAGGGCATTTCAGGGATGGGGGAGGGGAAACGAGTCAGAGTCTGAAACTGAAAAATCAGTATGAAAGCAGCAAAGCCAAGAACCCGGTAGTTAAAGTAAAATGCAGATCATACGAGGAATATGGAGTCCCTTGTTAAGAAGCAGACAGAAAATAGAGCGTCCGTGGAATACCAGCTTGGCAGGTTTGCAGATCTCTATCTCGAGGGTGACTATGAATATAGAGAGAAATACGTCGTCTGCAGCTGTGCCAAAGCATCTGTCAGCAGCCCCATTATCATTTTCTTACTCGTATATTTTATAACCGCAGAAAAAGATTAGAGCAGGTAAACATACGTGCTCCGTGTGAACAGGGGCACTAAATGTTTATTTAATGGTTAAAATGAAAAGATCCTAGAAATTGTTTTTCTAACTTCACAGCCCCCCACGGGCTACGAGCACATTTCTCCGTCCCTTGGTTTTCCTCTGAAAACCTGAAAATAGGTGCACCTGCGTGGTTCAGGCAGTTTAGCATCTGACTCTTGGTTTCGGCTCAGGTCATGATGTCAGGGTTGTGAGATTAAATCCCTCTTCGGGCTCTGCACTGGGCATGGAGCCTGTTTAAGACTTTTTCTCACCCTCTACCTTTGCTGGTGCCCCACTCTCTAGCTCTCTCTCTCTCTCTCTCTCTCAATCTCAAATAAACAAATAACTAAATAGTAAAAAATAAAATAAATTAAATTAAAAAATAAAAATAAAAGCCTGAAAATAGTGTCCAGTACAAGTCAAGAGAAAAGATGTAGCTATTATAAATAAGGATATTATATGGTCATCTACACAACCAAGTCTTTTTTTTTTTTTTTTCAATTTTTTTTATTTATTTATCAGAGAGAGGGGGAGAGCGCGAGCACAGGCAGACAGAATGGCAGGCAGAGGCAGAGGGAGAAGCAGGCTCCCTGCTGAGCAAGGAGCCCGATGTGGGACTCGATCCCAGGACGCTGGGATCATGACCTGAGCCGAAGGCAGCTGCTTAACCAACTGAGCCACCCAGGCGTCCCTTTTTTTTTTTTTTTTTTTAAGATTTCATTTATTTGACAGAGAGAGACAAGGCAAGAGAGAGAGAGAACATGAGCAGAGGGAGTGGGAGAGGGAGAAGCAGGCCTCTCCCAGAGCGGGGAGCCCAATGTGGGGCTGAATCCCCCGACCTGGGATCATGACCTGAGCCGAAGGCAGACGCTTAACGCCTGAGACACCCAGGCGCCCCCATCCAAGTCTTTAAAACAGATTGAAACGCTACCCTGTCCAAGATTTACAGAATGGGTTTTAAAATAAATGTGAGTGTGGATTGTGTATTAAGTATATGGGTGAACTCCACAGCCATATTTGTGCAGGAGCCCTTAAATCCAACCGATGTCACTTTTCCTTCGCTGGCCTGTTGCTACAAGGCTGCTGTCATTGTTGTATGAAACCAGGTAAGATGAACCGCTAGGTTAAGTGAGTGGAACTGGCCTTCGTTTGACACAGTCCGTTATTCAATTACACATTCTTTCTCACTTTTGTTTTATTTTCTTTTTCTAAAACATGAACTCAGAAGAGAGCACTGACTATCCAGTCAGGATCCATTCAAAGGGAAAGATTGCTATAGGAACTTGCACATCAAATGGGACTCCGAATTTCCCATCAAATTACTACTATGTATCTTCAAGAAAATGATCCACGTTATTTAACTTTTCAGTCTGGTTGGCATGAAGTTACTCACAGTGTTCATTTTCAGGGTGCAGTGACTTGTGACTTTATAAACCCAGTCTGTATCTTCCTCCTAACTCCTAATATTGTGTGTTTAAGCCTTTATGTTTGATCAGTCTTGCTAAAGACTGTGTAGTCATGCTACATGTTTTTCTAATAACTTTTGGTTGTATTTATTTCTTCTACGGACTTGCTTTCTAGTTCAGCCTTTTCTGCTCTTATTTTTATCCATGCTTTCCGTGATGGGTCAAATTGTGCCCCATCTCTCTCCCAAAAATGGAAGCTAACTCCCTGTACCTCCTAATGTACCTTATTTGGAAATAAGGGTCATTGCAGGTGTGATTAGTCAATGAGGTCAAACTGGTGTAGAATGGGCCATTAATCCAACATGACTGGTGTCCTTATAAGAGGAGGGAAATTTGGACAGAGGGAAGAAGTTGTGAAGACCCACAGGAATGCCAGGTGTAGAGGATTGGAGCAAGGTGCCTAAAGGCTACTAGAGCCAGCAAGGAGCCTGGAACATTCCTTCCACCACACCTTCAGAAGGGGCATGGCCTTGCCTCTACCTGGGTCTCAGATTTCTGGACTCCAGAACTGAGAGACTGAGAGACAATATATTTCTGTTGCTCAGGCCACCCTGTTGGTGGTCCTTTGTTATGGTGGCCCTAAGAAACTAACTAATACACCTTCCTTCTCCACTCTTCATTTCTTACTCTACAATTCTTTCCTTCCTTTCTTTCTTTCTTTCTCTTTCTTTCTTTCTTTCCTTCTCTTCTTCCTTCCTTCCTTTCTTTCTTTTTTAAGATTTTATTTAATCATTGGAGAGAGAAAGAGAGAGAACATGAGCAGAAGGGAGGAGGCAGAGGGAGAGAGAGAAGCAGACTCCCTGCTGAGTGGGGACGCCAGTGCGGGACTCAATCCCAGGACCCTGAGATCATGACCGGAGCTGAAGGTGGACGTTTAACCCACTGAGCCACCCAGGTGGCCCCTCTATGATTTTTCTACCTCTTATGTTAGATGATTAACTTGTTTATTTTCAATCTGGTTTTCTTAAATACATTTAAGGACAGACATTTACCACTAGATACTTCATGATTCATTTTTGTAACTTTCATCTTGATTTCCTTTTTAGCCTGGAGTTATTCGGCTGTGAATTTTTAAACTTCAAAACGTGTGGAAATTGGGGTGTCTGCGTGGCTCAGTCAGTTAAGTGTCTGCCTTCGGCTCAGGTCATGATCTCAATCCTGAGGTCCAACCTTGCGTCGAGCAATCTGCTCAGTAGGGAGTCTGCTTCTCCCTCGCCCCCTCCCACCACTCATGCTCTCTCTCTCACTCTCTCTTTCTCTCAAATAAATAAAATCTTCAAAACATGCAGAAATTTAAATTACATTTTTAGTGTTGATATTGATTTAGTTGAGTTCTAGTCAGATTATAGTCTGTAAGATATCAATCTCTTAAAAACTTGTCGAGACTACCTTTTTAATCTAGTATTGGGATAAATTTCTTTTGTAAAAGTTCCATTGATAGCTGAAAAGAATACACTGTATATATTCTTCATTTGATTGGTTCAGAGTATTATACATATTCAAAACTTGATTTGATCAAATTTTAAAGTCTTATGTTCAGATATTCTGGGTAGTTGTTAATTTTTTTATTCTGCTAGAGCTGTGAGAAGTGTCTTAAAATCTTTTACCGTTATCATGGATTGGTAAATTTCTCTGTAATCTGGTCAGTTGTTGAGGTGCCTACAGGCTTATGACTTTATGTTATGAAGCATGTTGTGTTAATATATCTTTTGTCCCTCTTGGTTGTTATTAATGTTTTATGTTTTTAAATTTTATTGCATCTGATATGAAGATAGCCATATCAGCTTTCTTTTTGTTAATATTTTTACTGTGTGGGGTGCCTGGTTGGCTCAGTCAGTAAAACATGTGATTCTTGGTCTCAGGGTTCTAAATTCAAGCCCCAGGTTGTATGTAAAGACTTCTTAAAAATAAAATCTTTAAAAATATATATTTTTGCTGTGAATCATTTTCTATTCCTTCATTTTTTATTTCTCTGTATTGTTTTGTTTTAGATATGTCTCTTGTATGCAGTATAGACCCTCCCACCTCAGACCTCAAATGGTTAATTATAGAAAATCCTGAGCCAGTACCTCTTGGGAACTGCTTCCCACCACAGGGCTCAGTCTTCCTGTCACGGATGCAGGCAGGGGACTATCAGCCCATCCTCTCTCTTATCTGCTCCCCTACATTTTCATCCCCTGTCACTGTCCTGATTTCTCAGGGAGGTCCTCAGCATCCTTTCCAATTCCCTAATTTTCTCTTGAACTCCTTCCTGTTTAGAGCTTAGCTTATCTATTAGACTTTTGTTTTGATTGCTCTATTTTTCTTTTTTCCTTTTTTAAGATTTTATTTATTTGACACAGAGAGAGAGAGAGAAGGACCACAAGAGAGGGAACACAATCAGGGAGAGAGGGAGAGGGAGAAACAGGCTCCCCGCCGAGCAGGGAGCCCAATGCAGGGCTTGATCCCAGGACCCCAGGATCATGACCTAAGTCAAAAGCAGACGCTTAAGGACTAAGCCACCCAGAAGTCCCTTGATCAATCTATTTTTCATTTCCAAGGTTTCTAAGTCATGCTTTTCAGTACCCGTGCATCCTGACTCGATTCATGCTGGTCTTTTTCTTCTCATGTTCTGGCTCTTTTTAAAATGGAAGCTCTTCCTTCATGTATCCTGAATGTTCTAAACATGTTATACCTCTTCCCCGAAGGAGCCATAGAATTAGTGTCAAGGGGAATCAATTTGTGTTTCATTTTGTTGGCTACCTTTCTCAGCACTGGGTTTGGGTGGAGATCATTTGGAGACCGGGCCTGCATTCCCTCTCTCTGCCTCTTTTCCTCTTCTCCCCTCTACCACCCGTGCTTTCCCCTCCCTGTCTAGTGGGGTTTTCTGATTGCCTTCATCCTGCCCTTGGCCCCCTAGATGCCAGTTCAGACCAGTCTACTAATGGAGCTTCAGAAATGTGGCCCACAGTGATACTGATACTGATATTGATACTAATACTGAGGACAACCCAGGTCTGGGTACCGAGCCAGGCGATGGACTGCTTCCCTTCCTAGTCACGTGGCAGTGTTCTGTCTCGGTGTGCTCTCCTGTAAGTCCCCAGTTTGCTGAAAGCTGTAGGCCAGGCAGAAAATAGCAGATTTTTTTTTTTTTTTTTTTTATGAGTAGGAAGAGCCTGCCTCTGCCTCTGGCTTCAAGCAGGGAGCCTGGCTTCAGTCTCTGATCTCAGCACAGAAATCTTATTTTAATTTACTTTGGAAAAATCCAAATTCTGGCTAATATTGCCAATTCCAGACCTAGAGCCCAGGAAGCTTGTGGGATCCACTTCCCTCGCAGCTTTGTGTTTCTGTCCCAATTCTGGGCGACGGAAGTGTTTATTTAGTTTTTCGGGTTGATAAATTCCGTTGGTCATTGCTGTGTGTTTGGAGTAAAAACATGTCAAACAACAAGCTTTCAGAACCGTCTGGGCTAGGTCTGCACGCTGAGTTCTTTAAGGTTGTAAGTCTGCAGTGCATTCGGGTCAATCTTTGGTTCACTTTACGGCAAGACCAAGACTCAAGTCTGTGACTACCAGTCATGGCTAAAACGTGATTTTATCTTAACACCTGAGTATCTAATAATTAGCTTGTTTACCAGATGATCTAATCCAGTTGTCATCATGTTGAAAATGTCAAACTTTCCACCTTCCAGTTAATTTTCTTATCTACATATTCATGGAATAGCAAGCATTTCTTTTTTAAATGAAAAAGCAAGATGGTGAAAATGTCAACTCTCAGCCCCTGAATTCTGGAATCTTCTAATGATTATTTCTACCAAGTAAATAAACCCAGGAGTAAATGGAATGTGGTTTGCTGCTTATGCTTCCTGGAATTTCTTATGGCTCGCTCAGAGTTGGAAGAAATTCCTCATATGACCACACTGAATTTTTTTCCTGTTGGTCTGCATCAAATTTGTGAAGATTAGTGACTAAAAGTCTAAGACTTTAGAAAGCCCTGTGGCAAAGGTAAAAGCTCCCTTCAAGGGAAGCTTTGACACTCAGCTGGTTTCTTGGAAGACCATTTATTTTCATGGAAAAATTTCTGAAAGCGTTCTGTAAGGACCAGAGAGAGCAGAGAAGGTTGGTTCCCTTTTCATTCTGCTACGAATGGAGTCACGGTGCTAAGGGTGTCTCTCCAAGAAAAAAATAAATATTTTATTTAAAGTCAATTAATTAACATGTAGTACATTGTAGGGCTGTTAGTCTCCTTGGATTTGTTCATTACAGGAAGTGCCCCTCTTCACAGTGTTTGTTAAGGTCCACAGTGTTGGTTAAGTGTGTGAGTGCTCCCACCACGGTTAACCTTAGACCAGTGTGTCATGGCTGAGCACACAATCGGGAGATGCCCGCAGTCGGGGTTCTGGGAGGATAGGAGGAAGGGTTAGCATCCACTGTCCCAATGCCAAAACCAGTCCTTTGCTGGTCTCCGCTGGACACTCCCTGGCATTCAGCACAGTTGTCTGCACCAGTGTTGAAACTGGCCCCAGGCCTTTCCGTGAGCCACGCCCCTCTCCTCCCTCCTGCCCAGGCTCAGCCCGTTGCCAGCTCTTCCTCCTCCCCTCCAGCTCCGTCATTAGAGGCCATCGGCTCTCTTCTCCTCCAGGAGAGGGGAGAGTTTCCCTGCTCTCCCTACGCTTGCCCCCCCACCCGGTGATCTCACCCAGTCCCACAGCTTTAAATATCACCCCAAGGCTGTTAACTCCCATATTTTTATCTCCAGCCCAGACCTTTCTTCTGAGCTCCAGGCTCACACAGCCAACTGCCTCCTCAGCTATCTCACACTCAACTGGTCCAAAATCCAGCTCGGGAGCCTCCTCCTCTCATCCTCCTTATCTGAATAAATGGAGCTACCATCTGTTCCTGTGCTAGAGTCACAAACCCAGGAGTCATCTTTGCAAACTTCCTCCTCTTTTTGCTCATAAGAGCTAACCCGTTACCAAATGCCACCGATCCCACTCTCCGCGCGCTTCACAGATCTGTCCGTGGCTCTCCATCCCCAGGGCCCCCACGACCTCTCAACTGGAACACTGCAACTTGTTCTCCTCCCAGCCCCTTCTCCTGTGCTCCCCACCGTGGCCTGGGAGGTCTTTAAAACATACCGTAAAACCGTCTCTGGCTTCTCCTTGCATTCAGCAGAAAATAAAACTTCCTTACATGGCCTCCTAGGTCCTGCCTGATCAGATTTCAGTTTAATTGTGGAACCTCATGTCTTCCCACATTCTTGTTCATGGACCACACTCGGGCCACACAGGTTTAGGCTCTTAGCACACAAACCCTTGTGTGTTCTTATCTCAGGTCCTTGTAATTCTAAGGATCAATCAGATGGCTTATTTCACATCTGTCTTTCCCCCAGAAGTGCAGGACCTGCTCATCTGCTGGCTCACTGTACACCCAAGGCCTCGCTCACGGTCAGTACTCAGTATTTGCTGAAAGAAGTAATAAATCAGGGCGCCTGGGTGGCTTAGTCGGTTAAGTGTCTGCCTTCGGCTCAGGTCATGACTTCAGGGTCCTGGGTTGGAGCCCCGAGTCAGACTTCTGCTCAGCAGGGAGCCTGCTTCCCTCTCCTCCTCTGCCCCTCCCACCTGCTTATGCTCTCTCTCTCTCTCTCTCTCAAATAAATAAATAAAATCTTGAAAAAAAAAAATACAGCAATGAATGAATGAAGCATCAGGTTTTCAGGTAAATCTTTTTGGGTGACACATTTGGACGTGAATCAAGGAGACATTAGAGTGGCTGTCGACAAGAAGCGTTCAGAATGCTGGGATGAGACAAAAATTCAGTCACTTTGATTACGGGAGGGCACTTTCAGAGCAAGGTAGAGCTGGAGTGGGGAAGCTGGAAAACAGCCGTGGAAAGGGATGAACTGCCCAGTGTGAGGTTAAAGTTCACAACAAATGACCAAGCAATACAGTCACTAAGCAGCTTTATTCCTATGCAGACAGGTGCGAGGGTAGACCAGCTGCTCCGCTGTCAGAGCAGATTCTGGCAAACCCCAAAGCCTCTCTCCCCTCATCTGTAACACAGGGGCACTACCATCATATCTTCCTTGGGGTGTCCATGAGCCGATGGATGGCAAACACATTCTGCCCCCAGATCTTCTCTACCTTGAATTTCCTTATCTTCTCTGAGCCCCAGGACTGTCAGGTGTTAAACAATGAGTTTCTACTTAACCTCTTTTAAGCCCCTTTCAGTGTAAAGACTCCATGTTACTCTAAATAATATTAGTGCTCTAAGGCCATCCCAAGTCTCTGCAGATGAGTGGAGGAAAGGCCCTGCACCGTGAGGGGTGGACGGCGCGCTGGGGCAGAACTGGCTGTGTCTGGACACTGCTGTGAGGGGACTGTAGGCATTACCCCACCCAGGACACCAAGTTCTAGAACGAGCTTTAGATACATGTTTTCAAAATAGCTATGGTTTTTTCTCCTTCTTTTCCAGAGTAGTACTTGCTCGGTAGATTAGGGCCATAGTCATCCATTTTATTCTTTTTCTTAAATGTATTCACTCATGTTTTGGGTTGGTTTTTTTTTTTTTTTTTTTTTAAGATTTATTTATTTATTTGAGAGAGAGAGAGAGAGAGAGCATGCACAGGGTGAGCAGCAGAGGGAGAAACAGACTCTACACTGAGCAGGGACCCTGACTAGGGACTGGATTCCTCAACCTTGCAATCATGACCTGAGCCAAAGGCAGATGCTTAACTGATTGAGCCCCTCAGGTGCCCCTACTCATCCATTTTAGTGGCTTTCTTTTCTGCAGCATTTTCAGGGTCATAGCAAAATTGAGCAAAACGTACAGATTTCTATGGGTGCCAGGATGGATCAATGGGTAGAGCATGTGACTCTTGAGCTCAGGGTCCTGAGTTCCAGCCTTCCATTGGGTGTGGAGACCACGTTTAGAAAAATTAAATAGATGGAGGTGCCTGGGTGGTTCAGTCGGTTGAGCATGGGACTCTTGATTTCCGCTCAGGTCATGATCTCAGGGTCGTAAGATCGACCATGTTGGACTCTGTGCTCAGCAGAGAGTCTGCTTGGGACTTTTTCTCTCCCTCTGCCCTGCCCCACTCTCTCTCTCTCAAAATAATAACTAAATCTTTAAAATTTTAAATAAATAAATAATAAAACTTAGAAGTAAAAAGGTACAGATTTCCCATATGTTCCCTGAACCACCCCCCACCAACACACACACACAGCCTCCCACAGAATGGGACACTTGTTACAAGTGACAAACCTACACAGACACGTCATTATCACCCAAAGTCTATAGTTGATATTAGGGTTCATTCCTGATGTTGGAAATTGTATGAGTTTTGACAAATATATAATGACATGTATCACCTATTATGTTATCACACGGAGTAGTATTAATGCCCTAGGTGCCTTCTGGGCCCCTCCCCCACCCCTGGCCACCACTGATCTTCCACTGTCTTTGCCTTTTCCAGAATGTCACAGAGTTGGGGTGATGCCCTGTGTAGCCTTTTCAGATTGGCTTCTTTCACTTGGTAATGTGCATTTCAGGCTCTCCCGTTTATTTTCATGGCTTCATTTCTTTTTAGCGCTTAATGATAGCCCATTGTCTGGATGGACCCCAGCTTATGTATCCAGTCACCTGCTGAAGGACATCTTGTTTGCTTCCAGTTTGGGCACTCATGAATAAAGCTCCAGTACACATCTGTGCATACGTTTTTGCGTGGACATAAGTTCTCACCTCCTCTGGCTAAATACCAGGGAGCATGATTGCTACATTTAATTTTGCAAGAAGCTGCCAAACTATCTTACAAAGGAGTCATACCATTTTGCAGCCCCACCAGCAATGAATGAGGTTTTCTATCCATCCACATCCTTACCAGCACTTGGCACCATCGGTGATCTGGAGTATGGCCATTCTAATAAGCGTGTAGCGGAGTTATTGTTTTAATTTGCATTTCCCTGAAGACAGAGGATATGAAGCATTTCTTCATCAGCTTGTTTGCCATGTGTAGATCACCTTCAGTGAGATGTCTTTTAAGGGCTTTGGCCTATTTTTAATCCAGCTGTTCATTTTCTCATTATTGTCGCCTTTTTTTGAGGGGTGGGGGAGACTCTACCAGGACTCAAACCTGGAACTCGCTTTTATTTTTATCCAAATGATGCTTGCATGTAATTTTGAAAACGAGCAATTTATAAGGCTTATTATGAAAATCAGCATTTTTCTGAATCCACCTTTGGTTTCTACACAGTAGCGGCAACACTTTTGACAGATCCTTCTAATGATTACTTCCATATTTCTAAAAAGGAGGCTTATCTTGCTCCCTTGTCATTTGTCAATTTCAGGTCTTTGCTATTAGCCCCCCACTATGAATTTCATCCATTAATCTCATCTTTGTGAAGAAGACTTTCCTGGAAACTCCTCATCTACTTCCATCAGGATGGGTTGCTCTGTAAGCTGTCATCTTGGACTCTTCTTTTCCCATCATCCAGAGAATTCCCTGAACTTCCTCTGGGTTGGATCTTCTGTTCCAGGGATCCCATATATTCCTCTTTGGGATTATCTTCCTTTTCAGTGAAGAAAACTTGGAAAACTTACATGTCTGAAAAGATCCTTAACCTACCTCCACATTTAACTGAGAGTGTGTCTGGGTATAAAATTCTAGGTTTGAGGTTGCTTTCCGTCAGAATTTTGAGGACATTGTTCCATGGTGTTCTGACTTCCAGGGAGACTGTGGAGAAGGGTTGCTGCTCTGATTCCTGATTCTCTGTGTATTACATATTGTTTTCTTCTCCTGGAGGCTTTTCCCTGTCTTCAGTCTTCTGAAGTTTCCTGTGGCTGTGCCTTGGTGTGACTCTATCTCCCTTTGACCTGGTAGGCACTCAGCAGGCCCTTCTTATTTGCAGCTCATAGCCCTATGCTCTAGAAAACCACCCTGGGTGTTTCTTTCTTTTTTATTTTTTTCTAGTAGTATCCTAGTCTAACTTCATGAGTTTAAAATCTTCCCTTATCACTCTGAGGGTACTAATTACAGCTTTTCTTTTGAATTATTATTCTCCCTTCATCTCTGATTCATCCAAATAGCTTTTCCTGTTTGTGTGTTTTCTGTTTCATATTCTGTTTTCGTATGTTTTCCTCAAATGTCTGGGGACTTCTGGATGCCCACTTATTTGTAAGAAAAGCATATGAAGAAACAGACTGGACTCTGTATGATTATGTGGGGATTGTGAACCATGGGTCACGCTGCAGAGCCACATAGCCAGGCCATGTCATCAGAAGACACACCTCTCCCCCACCCATACAGGGGTCATCAGATCTTTTCTCAAGGGCTGGACAGATTCTTTAGAGAAGACTTGTAATTTTCCACTAAAGGGGCTGCCAGGAGACTAGAGGCTGATGAACAGAAGAGGTGATACATGGACCAGCATTCAGTGAGGAAGAATTTTGTTCAGTATCTCTGGTTTTAGTGTGGTACCCCCACCTTGAAACATGTCTGGCATTCTCAAGTCCAGAAAATATTTTCTTGGGTAGCAGAGAGAATAGGGACAACCAACCACTTTTCTTTAAACAGCTTTATTGAAATATAATTCACATACCATACAATTTCACCCATTTAAAGTGTAGTATTCAGGGGCACCTAGGTGCCTGCCAGTTCAGCATCCAAGTCTTGGTTTCAGCTCAGGTCATGCTCTCAGGGTCCCGGGATTGAGCCCCACATCCAGCTCCACACTCAGCATGCAATCTGCCTGAGGATTCTCTCTCTCCCTCTGCCTCTACACCTCCCCTCACTCTGTCTCTCTCTCTCACTCTCTCTCATATAAATAAGACATTAAAAAATAGAAACAAGAGATGGTTTTAATCTGATTTTACGAACCACGCAGAAATAGTATAAAAATAACCGATACCATAAAGCATCTACAAACAGTTCACTTAGAAAATGTATGCATACAACAAGCTCTAAATAATACAGGTGTGGCTCTGGTTTTCATTTGAGACAAAGATGACTGCTGACAGTATCCTTGGTCCTCCCTGACCTCCCACTGCCCTGGCTCGTTGTCACCCGCTGATCCTTTCCTGTGTCCCACACTGCCTTCCACACCCTCCTTCATCAGGAAGCCTTCCTGGCATTAGGAAGCATTTTGCAGAGAATTCCCAGTCTCTCAGGCCACCACCGCTCCCCTCTATACACTCTTCAGCGCACTCTCCTCATCTACACGCACATTTCCACTTTCTTCCTAGACAGTTCTACATGCCACTGAGGCAGAGGGATCTGCTCACCAACAAGATCCAGGAAAAGTGCCTTCAGCATCTGCCTCCTTCCCAGGGGCAACATGTCTCCCGTTGCAGCAGGTGGGTAAATACAGACCATGTCCCTGTGGTGACACCCCCACTCTGTCTCAGGTCACAGGTCATACATCACATGATTAAAAACATGACCCAGGGAATGACAGGATCAATTATGGCATAGTGGTGCCTCTCGAAGACAGCTCCCCCAATACAATACCCACTGATTCTATTACTTCCTGTGTCTTGTTCTTAAGGACAAGACACAACATACATGACATGTCCCTATAACATACCTTATGTTTGTCATTTGCTGAGCAAATCTCACAGCAGCGATCAGGTGGAATGTTACCCATGTTCTCTCGGAATGATAATGCGTCCTAAATTAGAATAATCCAGGATAATTCATGGCCATTCCGCCCCAGCCAGCAATCATCATCCCACCGAGGCGTCCGTCCCCGTGGGGACTCGCAGTCTGGGGTCTCAGCTGCTTGCCTGTGGGTCAGCACGTGTTTACGGGCTCAGCGTCTTAGGAAACCTTCCTTAGGGGACCCGGTTTACAGACCCGGGGAGGGCGTGGGAATTCCGAGTCCCATTCCAGACTCTTCTTCCAGCTTGCTGTGTGGCCTCCCGCAAGTCATTTTCCGTTCATGCGGTCATTTCTGCATTTCAACATGGAAATCGTGTCCTCAAGGTTCTGAAGGGCATCGTGAGAAAGGGGCGAGTGCTGGTCAGAAAGAAAATGATCCGAAAGTACCAAGACCTCCTTGGCAGCACTGACCTGCTGCAAGACACGAAACCAGGCAGGACCAGAGAGCCTAGCCTAGACACGGCCAGAACCAAAGGCGTGTTGCTGTTACAAAGAAGGAACAATGTCTGAGTTTAACATTCACACATTCCAAACCACAGTCTTCCAAGCCTGTGTCCTGCAGCCAAGCCACTTGGTGGGAGCCAGGTCTAGGGGAAAGTTTCCAGAAAACAGATTTTGGCAAATGTTGCCTTCAAACTTGTAGAGAATACAGTTCAGTCTTGTTTTGTGTGTTGTGTGTGTGCGCACGCGCGTGTGTTTAAAGAACATTCTCATTCCTTTTTGTCACAGAATTTCACGGGCCCTGTTTATTTTTCCTTTTCAGGTTATAGGATATGGATTTTTCAAAGTCAGATGAGAGGAACAGACACATTTCATTCCTTCCTTACAAGATTCTTCCAACTTGGAGGTGGAGCGAGGGCCCGAGATGATATTTTAGATACTTGTTTTTCTAATGTTATCATTAAATTACTTCAGGAGAGGGAAAAAAAACAAGAACAAGGCACAAAAATCTGCTTTTTTTGACTGCTTCGCAAAGAGGCTAACATATGCGAGTGAAAGGAATGATTATTGCTTTTAATGATAGTCCTTGGACAAAGGGCCTATGTGGCCCAGTGTCCTGGCGTCCAGAGAGGGCAGTGAGCCCTGGCTGGTTCAGATAGCTTCAAAAACCAAAAACAGCCACTGCAAGTGCATTGGTTTTAGAGGAATGTCCAAGAAAATTACCCCCCTTCTACTCATAACGTGTCATTACCAAAAAATAGAAGCCCATACATTCCATTCTGATCTGCATTTAACTCTGGAAGCCTGTACATGTTGCTATGAGGTAAGGGGCTGATTCCGAGCTCCAGAATTCTTTCGGTGCCTTAGATGCTATTTTAAAGTGGATATCCCTTTGGGTTTCTCGCCATTATCCCTCCTGGGTCCTGTCTCTGACGAGGACTCCCAGTCCTAGTAAACAAGAACGGTGGAACTGGTGGCCATTTTAAAGGTTCAAGTTCAGATCTCGTGATTTGCACTTGAGTTAATGTACGCACATCTGGCTGGAGAGATGGCACCAATGCGCAGTGAGATCTGGCCTACCCACAGCTAAGCTCTAGCCATGAGTAACTCAACAAATACTTCCTGTGGAATTCTTTACCTAGTAGATCCTCAGCAAAGGGTCCACATTCCAGAAAGCGCAGGAAAGCTTGATTTTCTAAGCCTCCTGCCCCCTACAAGATAGACACTCGAATTCCAGCACACAGACTAGAGTTCATACCTGACACATTTTTTATAAAAATTTCTGATACATCTGTAGCCCCAGGCCTGCTTTCCTCTCTTCACTTTCTCTTCTCCTGATTTTTCTGGGGAGATAATAATGTACAGATTTAAAGGCATGTTCCTGGCACTGACGCCTCATTGGAAATAGACTCATTAGAAGAAAATATGACCCCGGGCACTTGGGTGGCTCAGTTGTTAAGCATCTGCCTTTGACTCAGGTCATGATTCTGGGTCCTGGGATCGAGTCCCACATCGGACTCCCTGCTCAGCGGGGAGTCTGCTTCTCCCTCTGCCTCTGCCTGTAGCTCCCCCTACTTGTGCTCTCTCTCTCTCTGTCAGAAAAATAAATAAAATCTTAAAAAAGAAAAGAAAAAACAACCCTGTATTAAGGCATCAAGGCCTATACTTGTATTGGTCCAACCTTCCTAATATCTTGTTTTTCTATAGCATTTTACCTGTTTATATTCATGTACATGACCTTTTATCCTCCTAGCCATGGGTTAACGTAAATATTGTGCCTACTCTACAGGTCCAAAAAATTGAGACCTTCTCCTAACCCCAACCTTTGCAGTGCTAAATGGTTTCATCACCATAGCAGAAGTGCTTCTACTAGCCGAAAAGTAGAACCACATTCATACTCCAGATTTTGTTGCTGGTCTCACCCTAGTGAGTTATGCTTGGTAACGCCGCTGCCATCAGGTAAAGAAATATATACCAAAGTTCCCTGCAGATGCTGAACGCTTATTTATTTTTATTTTTTTAAAGATTTATTTATTTATTTAAGAGAAAGGGAGAAAGTAGGGAGGGCCAAAGAGAGTCTTAAGCTGACACAGGGCTCGATCCCGTGACCCCGAGATCATGACCTGAGCTGAAATCAAGAGTCAGAGGCTTAACCAACTGAACCACCCAGGCGCCCCCAGATGCTGAACATTTAAATGGTACCAACAGTTGAACTGATTTAAATAAATCATCTGCTACCCCATTCCCTCTCTACACCCACAAAGATAAATAACTTTTCATGCCTCCTTGGTCCAAGAATGCCTGAAATTGGAATTGTCCCAGTACTGGGGCCTAAAGTTGCCTCAGTAGGAAGCTCTCTTCCTACTGACAAAATCATCGTCTATGTTTTACATGCACGCCCATTGCCCAAGACACTGATGAGCAGAACATGGCTCTCATGTTTAATGTTCTAAGGACATGATGATGTAGCATTTGCAGAAGAGCCAGAGTTGGGAAGGTAAGACGTCCTCTTCTTTATAAAAATCCCTGTACAGCTGACATGGATTTTAGGTTACCTTTTCCAACTGGCTCTGCAATGGGGACAGCCCCCAAGATCCATAAAACATTCCTTCCGTTCCATCATCGGTCACGTGATGCCACCCCTAGGAAGGGCCAGGATGCTGTGGTGAGGGGTGACACGGAGAGGAAAGAAAACATATCCATTTCTAGTTGGGGGATGCCAAATTTGAAAGCCCAAATGTTGGGGATATCTATGGCCTTCCTTCTGGAGAGTCTCTGCCTGTCAGGGCTGTTCCCCACAGCAGCATCCTGCCCCACGCCTAGCAGGACCATACCAGGTGACTGCCCTACAACCACCATTTGAATCTGTTTAAAAGAATAATGCCAGAGTGTCTGGGTGACTGGGTGGCTCAGTGGGTTAAGCCACTGCCTTCGGCTCAGGTCATGATCTCTGGGTCCTGGGATTGAGCCCCGCATCTGGCCCTCTACTCAGCGGGGAGCCTGCTTCCTCCTCTCTCTCTCCCGGTTCTGGAGACTGAGAGTCTGAAGTCGGTTGCAGCAGGCTGAAATGAAGGTGTGGACCGGCCAGCGCTCCCTCCTGAGGTTTGGACGCTACAGGCGTCCGTTGGCTTGGGGCAACATCCCTCCAATCTGTTTCTCTGGTCACACTCCTTCGCCTCTTTGGTCTGCCATGCCTGGCTCTCATGAGGGTGCTCTGGGCTGCATCTAGGGGTCACCTGGACCAGGGGTGGGGGTGGGCGCAGGAGGGGCATTCGGCCGATCACATCACCCCTGTCTGAATCCCTGGGTCTCCAGGACAAGCCCAACTCGTGCCTCAAGTGAGTCTCTCTTTACTTGCCTTCAAGAAAGCAGAGTAAGTCCTCTCTTCTTTCTTTAAGGGAGAGAATAATGGGAGAGAAGTTTTATGTGTTCAATAATTTACAGAGAGGAGTGGGCAGCCATTTTATAGATGTCTTCTTGTCACCATTTTACAGATGAGGCCATGAAAGCTCGCTCAGAGAGGCCAAGTAATTTGTCCCGGGTCTCCCAGAGAGTAAATTTAGAGACAGAGTGGGAACATGGATCTGTCTGGTTTCAAAGCCCATGTCCTGTCTACCCCACCAACATTCCTCAAATTCCTTTCACACCAACACCTTGTAAAGGAAAAGCAATTCTGACAGACCCCAGTCAGGGAAACAACTGACTTTAAAAAAACTAAAATGTTAGTCCACAAAAACTTGAATTTACACATTCTCAAGTTCTCCCCCAATCCTGGGGAGACATGTGTGAGAAGCATTGGGAGAACCACGGTATCTCTGCTCTTGAGAACTCCTCTTTAAGGATCCTAAATATTAAGACCCAGGACAGCTGCTTTTCAACTGTGTCGCTCAGCTGCTTAGGGAAGACTTTAATGAAACAAAGAATTTACTGCTGATAAGGTTTTAACACTCGCAATTTCTCAGTATTCTGGGTGTGAGTTACTGATTCCCGCCACAGAGACGCGTGAGGAACTTTAGTCACACGGAAGTAAGGGGCTGTGGCATTTTCTGAGCTTAATCTAAATGAAAGTTTACCTAGATGTCCTATGAAAGCTTTGTAGATTAGAAATGTCACCCTCGTTTTAGCACAAGCTAATAGCTATAGTATGGTTGAAGCCTGACGTGTATCACACAGTTATTTGATTACAGTCCTTCCTGTGCCGGGGACTGCTCTAAGCACTTCACGTGAATTAACATATTTAATACTCACGAAAATCCTGTAATGCAGGTCGTAGTCTTCTCTTCCTTTTTTAAGTAGTAAAACTAAAACACAGAAAGGTTAGGTTGTTTCTTTAAAGTCACACAGCGACTAGAAGGGGCGGAAGTAGGACGACACAGGAGTCATCTGATTACAGGCGCCACGTTTTAACACAACTGAGAACGAAGACGCTCTGTGCCTACACTCAATTCCTGGGCCCTGGCCCAAGATATGAAGTGTTACAGAGAGCATGAGCGCAAACACAGTCCCTGCCCCCATGCTCCTTCGTCCGTGTAGTTTTGCCAACAGGCTCTTCCTTGAGATCTTCTGCTTACTCTTCACCGTCCAGTCTCCCAAGGGCACAGCTGAAGGTGAAAGGCCATTATCCTCACACTGGACTCTAGAAATTCCTTCCAATCTGGTTTACAGAACACCTGTTCCCAACAGCCTGTACAGTGAAGGGAAAAGTGGAACATCCCCTCCACCCTCCCACACCGTCTCCACTTCAGTCCCTCAATCTACTCTTTTGCGACCTTTTTCCTTCAAAGGTTTCCGTGGAGAAATGTTGGAGTTACAGAAAGAGGCATCACGTGCCTTGTCTCGACCTTCCCAGGAACAGATGGGCCTCCAGTTCCAACAGACCCCTTGAGTTCTTAAACATTTCTTCACTTTTCATTACCCATTTTGTGTTCTTACAACAGATCGTTAAATCTTGAGTATGGCAGCGGAATCTAGTTCCAGGTGATGGAAGACCTGCATGTAATTATGCTGTTGAAAGGAGCTTTCTCACATTCCTAAAGACCTCGGCTTCTCTTTTGAGAATGCATTTCTAGGAAGACGCAGACCCCACTGCCAAATGTGCAAGGACTCCTTCTGCCTAGGGAAATTAACTTGGTTTGTTTTCTTCTTTGCCTTTCTGGGAAGTATAGTCTTGGTCCCAGTTCGACTGAAGAGTCTGCTCACATGAGGTGGAAAACACCCTCTCGCTGAAGATACTGATGGTCCTCAAAGGTCCCATCCACTGGCACCTGGGTGGCTCAGTTGCCTTCAGTTCGGGTCATGGTCCTGGGGACCAGCCAATTGTCCTGTGTCGGGCTCCCTAATCAGCGGAGAGTCTGCTTCTCCCTCTGCCCCTCACCCCTGCTCATGATCTCTCCCCTCTCTCTCACACATAAATAAATAAAATCTTAAAAAAAAAAAAAAAAGATCCCATCAATAATGGAAGCTGTCCAAGTGTCTTGACAGACAATAAGCAAAAGAGAAACAACTTGCCATGGCAAATTATGATAAGATAGACATTTTACATAAAGTCAACTTCCTGAGGTTCTCAAGGTTACCTTACTTACTCCAAGAAGAGCATCTCCATATTAGTTCCAAAACAAAGGGATTTTTCTCATTTTTTAATCCCTGATTTCCAGTTATACTCTTAAGACTCCAAACTCAGCCGTGATCAAGCCCATCTAAGATTTTAACAGCAGACACAGTCTTGTTGACTCTCTGTCTGGACCTCATCTTTTAGTCTCTGGACTCAATCCCAATGTTTGGACACTCTCAAGCAGAAAGAGATGTTCCCGGATGAGGAAGTCAGCGAAAGATCCACGTTCCTACTGTCTACTCCTTTCCCATTCCTGTGATTGTAAGGCCTTTCTCTGAAGTCATTATCTATGTAATCAGCTTCCCTAAGCTGTAAGTTCTTCAGAGAAAAAAAAGCAATCCTTCCAGTGCTTGGTTATTCCTCCATTTTTCTCGGTCGGTGCCCTACAGGCAATCCATGTGGCTGACTCACAGAGTGACAGAGTCAGATAGGACTTCCACACTTGCCTCCTGGTTCCTCTGCAAAATGCTAATTCTTGTCTTATTGCTTAGTGTGGTTTTTATTAAGAAGTCTTTTCTTCTTGAGGGGCAACTGACTGAAAAGTTTTTCCATCTTAGGAACCCAAGTGGAGAGAAGGCCATTCATTGCATAGCTCCAGAGGGTGAGATGGCCTCTGGACGTGGCTGGTTCTGTTTGCCTTGTCTCTCCAAGAGCCTAGCAACCCTTTTACAGAATATATTAGGCATGTTGGTCATTTTGCCCACCAAGCTTATAAATGAACTTCCTGTATGAGGGGAGCCCCAGAAGAGAGGGAAGGCAGGACTCCTTCCCCGACTTTAGAAGCCAAAGAGGGGCGCCTGGGTGGCTCAGTTGGTTAAGCATCTGCCTCCGGCTCAGGTCCTGATTGCAGTGTCACAGGATCGAGCCCCATATGGGCTCCCTGCTCAACAGGGCTTCTGCTTCTCCATCTCCTGCTGCCCCTCTCCTACACTGTGCACTCTCTCTCTCTCAAATAACTATATAAAATCTTTAAAAAAAAAAAAAAAAGAAGAAGAAGAAGAAGAAGAAGCCAAAGAGGACAGAGTTTTTAATCTTTGCCCCAGTAACTAGGAAACTATCACATCTTCTGGGCTCAGCCATGCAGAGGCCCTGTCTGGGACATGATGTGGTAGACCTGAGCGTCCAACAGCTAGGCCATTAGTATTGGAGGTGGCAGAGCCCAGCGGCACTATGACAAGTGTCCAGCAGTGATGGCACCAGTGGCCGCATCCTGAGCAGACCACCCTGTGTGAAGATCTCGGCTGTGCTCTCCTCCTGTGATTTTGTTCATTTCCAGTCAGGGAAATGAACTGGTTCTCTAGCCCTTCCACCAATTCTGCAAGCTGCACATACTCTTCCAATAAACTCTTCTGCTCAGGTCAATCGGAAGATTCCCGTTGGTTGCAACCAAGAATTTTGACTGATATGCCAACCTTTCCTTCTTGGACACATGATCCAGTAACAACTGAGGATGGTGGCTCAACTGGGCCAGTTCCTGCTCTTGGGTTGACCCTCCCACCGAGCATGCAGGGCTTGACTTCCTCTCAAATCTGAAGGAGCTTATATACTCCAAGGACAGACCCCAGAACATTAGCAGACAGGGGCTTGCAGACCCCAAACACACTGGGAGAAATGACTGGTGTAGGAGGACATACCCAGTAGCTTTTCTGTAGAAAATTGGGTATTTTAAGAACAAATGGAAAAAACCTTGAATATTGATGATTCTTCTTTCTTTGAGAGAGAGAGAGCTGGGGGTGAGGAATGCAGAGGGAGAGAGGGAATCTCAACCAGACTCCACACCCAGCATGGAACCCTATTTGGGGCTCAACCTTATGACTCTGAGATCATGACCTGAGTCAAAATCAGAGTCAGCCACCCAGGCACCTCAGATAGTGATGCTTCTTTTAAAAATATAGTTTATGTACCAGCACTTGGATGGCTCTGTTGGTAAAGTTTCTGCGTTAAGCTCAGGTCATGATCCCAGGGCCCTGCGATCAAGTTCTGCATTGGACTCCCTGTTCGGCGGGGAGTCTGCTTCTCCCTCCCCCTCGGATGCTTCTCCCTGTTTGTGCTCCCTCCCCCAAACAAATAAAATAAAACAAATAAATAAAATCTTTAAAAAATAATAAAAATAAAAAATAAAGTTTATTTTGTTTCTCACCCCACATACAAAACTAATTCGTGTTCATCGTGAAAGATACGGGTCAAACAAAGATAGGAAGAAGGGGAAAAAAAAAATGCCTGTCATTCCACCAGCCACCAGTAGCCACAAATGAAATTTCAGTGTGTTTCTTTTCTAATATTTCTTTTACGGAAAATTCTTCATAACTACACTCATCTTCATATGTTGCCTGCTAAAATTCTGAAAAGAGCAGAAACTTTCCCATTACATACTGATACCTATCTCTCTCTATACCCCCAGGCACTAAATATAAGACAGTAAACTTTACCTTTCGGTTGAAAGGAACATTTCTCAAAGTGTGTCCTGTGGAACACTTACTCCTTCTTTTGTCATCAGATCGTATAGATAGAGTATAAAAAGAGTTTTTCTGAATCAGAAAAGTTTGGGAAATACTGAGATCCTGAAGTACTGGGAAAACACGTCTCTTTATTGCATGAATTTCCCGAGCTCTGAACACATCAGAGCCTCTCAAAGACAGCAGCATTTGCCAGACATATTGGGCCACAGGAATCCCCTTTGAAAATACTTTGCTCGAACCAGTGTTCTAGGAAGGGCTGACCCAGGAAACTTAGAACTTTGTATCGTTTTACCCTCCTCCCACACCATGAGCGAAAACCCAGTTCAGAGTCAGTAGAGGAAAAGGATATATCTCAGATATATAAAAAGCAAAATTTGGGAAATAAATGGCAGAATGGGACCTAGGAAGAACTTTTTCTTTGCAGATTTGTCTACCTGTAAGAACATGACTGAGGGAGTGGGGTTACAAACATCACAATTCTTGCCCGAGAGAACTAAGATTAGAGCATTGCTGAACTCTAACGGAGCATACTTGTCTTGGGAAGTATTCCTGTGTAAGTGGCTTTATCCACATTTTGGTAGAAAATCCAATTAACTTACTAAAAAGTTGTTTTTCCAGACTAAGGAGATTAACCTTGTGTTATTTCAGTATCATTGTAGTACTTTCCCCCCTGAAAAAGGACAGGTCCTCATGACAAATATATATTATTATTATTATTTTTAAAGATGTTAACAGGGACAAAGGAGGAAACAAGAAAACAGAGGTGTAAGACAAGGAAAACATCGTCACTAGGACAAAGCATGGTGGACCCAAGAAACTTTGGCCAGAAATCCTATTCTTGCTCAATCACTTTCCTAGCTTTACTAAGGCCTGGTCAGACTCCATGTAGAATGTGCCAGAGAATCTAGGGGTTCAGCTTTAGAGTAAAAATGAAAACCTGGCTCCTTCCCTTAAGCCAAAACGCCAAATGCCCATTTGCCAGATGCAGAAACTGAGTTTTAAGAAAGTTTCTAAAAGCCCTGAAATTGGGCAATGTCTCCTAACACACACTTTGTGTAGCACCTTGGTTGGGGTCTGCTCCGTAAACTTGCTTTGGGCCAAAACCCACCCGCAAGGCTGCCACAACGCTCCTGATCTTGGTGTCTGTCGTTTTTGGAATAAACTATGTGTTTAGGAAAGTCTGGGAATTACCAGAGTTCAAAAGTACCCTCTTTCTGTGAAGGAACCTAAAGGATCTTTTAGAACTTCCTGATTCTTTGCCTGAAGCTTTCGTGGAGCTTCTGTTGGGTGAGCAGCCCGGCAGACCCCCCGTTACGGAGCTGGACAGCAAGAGCTCAGTGACCCTCCAGGGAAAAGTGGAATCTGAGGTCATAGCTGGGAAGGACCTTGATGATCATGCCTGCTACCCCAACCCCCTCTATTTACAGATCCCAAAACATGACGCCTGAAACCCACCCAGAATCCCAAGAGTGAATATGCTCTCCACCCCTTCTGTTTGGGCGCAAGTTTCCCATGGCCTCTAGCCAGAGCGTCTCTATCAGTAATGTCTAGAGGATTTACGAGGCCACGCGATCCTCTGGGTTTCTACGCAGACCTAAACAGGAAACCCACACAAGGAAATGCTCTTTCTGTTTGCAGGCCAGATTCCCAGGATGCTTTCACCAGAGTGCTCTGGCTGAAACAAAACCAGGGCCTGGCCCCACAAATGCCCTTGGATCCCAAGGCCGAGGTGCCCTCCCCACCCCTGTCCGCCCCACCCCTCCTCCAGGCCTGCGCTAATTTAAGGAGAACATGACTAGCTTCTCTCAGACCTTGATGTCAGGTGGCTCCTTTGGTCTAGATGCCAAACAGGGGGTCAGTCCGGAGACACCCATCCCTCCCCCAATCTCGGAGTGCAAGATTTTGCTTCTCCTCACCTATGTGACATCAATGAACCTGGGAAAGTTAGGCACCCCGCTCACTGCCCCCTCCTATTCTGTCTACATGTGGCATTTTGCCTTGGGGCCGAAAAGCTAGTGTGCATTTCCCAGCCCAGGGGCAGCCAGACCCTTCTGGGTCCTTCTGAGTCATCATTGTACATGATGGACGGCCACTTGACCTGACCCAGCTCTGGTCTTCTTTGCTGCAACCTCAACCTGGTGTTCTGCCCAATCTCCTCTCCCCGGGTCATCGGTCCATCTGCCCTTGTGTCCAGCCCTTCCGGCCCAGGATGGCATTTTTCATTCCTTTCAGTTCTCTTGGAGGATTTGGAACTTCAGAGGCTGCTGTTCAGACAGGAAGGAAGTGTGTGTTGCTGGCTCACAGAGCAGAACTGTGGCACTGGTGACCCTGCTCCCCCTCCTCAGGCCTCCCCCCACCACACCCCCCACCTGGGGGCTGACACCAAAAATAGACTCTGTTCTCCCTGGTTGCCCCCCCCCCACACCTCCCCCGGGAGAGAAGGCACAGGCTTCTGGGGAGCGGCGCTGTTATCGGGACTGACTGTCTTTCAGGAATTACCAGATGTTGGAAGAGGATAATGTGTCACTTCCTCTAACAAATCGTCTGGGCGTCTGTGCATTTCCTTTCGAGTCAGCTCTCCAGCAGAATGTGATGCGGTGACGTCGAAGGACAGATCATTCTGGCCTCCACACTCGGGTACTGGGAGGCTACTGGGAGGCTCTCCAAACACTTGGGTTCCCATCCTCCATTAAGAAACTGTTTCTGGGGGCACCTGGGTGGCTCGGTCGGTTGAGCATCTAGGTTCTGCTCAGGTCATGATCCCCGGGAGTCCTGATATCCAGCCCCCAGGGCTCCCTGCTCAGCAGGGAGTCTGCTTCCCCCTCTCCCTCTGCCCTTCCCCCTACTCGGCCATGAGCTCGCTCGCTCTCTCTCAAAAAAATTTTAATAAAATCTTTAAAAAAAAAAACCAGAAACTATTTCTGTCCTCTGTATGCATGGGTGACATCACGAGGGAACAGCATAAGTAGCAGTTAAAGTCAAGGGCTCTGGAGGGGTGCCTGGGTGGCTCAGTCAGCTAAGTGTCTGCTTTCAGCTCAGGTGATGATCTCGGGGTCCTGGGATTGAACCCCATGTGGAGCTCTATGTGCCATGCAGTGTCTGCTTGTCTTTCTCTGCCCCTCTCCCTACTTATGCGTTCTCTCTCTAAAATAAATAAATAAATCTTAAAAAAAAAAAAAAAAAGGGCAAGGGCCTGAAGACAAGATAAAGAGTCTAACGGAAAAGACAAGTAGCCAAGAACACCAGGAGGGGACTTGGAATAATCAAATTGAGCATCGGTAGTCTCAGTGGAGGGCAGGCACCGGCTATGCTACTGGGGAGCTCAGCCCCCCACTCCACCAGCCCTGCTGAATCTGAAGCTCTGGGGATGAAGCTCAGCACCCTCTTTTGAGCCTTCCAGAAGGTTCTGCTGGGCCCTCCAGTTTGAGAATCCCTGACCTGGATAGATGCACATTGGGAATTTTTCAGCAGCCAAGAGAAAAAGAGATGGTTACCCCAAATCCTTCAGCAACCCCACAGAGGTGGGACTTGATGGGGAAGGCTATCTTGGCAAGAGAAAGATCCTACAAATAGAAATGAATTGGGCACCTGGGTGGCTCAGTGGGTTAAGCCGCTGCCTTCGGCTCAGGTCATGATCTCAGGGTCCTGGGATCGAGTCCCGCATGGGGCTCCTTGCTCAGCAGGGAGCCTGCTTCCTCCTCTCTCTCTCTCTGCCTGCCTCTCTTGTGATCTCTCTCTGTCAAATAAATAAATAAAGTCTTAAAAAAAAAAAAAAAGAAATGAATTGACCTCAGAGAAAACAATCAAAGACATAACAACATCTCTTTGCTGACACCAGGCTAACTTGTAGCGCTTCTAGAATATGGTTTAAGGACTAAGAATATATTCATAGGTGGGGCGCCTGGGTGGCTCAGTGGGTTAAAGCCTCTGCCTTCGGCTCAGGTCATGATCCCAGCGTCCTGGGATCAAGCCCCGCATCTGGCTCTCTGCTCTGCAGGGAGCCTGCTTCCTCCTCTCTCTGCCTGCCTCTCTGCCTAATTGTGATCTCTGTCTGTCAAATAAATAAAATCTTAAAAAAAAAAAAAAAAGAATATATTCATAGGATATTAAAAACAATGTACAATATGGATCCAAATATGTAAAATGTATGTGTATATCAGTTCATATAGAGGAAATACATTGAAAAATTACATATGAAAATGTTAACAGCGATCATTTCTCCCCCAACCAGTGATGGATTATGGATGGTTTTTATTTATCCCTTAAGCTTTTTTGTTTAGGCCCCCAACTTTTCCATAATGAATCGGTATTCTTATAACCAATTTTTTTTTCAGTGCAGTGGCAAGCTTGTTGGGTCAAACAGTCCTTTAAACAAATGTGTAAGGCCCTCTGCAGAGGCCAGCTCTCCAAGAATTTATGTCACACAGATAATTAACACCACCTGTTACACTTGGGCTAAAAGGGGGCCTGAACAACAACGAATACGGGGACTGTGAAACTCATCAGCCCCAGTTCAGGCCCGCACAGCAGGGAGAGCCCCCCACCCCCATCCCGCCCGCGGCACCTGCCGCCTCAGTGGCTGCGCGCCCCGCGAGCGAGGAACTGGGGTGCTGGGCATTCTCAGCTGCCGCGGGGCCCAGGCCCCTCCGCGCGGCTTTGCGCAGAAGCCCGGGGCCTTTCGGATTTTACACCCCGATTTCCAGCCGGAGCTAAGCTAGAGGCAAACACGCAGCCAAACAAAAACGCTGAAAGAGCCCTTAAAAGCCTGGAAAGGAAGAAAGGACAATGAAACGTGATGTAAGAGCCACTGAACGGCCAGTGACTCAGCGCTCCTGCCCCATCAACACCAGCTGCAGCCCGCGGACGGACACACACACACACACACACGCCCGCAAACGCGCGCACGCGCGCACTGTGCAAACATCCCAGCGCCTAGAGCGGAGCAAAAATTCCAGCCCTTGCGCGGCGTCGCCGCCAAGACCCCAAGATCTCCGCAGCCGCCGCCCCGGCAGCATGCTTACGGGTGTTTGTTGCACGTTAATTCCGCTTTCTATTAACATCTTTTATCCAGACTCCATCCCCGAGGAGCTGGACGCGTGTCCCCGGGAGCAGAGTCAGCAAACAGGAACCAGTCCCGGCCTGCAAGCCCGGCGGTCTCTCCCTCCGCCTCGGACACGTCCCAGGGCGCGATCTGGTTAGTGGGGTCGGTCGGAGAGCTGGCTTCTGCAGGAGGCTGGGCCGGGAGGTGCCGGGAGGGTGCGTGTTCGATCCCCACCCCTTGTGAGCCAGGGAGGGGGCTGGGAGAAGATTCGCACAGACCACAGGTGGGAGTGGGAATCTGTCCCAGGGGATGTTGGACTCAGGCGGTGACTCCGTCTGCAAACGTCTCCTCTTATTGAAAGTTGCATTTTTAAACTCAGCCTTTACCACAGTTCAGAGTCGGTTGAAGTGACCCCTCCCATGGAGTCGCCTGGGGCTGGCCGGGCTCCTCCCAGCGGCTCCGATACCGCAGGGCCCGCCCCCAGGGGCTCTGCGGAGGAGGCTGGGCCCAGAGGCCGGCCGCTCCCTTCCACCACCAAACCCACAACGCACCGGCGCGGCTCTTCAGACTCGATCCAAAAGCAGCTTTATTTTTGTCACCCGCGGCTCCTTCAAAATGTATTTCACAGGGATCGCTCGCTCCTGCCCTTCAATGAAAAAAACCCATGAACTTCAGAATTTTTTCTGCTGGCTCTGAGGTATGAGGTCATCCTATGGACGGAGGTTCAAATCAGAAACACAGTCTTGTTTCAGAAATTAGGTGCTGGGCCAAGAATCCAGCAGAGTGACACTATAAGATTCATTCCAGGGTGGGGCTTCACAGCAGTCCTCGCCCCGCTGAGTGGGAGGGAGCAGGGGTCAGGGGACCGCATGGCCCATAGTTGAATGGACTCTTTCCTGGGTCTGCTTGTTGGTTTGTTTCAGCCTCATTTAGGCACCCAGATGCCATCCTCAGGCTGTTGGCTGCTCCCCCAACACACATTACCCTCGAACCCGCCGACCAGGCTTTCTTCATCCCATTACGTCTCAGGCCAACTCTTGGATCAAATTCCAGACCTGGGCTGGCCTGCTCCCTCCATCCCCAGTCCCATGCAGGTTGGTCCCCGCTCTCTGCGGGGTGCAGTTCTTGCCCAAATGAAGCCCTGTTTTCTCTTTTCTCGACTTCTTCCCACTGCCAAGACTGCTGCTGGAGCTCTCTGAGCCGCTCCGAAAACGCAGGTCCCAGAGTGGGCCTTCTCTCACAGGACCTGAGCTGCCCCAGCCCCATCCCTCCTGGAGAGGCCAGTGCAGTCATGGCTTTCCTAACAAATGCCCCCCCCTCCTTTTTCTGGAACCTTCTCTATCCCTTCACAGGTGAGGGTTTCTAAGGGCTGTGAAAACCAGTTTCTGGACATTTCCTTTGAAAAGCTGCACATGGTCTGCGCCACACGTGCCTCAAATGACTATACTATTCAACCAGCCACTGGCCTGGGGCATGTGAGAGCCGACTATAAGGTGGGAGTAATACCATCGGCCCTCAGGAAGTCTCCAGGCATACCACTCTGAGTACATGGCCCTCACATGAAAACAGTGTTAGTATTCACCTATTAATGGTGTTACCAACTCGCTTCAAGTTCAGCTTCTCATCATTTTGAGATCATATCTCATAGCGTATGGAAAACTAATGCATACTTTTTTATTTTAATTTTTTAAAAGACTTTATTTATTTACTTGAGAGAGAGAGAGACCATGAGCAGAGTCAGGGGCAGAGGGAGAAGCAGGCTGCCCGCTGAGCAAGGAGCCTGAAGTGGGGCTCGATCCCAGGACTCTGGAATCACGACCTGAGCCCAAGGCAGACTGTCAACTGAGCCACCTCTGCATATTTTTAAATTTGCATTTTCAAGTAAAAGCTATCGTTTGTAATTCTTAATATTCAACAGTAAGTATTATGACACCATTAAAAAAATACCATCTGACCTCCTCACCTCCTAGACCTGTCTGGATTTGGAACAAGACCAGAGAAGCTCTGGTAACTCGCATCTGTCAGTGGTGGGCTGGAGCTGCTGTGTGTCTTCCCAGCTCCCAAGTTCTGGAATATTACACTGGTAGCTTGCGATTGGCCATGGGGAGGGTATTTCTGCAGCGGAATTGAGCAAATGTTGCAAGTTAGAGCTTTCTCTCCCTTCCCCACCCAAAGCTGATTATTAAACACTCACCCACATACCACTGCATGCAATTATAATGCAATAAATTTTATTGCTATATATGGTCTATATCTGGAGGCCCCACGTGACATGGCTGAAGATAAGGGCCCCGGGTAGAGCCGTGATAAAGAAGAGAGCAGAACGAAGGCTCCGCCTCCCATAGGAATATCCCTGGGAGTGTGGCCCCAGACATGTGCCCAGGGGCAGGACAATAGGGTTCTCAGGGCCTGAGGAAGCACCTGCTTTCTGGGAAAAGTGATTTCCTAACAGATGGGGGAGAGAGGTGGGTGTGTGTTCCTCAGAGTGGGAACACAGACTGGGCTGGCTAGAGTGGCCCCGGGAGGCAGGGCGGCCCTATTTTCAGGCCTAAACCCATCTCCACTCCTGCAGGTCCTCCCTGATGCCGGGATGCTGGCAAAGACACTGCGGCCCCACGAGGAGCATGGCCTCTGTGGCCCCAGAGCTGGGCTCCCCTCTCTAGCGCTTGAAGGCAGCAGAATCTAGGATAGTGAGGCCACTCCACAGGAAGGGAACAGAGGGGGCGTCAGTAGCCATCTGGGATGGCAGAAGCCTTCCTGGGAGCTGGCAAGGGTAGGTCAGGTGAAGGGGGTGGTGTCTAGGATTTTGCTCCTCTGGCTCTGACATCTTACCCCAGGGTGGTGAGGATGGGCCTGACTCAGAGCCCAGGGCCAGGCAGGTGAGCGCCCCAGGCTCAGGGTGTGCCGGGCTGGTTCCTGACAGTGACAATTACAACAGAAAGGGGCGGTGGGTAACAGCCTGTGGCTGAGCAGCAGCAACAGGGGCCCTTGGCAGTGACCCAGTGAATGACAGTTCCACAGGGCCCGTGTCCTAAAGGAGACTGAATGTGGTGGGGGCAGGGGGGCGGTGAGGAGTCAGAACCCAAACAGGTGAATGGCATCCGCAGAGCAACACCCCCGGGGCCCATCGGATATACCATCTGTCACCCTGGTTCCTAAGGTGGAAAACTCCTACATGCAAAGCTGCTCTGTTTTCTCCATTGCTGAGGATTTTGTTTTCTTCTTGGACTATCTTTACAGAAACTAGGTCTCATCGGATTTTTTTTTGGGGTGTTGTCTTCTGCCATCCATGGAGAGCTCCATTCGCTTTCTAATATTGTTTGGAGAATCTGAAGCGCATGAGAAATTAAGCCAAACCTGCCATTCCTCAAAATGTTTACATTTCCATGTAAGTCCCCTTGGCCTGGTTTTCTTTTGTCCTCTCAGGGCACAGAATCCCTGACAACGCCCTCTGAGCTGTGGCAGAAGGAAGACACCAACGTCAGAGAGCAGGGGTCTGTTAATACTGAGGAGGGACAGAAGACCAGAAAAGCCACCGCTTCCTCTCCAGGTCACACGTCATGTGGGAGAGGAGCTGCCAAACCCTAGCCTTGCTTGCTTCTTAAGCATCAACGAAGGAGAACATCGACGTGAGGAAGAGGAAATTAAATTCTTTTTTTTTTTTTTAAGATTTTATTTATTTGTCAGAGAGAGAGAGAGAGTGAGCACAGGCAGACAGAGTGGCAGGCAGAGGCAGAGGGAGAAGCAGGCTCCCTGCTGAGCAAGGAGCCCAATGTGGGACTCGATCCCAGGACGCCGGGATCATGACCTGAGCCGAAGGCAGCTGCTTAACCAACTGAGCCACCCAGGCGTCCCAAGGAAATTAAATTCTCATGGAAAGATATGTACTTGTATTTGATATCAGGGAGCAGTGATAAATTATACATTTGGACATCCAAATCTTAAAAAGTAGTGAAGTCCAAAGCTGTTCTGAGCCTGGGAGGGCTCAGTAGGTTAGGCGTCTGCCTTCCGCTCACGTCATGATCCCAGGGTCCTCAGATCCAGTCCTGCCCAGCAGGGAGCCTGCTTCTCCCTCTCCCTCTGCCAGCTCCCTCTGCTTGTGCTCTCTCTCAAATAAATAAAACCTTCTAAAAACAAACAAACAAAACATGATAATTATTCCAGATCTGGAGGTAACAGTGCTTCCACTAGTAAGTTCATAGCATCAGTCCCCATCTGACTTTCCATGGAGTCTAGTAGACGATTCTACCAGACCAGCTTAAGGCTCTTTGAACTTATTTAAAATGGGTGACCAGAGGCCCCAAATTGTCATGTCTGTTACTACACTGCCATCTAATGGCGAGGTGTATTAAAACACAAATGTCAGGGACCACTGATAAACTCTCAAGTTTTTGTTTTTGTTTTTGTTTTTTTCATGACAAATAGTTATAATGTGTCTCTGTGTCTCTCCAGAGAAGTGGTCCAATGGCCCCCATAGTTCACAGAAAGGAAAGTCGTGAAGTCTCTAATTTGACTATCTGAGAAAAGATTGTGTAAGCGTCAGTGAGGATAGGCTGACTTCTAAAATACTCTCAAAGTGTGCAAGAGAAGGCTGCTATTTTAAGAGAATTCTTGTTTCAACTTTCCTGTATATGAGAATTTAGGAACATCAGAAGGATTTGTACAATACTCTATGTGTATAATGAATTATTATCTTACAGAAAGGAGGACAAAAATTTCAACCATAGCCCCATCCAGACACTCTCCATTTCTCTAAAAATAAAGTCCCACAGCAAAAATCAAGTTCCATTGCGATACAAGAAAACGCTTTGTTACCAACCCTTTTCCCTCTGCTCCTGCTGGTCAAGATTTTAGATTACTGGTTTTCGCTCCAGTGCTAAATGTTAGAAGCGGATATTATTTGGGGCAAATTTACTGAGCTATGAAAATGAAGGCTGCCCCTCCCAATGCCCCACAAGTCCCCGCCCCTCCAATGCACAGGACACACATATCAGGGATTTTTCCACTTCTGAGCAATTCCATTAGTGTCACCAATAACTCAACTCTGAATCACATGGGAAGACAGCTGGAACCCCAAGAATTCTTGGGTGCAGCTAGCTGGACCACTGTGCATGGAGGCTTGCTTCAGAAACCCTGGGGACTCTGGGGACTGAGTGGTTGGCATACACCAGTGACGCCCAGACACTCGACCAGCTTGAAGGCAACAAAGGGCCATGGGAACAGCAAGCATGATGGGTAGTAGAATTAGGATACCCTGAAAGCTGGCTTCGAACACCAATTATGCTATGGAATATTGAGAAATACTGTTAGCAAACTTACAGCCTAGACATGCTTTTGAAAATATGAAAGGATTCAGGGTGCCTGGGTGGCTCAATGGGCTAAGCCTCTGCCTTCGGCTCAGGTCATGATCCCAGGGTCCTGGGATTGAGCCCCCCATAGGGCTCTCTGTTCAGCGGGGAGCCTGAGTCCTCCTCACTCTCTGCCTGCTTCTCTGCCTACTTGTGATCTCCGCTGTCAAGTAAATAAATAAAATCCTTAAAAAAAAAAAAAAAACTTTAATAAATAAATAAATAAATAAAATCTTTAAAAAAAAAAAAAAAAAGTAAGTCTAACTAGAACCTGAGGCTCTGGAATCAACACTTCAGCCCCATGTCCTCAGCTCCCTCAGTATCAAGCAATGCGCCATCATACCCACCCACCCCCCCCCCCCCGGCGCTCCCCCGCACCCCGAGTTCGCCCCCTCCCCGCAGGTCTAGTAGGTTCTGCCCACCTCCTGAGCCTGCTTCTCCCTGGGAACCGGAGCAAAGCCACTGGACAACACTAGTCATCTATGGTGGGGCTCAGCAGAGAGGTCCCTGGGGACACTCGATCTCCTTATTTTGTTGTTTAATCTTTAGCATCGGTGGTTCTCTTCCAGGTCTAGCAAGAATGGCTGGCAAACACGGTTGTTAGGTGGGAAAACAAGAACACAGAGATCTCCCTGTGCTCAGAGGAAACTGCTAGGGAGGGGAGAGAACAACAGACCCAGCATCACCTCTGTAAGAGGATGGAAAGCAACAGATTTTAGGGCTTTTCTTTTGTTTCTGACAAAGTCACAGAATTTTCTAAGTACAACTTTACAACCTACCTTCCCACCACCTAGAAGGAACGACTATGAACAGGGTGCCTGATTAAAAGGCCAGTTCTCGAAGCTATAAGCGACTGCCCATGAGCTGGGGGAACAGAGAGCAGCTGGAACTCAGCAAAGCAAGGAAGTTTTTCTGAAATAATTTAACAAAGGACGTCCCCGTGCTTCTATCAGAAAACATTTCTACTGTGAGGTTTCCACATAGCTGCTAATAATAACTTGTAAATTTGCCTAGCTGGTGGCTGGAGCGTTGGAATTTACGAATAACAAAGAGCAGAAAAGAACTAAAGAGGAAGCCAGCTCTTTTCCTTGGGAATAAACACAACGTGCTTTTGAACAACCCTCCTCTTCCCTCCAAAGAGAGCAGGAAAGAAATCAGGCTAGTCCGAAGAAATTCATGCTATGGATCATTAAAGTGGAAGGCTTTTCCACCCCTGTTTGTGGAGTCAGTCGGAGCCAGAGGCAGGAAGCCCAGAAGCGAGAACCGCCACGCAGGGCACTCCCTTCCCTGGCTCTGACCTTGAACTATATTTGGCGTCACCCACAAACCTGGGAAGCAGTAAGAACGCAGGCTGAAGTCAAGTTCATGAGCCACTGGTGCTCGTTCCCAGGGTGGGGAAAGGGGGCGGGGCCAAGGCTGGAGGGCTGGTCACCAAAGAGGACAAAGCCTTTAGGGGACCTGAGCTCACCAAGCAGGTGCGAGGGGCTGTCATCCTTGCTCTGACCCAGTTTCCCAGCATCACGGAGAACTTCCAAAATGAAATCACCTATGGCACTGAGGACCTGCCTTCTGTTCTTTGATAGGCTCATTCCACCTCTGGGGCAAAAAATATATATATTAAAATACTCATCCTCCCACTTAACCTTGCCTGAAAACCTCATCCTTCCTTAGAGAAACCCGTTTCCATGGCAAGCAGAACAAAGTCGGAGGAGGCAGGGGAGTTCTGTCTGTGCAAGAGGGCAGAGTTGCCTAGACCAGTACCCACTGGGTGTCTCCCTTTTGTGACCAACGGGTAAAATGAACATACTCGCGGGTGAATTTAATAAAGTTAAACTTGCAGGTCGGCTGGGCAGCGTCCGAAGACCTTGCCACACCCCCACCCCCAGCAGGTGCACAGCTGGGTCTCTACCAACCGGTTCCCCACTTCTCAGAGCAACTCTGCGTGCCCTCGTGTGGACCGCCCACTCCCCCACCCACCACACACACACACACACACACACACACACACCCACACACACGCGGGTGTTACTACTTCTCACATCCCTCTGAAGCTCTGTGGAGGCAGCGGGAGCCTGTTGGTGGGGACCAGAGCACCGTGCCGAGGAAGCCTGCAGAAACATTCAGGCCCATTAAAAACCAATAACAAGAAATGGGTTTTTCACCTGGTTTCCTATGGAAAAAATAATGTGGGGGAGGGAGGAAGCAAGTTTAAAATACCCGCGTGGGTGGGTGCGCATGCATGTTCTTACGCAGATTAGAAATTCTTCCAGCCAATAAACGTTTCTTGGTACCTACTCTGTGCAAAGCTCTGTGCTCTCTGATACAGACGTGAGACACAGGAGCTCACAATCTAGAGGAGAAAAATGACACATACAAACTAGAAAATCCCAAGTCCCATAATAAAGGCTCATTCATCTATTCAACAAAGATGCACTGTGCACAGTGTGCCAGCCCCGAGGATGAACAAATAATTTTGAGAGCAGGGAGGCCGAATGTAACCACCATTCCTCTTCCGAACGTGGAAGGAGGTGATCAGAGAGCCGCCATGCACGCTCTTCAAGGACAGGGTCCTTTTTGCACAACTGTCGCACCTGGCGTGCAAACATCCAGAAAATACTGCTTCCCAAGGATGGAATTCCTGTCCTCTCGTTCCCTAGGCAATTTCAACCCGATGTTTCTTGGCCGGAAGGCTTTCTGGAGGGAGGCCTGAACTGAGTCTCAGAGGTTGTGTGGGAATGAAAACAAGTCGTGTGTGTCGGAGGGACAGCTGGAGAAAGGCGGGAGAGAGGCAGCCCCGGCATGGAGACCGCCACGCAATCCAGCCTCTTGAAGGTGGCAATTCCACATTGACCTTGCCGGAGTGGTTTGCAGTTCAGCAAGCTTTCGGGAGCCAACCCCATTCTAGAGAAGATGGCCAGCAACTAGCCTGCCAGCTTCTTAAGTCAGAGTGGCTCTAGCCCGTGGGCCACGTGACTTTGGAATCCGGGTAGAGGCAGAAGGATGCTGAGCAGCGGGAAATCAGAGCAAGTTGCAAAGTCAGGGATGTCCTCATCGCCCGAGGGCAGCCGCAGTCTCTGGTTCCCACCCCTCTCCCCTCGGTACAGAGCAGAGTTTCCAAGAGCTGCACTTTGCTCTGCTCCCTCAGACTGCTCTCCTGCATCCGTGTCCATACACCACACCTTCCCGCTTTCCCGCCCATCAGTCTGGCTGCTGTCGCCGCGCCCCGTGTCCTCCTTCTCCTCTGCCAATCCTGCGTCGGATTGTTTCCCTCTCTGTCCTCTCTCCAGCTGAGATAGCCGATTCAAGTGCCATCGATATGGTCTAAAAATTCCCAAATCCCCATCTAAGGCACAAATAAATAAATAAAATATTTTAAAAGGTTGGGGGGGCAGCACTGAGCCATGAGCATTTGGCAGAGAACAGCAGCGGTCGGGCTGGGAGACCTTGCTGTGTCTCCCACACAGCGAAGCCCTTCACCCCATGTTCCCTTAGTGACAAAGACTGAACGATGATGGATAGAGTCCTGGATGTCACATATGGCCCCAGACCTTTCCACTAGTCTATAGAAACCAATCCCCAGCACTAGGTAAGATGGTTCTGGAATCTGACCTGTGATCCTCCTATAGCTGGGGCTTTGGGGTGGGAGCCCCTGACTCCAGAGGTTCCAGACAGACCAGGTTCAGTGGCTCCCTCTTTGCGGACAAAATCAAAGGCGGAGAGCAGAGTGAAACAGGAAAGGGATTTATTTTAGCAAGGCCAATGGCGGGAAGACAGCAGACTAGCATCTGAAAGATGGTCTCCAAAGTGCTGAAAATACATCTAGGTTTATATAAGGACAATGTGAGACAAAGGTCAATGGGTCCGCTCAGGTGGCCAGGGAAGGTCAGATCAATCACTGTCTTGGGGTGGTCATATGGGGTCTTGCTGGCCAGGGCAGTCCCTACTGCTTGGAAGGTACTTGTGGTTCCCACTGGGGGTGTTTGCCTGAGTTAAGAGAGAAGCTGGAGAGAAGAACTTGATCACTTAAAAGGTACACACTAAGGTCAAAATAGAGGTGATCAGAACCCTCCGAACCCCTCCCGCCCCCCACAATGTGTCCCTAAACTGACCTTCAACTTCCTGTGTCCCTCTCTAGGTCTTTGTTCCGTGTACTTTTTATCTGCCTAACACTCATCCTCCTTCCATACCCAGGGAGGAGGAGTCAGTCCTGCCAGTCGGTCCTCCTCGGGTGGGGGCCTTTGAGCCTGCTCCCCCCTCCCGCGCCACCCCTGCCCCGCGGCACCGCCTCCCAACGCCTTTCAGGAGCGGGCTTCCCCTCTCTCTGGCCATACTAACCCTAAACCCCCTTTCCTAGGCCCAAACCTACCCTCTGACTTGGGTGAGGCATTCCATACCTGGGTCTTGCCACCTGCCCCTGACATGACTGGGAAGGCTGGTGTAGACGCGGCCTAGGGTGCCCCCGCTGCAGCACAGGGAGGAGAGAAGAACCGTCCCGCGCCGCCCATCGGCTTCCCCTGCGTGCTCTGTGCAAGGCGGGAACCGGGACCACGAAGCTTCGGGAAAACCACGGCCCTGGCCACACAGGCAAAGTTCCCCGGCGAAGTCACACCCACCCCAGAGGCAGCACAGAAAGGCTGGGAAAGAGGTCTTCTCTGGGAATTGGGAATTGGTCTTCTCTGGAATTGGTCTTCTCCGCAGGGGGATCAAAAGCCAGGGCTGCAGGAGACAAAGCGCAGGTCGGGGTGGGGGTGGGGGGTGGGGCGTGGAGGGGGCAGTGGCCGGCTGGTGTTCGCGTGCTGCCACCTCCCGGGGGACTTCAGAACTACAGAACCTGGAACAGAGCCGCACCCAGCAAGCATTCATGGGCACCCGATGTAGGCGGTGAAAGACAAGGTCCCCGACCTGCCGACATCACGGCTTAGGAGGAGGGTGACGGTAGCAGGTCGTTTGTGGTAAGTGCGAGCGACAGAGGGACGTGAACAGGCCAGAGTCGCGGGGCTGTTCCCCAGCTCCGCCCCGTTACCGAGACCTCCAAGCCCGGGATCACCCACTCCTCCCCACCGCCACTTCTCTCCTCATCCAGACCTCCCTTTTGCCTAGCCTCCTCCCTAAATATTCGCTTTCTTTCCCTCAAGCATCCACAACAGCTTGCTTAAAATCATTTGGCGTTTTGCGATTGCTCTTAGGATGGAGACCAGGTAGGTGGGTGCTCCCTGGGACCCCAGCAGCCCGTTCTCCAGACAAGACCAGCTCTTTCTTGCTTTCAGGAGTCTGCCTGACTGTCCCTGCCATCCAGCAGCCTCTTCCTTACCCCTCCCCTCTGTCTGTCTAATTCCATTCACCTCTCAAACGGCAGCTCAGACCTCACCTGTTTACAGAAACCTTCCCAGACCTGCAAGTAACGTCCTTCTGCTAGCTACACTAGAACATCCGGTGCCCTCGCAGCAAATAGCACGGTTTAATGACATGTGTGCCCATTAAGTGGACCCATGTGAGCTCCTCCCCCAAGCCCACAAATGCCACATTGTATCACCTAGTACTTCCCATGGTACCTGCCATTTACTAAATGCTGAATAAACATGATAAAAGGAAATGGAAGAATGAGGCTACGTGAGGGTAGAATAACCCTAAGGTAAATCACAAGCATCCACTACCCCATTCATGGCATCAATGCGAGTGGGCCTATGGACTTCCTATGTGGGAGAAGGGAACAGAGAATAGGGCCAGGATTTCCCCCGCCTCTTGGTGGGACACTTTAACCACGGTGGCAACTCCCTGTAAGACTCAGCGTTGTTTCCTCCTGAATGGGTGACCCAGGGGGCTGAATGTATAGAAAAGTAGTGGAGAGAGACCATTAAAGTCAGAAGACCTCCAGCCGGGCTGATTACCCCTAAAGCACATGAAGTGCACACATAACTTTCTCTGGGTGTCAGAGTGATTCATGTTGTGTATACACTGGGAAGAGGGTCCTAATCACCTCCTTGGCATCATACCCTGGGGCTCTGGCTGGTTGCATTCTTTCCTTCTGCAGGCTTTAGGGAGTTCCTGTCGTCTAGGAGGTTATACCAGCCACGGCCTCCAGAGGGCACCATGGAGGCGCTTCCTGGCAGCCTGTTCTGCACTCAGGAGCTGATCAGTTTCCAGGGTCAGTGGTCCCAGATGTGAAAGCTGCTGAGGTCAAAGCAACGGATTAGGGAGCAGGGTGGGTGGGGGAGTGTGGGACACTGAATATCTACTCTGTGAGCTGAGAGTCCTTAAACAAACGTCTCCTTTTGTTGGGTCAGCTCCTTGCAACCAAGGAGCCACGACATGTTATTGTCTCTTTCATATCTCCCGGTTGGCCAACCACAGATGGTGAGTAAAATATATTGTACAAGCCTTGGATGGTAGCTGCCAGGGGAGGAGGTGGCCAGGAGCTCCTGAAAGTGCTCGGGACTCCATCATGGTACTTGGGGGCTATACAGGTTGGTACTACTCAGGAAGGGTAGATGGTATGGCTGGGAAAGGAATCACACCAACTTGCTGAAGGCGTCTCTTGCCAGTGGGAACGAGCCAAGAGCAGATCAGCAAGGAAGGGTGAAGACAAAGCCCAGAGCACACACAGTCCAGGGACATTTGGGATTGGGGAATGTCCCAGGCACAGATGTGGCCGTGGTGCCACAAAGCAGGAGGTCGTGGGGCAGGCAGATGATAGAAAAAATGTCCTTTTCTAAAAGGGCTCTCTGACCCCTCTTATGGCCAGATTCAGAGAAAAGCAGACACTGGGGAGGCCCCCCTCCTCTGCGGGAGAAGTCATTCATCCACCACAGCGTGAAGCTCTTCCTGGGTCCAGATAAGCCAGGATGACGCTGGAGTGGGCGTGGCTGTCATCTTGTCACAACCAGAAGGAGCCCTTGCTTCTTCATTTAACTAACTCCAAATTCTGACTCTAGGGTGTGTTTCTTCTCAAAAAAAAAAAAAAAAGAAAAAAAAAGAAAAGAAAAAGAAAGAAAGAAAAAAAAGAAAAAGGAATTAAGTGTAATTCCCTTCTACCCTCACGTAGCCTCATTCTTCCATTTCCTTTTATCATCCGAACTCTCCCATGTACGTGCTTTGCAGAAGAAATCTTGGCTGTGCCTCTGTTCTAGAGGCGGTGGTACCCAGACCCTCCTCCCAGCTGCTGAGGGCCGGGAGCTGACAGCCCACAGCAGCCCTTTTGCCTCCCCTTGCCCAGGGAGCTGCCCAGCTGAGAGTCCCAAACCCTCTTCCCCGCAAAGAAGGGGCAGCTCCGAACACTGACTGACGGGGAGGGGGGCACAAACACTGGCCCCTGGCTTCAGGGCAGGTTACATCCCAGAGCACCCCTGCAGCAGCCTTTCCCTGAGACCACTCCCCTCCCCTGAGTTATTCCTTCCCCGGGACCCCAACTTCCCCTGAGTCAGACTTATCTAAGGCCACACCCTTCGCTTGACTTAGCCTTTACCTAAGATGGCATTCTTCGCCTGAGTTAGACTTTACCTGAGATCGCCTTTTTCACCTGAGTTAGACTGCCCGTGATCCTATCTTCACCTGAGGTGGAATTTACCTAAGATCGCATTCTTCACCTTTAAGACTTTACTTGAGATCCTATCTTCACCCGCATCAGACCCGCACCCGAGACCACATCCTTCATGTGACTACTTACGTAAGATCACGTTCTTCACCTGAGTTAGTCCTAACCTGAGACCCCCGTCATCACCTGAATTAGACCTTATCTGAGACCCCATCCTCACCCGAGTTGGACTTGACCACTTCCTTGCTCCGTGCTCCCTTTCCCTGTTCCTATCTGACCTTTCCTTCCTCCCTTACAGGATTTCCCTGAGAATAACCCTAAGGTAAATCACAAGCACCCGCTACCTCTACCTGTCTCGGGCTCTGCTTCCCCCGCTGGCCTCGGGCACCCCTTTGCCGTGGTCACCTGTCCCGCCCCTCATGGATGTCTAAGGGTACCCCCTTCTGCTCCTGCCCTGGAGTCACCAGAACAAGGCAGGGGCACACAGGTGGCCAGGGAGCCAGGGGGCGGATTTGGGAGAACTTTCCCTGTGACACTGGCAAGATTTGGTGAAGGATTTCATGGGGGGAGGAGGGAAGAAAGGGAGGTGTCAAGGATGACATCTGGGTTTCTGGATTTAATAACTGGGAGGGGTTGGAGGAACGGGGGGAGGCAGGAGGGCAGGCTCGCCATAGCCTCTGGCCTTCCTTGGAGGTGATACCAGCCATCACCCAGCACGTGTGGCTGTCTCTCCAACATGTTTGTGTTCCTTCCACCATTGTCTTGGGCGACAAATGACTCCCCTCCATGACTGGCCCTGTGTTTCGAGCCTGAGTCAGTGTAGGTGACGGGTGAGGGGGAAGGAGAAGGCAGGGCTGTGGGAAGAGGGGCAGGGGGAGGTGGGCAGCACGGCTCCTGTACGTGGAACAGGTCTTACCTCTGTGTGTTCGGGCTCATCCTCTTTTTGCCACAAGGTCTGGAGGGCCTCAGGGCCTTTGCAGTCTCTTCAGCCCCATTCTCCTCCCCCTTTAATGGCCTCAGTGCATAGGGCACCTCTTCCTGATCACTCCATTCAGATTTGTCTGCCTCTACTTCCCCACCAACTCTGTCATCCCGGTGCCCAGACCAGCAAGAAGGACACAGGGCCCTGAATGTGTTTTCTAGTTCTCTTTCTACCCGTTTGCAAGCTGTCAGCTGGCCACACTTGCTGTCCACCGAGGTGAGCTCCTCTCTGGGACCCTTATGTCCATTCCGGCCAGCAGACCTCAGTTCAGACCAGCCCGGGTCTGACGTGATTCCTTTCTTTCCTCAACTTCTCATTATTACACTTTACCCAAAGCGACCTGTGAGAATTTGATTTTAATCCTGGGAGATTTTGCAAGGGACTAAGTCAGGTAGGCAAAGGTTTGGCAGAACTTTGAGCAAGAGACAGTGATTGCGACTTTGATCATCTTTTACCAGCTTGCCTGAAAACCTTGTTGAGAGAAAAAAATCAAACTCCAGCTTCTCCTGATTAAAAAAAAAAATTCTGTTGTAAGCTCCACTCACATCAATAATTCCAAAGACTCGCAGGGACGTCTGGGTGTCTCAGTCAGTGAAGAGTCTGCCTTCAGCTCAGGTCAGGATCCTGGGGTCGTGGGGTCGAGCCCCACATTGGGCTTCCTGCTCAGTGGGGAGTCTGCTTCTCCCTCTGCCCCTCCCCCACCTCTCTCTCATAAATAAATGAATAAAATCTTTAAAAAACCAATTCCAAAGATTTGCAGATTCCTGTCTTCATTTGTCTTCATGAAGTGTGTTTGTTGTTGTTTTTTTTAAGATTTTTTATTTATTTACTTGGGAGAGAGGGAGAGAGCACGAGCAGGGGGAGCAGAGGCATGTACACAGAAGCATTTGTATAAGGACAAATATTAGTTCTTCCCAGCATACATAATAATTGTTTCCTTGTTGTTTTAATTGCTTTTCCACCAAAATTGGTCTTTTACATTTTTATAGTTATTCTTTTTTTTAAGAGTTATTTATTTGTTTTAGAGAGAGAGAGAGCACAAAAGGGAGAGAGAAAGAGAATCTCAAGCAGACTCCCCCCTGAGCACAGAGTCTGACGAGGGACTTGATCTCATGAGCCTGAGATCAGGATGGGAGCTGAAACCAAGATTCAGATGCTTAACTGACTGAGCCACCCAGGGGCCCCATAGTTATTCTTTAAATAATAAATGCATTCACAACAAAGCACTCAAAAGTTACAAAAACTCAGAACCCTTGCTCTAAAGCATCCTTGGCATGGGGGTGCTTAACCAGGGGAAAAAAGCAAATGTCCTTTAAAGAGTTAACACTGAAGAATATCACAGTCACTTAAACCGTGTGTTTCCCCAGATCTTCCGGTGAAAATGAGCCCTGGAATTGGGAGTCCTTGAAAGGACTAGTCAGCTGAGAAAGATTAAGGGACACCAAACAGGGAAAGAAGACACGAGAGCCAAAGACCAGAGATATCTCGGCTCGCCAGAGACAAGTTGGGAAGCTCCGTCGGTCACCGAGGACAGGGCTGAGAGTCAGAGAAGCCTGATCCTTGGAAGTGTCTGTGTCAAACCAGATATCAGCACCTGGTCCTGTGCATTTCCTCATTCAGATCTGTCTTTTCCCAACTGCAACTCCACTCATTCATTAATTCAACAAGTATTGAGCACCAACTGTGTACCAGAAAATGCACTAAGTGCAAACAAGCACCCTGGGCACGTGGAATGTACATCCCAGTGGGAAAGACAGACAATAAACAAGTAAATGAAGAGACAATACCAAGATAATTACATATCTTAAGTGCAGTGAAGAAATACGCAGGTGTCGAGATACGCGAGGGAGAACAGGAGCACTTTAGAAAGAGCCATCAGGGAAGTTGTCTCTGAGTACGTGGTATCCGAGCTCTACCTGATGATGAAGATGAGGTCACAGACGCAGAGGGTCTGGCCTCACTGAATTCCTGGAGGAGACAATCCATGCAGAGGGAAAAAAAATTGCTTAAAGCCCAGGAAGCAGGGAAGAGTTTCCCAGTGATGGACGTCGGGCTGGTGTAGCTGAGGAGCAGGGGTGGAGGAGGAGGGCTGTGTGAGCTGGGACCAGTAAACTCAAAGGAGCCAGATCACGTGGGACCCTGTGTTGCTCAGGGTCTAGTCGGGAGAGAAAGCACACCCATAATTTTAACAGGGAGCATTTGGTGTGCAGACTCTTGATTAGGTAACTGAAGAGGCAAAACCATAGGGTAAGGTACCACGGAAGTAGCAAATTCAGGAAGCAGCTAACATCCCGAGAGCTGCAGGTCCAAAAGGAAGAGGTTGGTATTATTAAAGTGGGTGAGTGTGGAGGAGGACCCCGCCGGCCTGACACTCAGACCTCTGAGAAGGAGGCAGAGCTGGGCTCATATCGATGTCTCTAAGCTCAGAAGACGAGTTCCTTCTGCCTGAACCTGGAACTCTGAAGAGGCAAGAGCTGACTGGTCCTGGCATTTCTGTGGGTCGTGATGAGGCTGGTACTGGGTGCAGTGGAAAGACCGCAGACTTGTCCCAACTATTGCTATGGGAAGGAGCTACCACTGATAGAAGGGAGTGATGTTCCCAGAACTCTCGCACCCCACAAACAAGCAAACAAACAAACCAACAAGTGCCAAATACAGAAATACAGCTCTTAGAATCCTAAACCCGGCAAAACAACGTTAGAAAAGAAGGATGGGTTTGGAGCTGAGAGACAGCCAAATAACCAGCACAGACCGTGGATGCCACAAAAGGGGAACTTCAGTTTTGTTTTAAAAGCAATGGGAAGTCACTGGTTGGTTTTATGTAGGAACTTGGTCTAATCAGATTTCCCTTTTGAGAATATCACCCTGCTGACCGTATAGACATGAGAGCAGAGGAAGGCAGAATCCCCAAGGTCGATCAGGAGGCTCCAGCATTGACTCTCAGGAGACATGGCGGTGGTGTGTTGCGGATGGAGAGACGTGGCTGGATTGCAGATGGGGAACGGATGGGACTCACCTACAGCTCGGAGGCAGGGACGCAGGAATGATGAACTCCTGGTTTTCCTAGAAACTTGGAAGCAAATGTCATTTACAGAAACAAGAAGGCTTGGAGAAGTGAATGAAGACAGGGAAATCCCAGGATAACATTTTGGATCACATCATATTATAACATTCCCACTAGACAAGTACATGGAGAGATCAAATAGGTAGCTTGATGGGAGTTAGACTTTGGAGCTAAGGAGAAATGGTGAGACACTACCATGGGTGACATGACTGGGTAGAAGAGGTCCTGGGACTCAGAGCTGGCGACAGTGTCCGATCTGGGCAGAACACTGAGGGAAGCTTCTGGACTTACTGTACAGAATATTTTTATTTTAAAACTCCATGTGTTATATAAGCTCTTCAACTGCAGGTAACAGAGGTTTACTCAGATTAACTGAGATAATCAGGGTGTATTTTCATCAGAGTCATGAAAATAAAGATGAGGACGTTAGCCCACAGCTGACCTTATGGTAACTCAGGGACACACAACGAGCCATGTTATTTTAATAGAGTTTGGAGGAGGTTAGGAGGAGCTAACACAGCAGAGTAAGAGGAGGATCCTAGACTTCCTTGAACACCCCTAGAGAAATATCAAATCCTTCTATATACCCAAGAAATCAATCTGAGGACTGTAAGAACAAAATACATAACTAGAAGGAGAGAAAAGGCTACACCGTGGAAGGCAGGAGACGTGATCTGGAGGAGAAACGGGTCACAAATGCTGTGGAGAGGAGGGGCCTCTAGTCCCAGACCGGGGTGGGGGGTTAGTGTACAGGGGTATGCGGAGGAAAACACTTCCCAAAGCCATCGACTGGGAGAATGAGAGGGGCTGAATATTTGGAGTTGTTACAACCCGTGGGGCTCAAAGACTGGAGGTTTAGAGGTCCAAAGTGTGGCTGGTGTGGAGGCCGGTGGGCACTGTAATGTCCCTGTGGAGAAGGCGAGCAGATGCCCAGGAGAGGATGGAACGACCTGAGGATCCCCTGGGACGCACTGGGAGAGATGGTTCCCCCTTCTTGAAGCACATCTGGGAGGGGTGGCATTGCCTCTCAGGGGACAAAAGAGCCAATCAGCACCACTGCACTCCTCTGCCCCTTGGCATACGTACAGAGACACCTGCTGAGGGCAGGTAACCTAGACACTGGCCTTTTGCTGTACTTTGCTCCAAACCCCACACTCCTGTGCTCTGATGGGACCACCCTTCCGGGACAAACCTGCATGAGTCCCAGCATGGCATGACCCTCCCCCAGAGGACCAGCATGGGTTCCTACCAGGCCTGGTCCTTAAAGTTTGGAGTTTTAAAACCCAGTTGGCCCGACTGGGATAAAAACGAGAGTTTCCCTACTCCCCATTCCAGGATGAGGGAGAGGGATCGAGCCATTCCCCACTCCCCATCAGCATAAACTAACTTCAGTAAGCAGCACAGTACCAACAATGGCAACCTAAACTGCTTACACCAAGCCCCAGCTCCCAGTGCTCTGCAGGTGCTGTTTTTCTTGGGCAAGTGTGCTTGAGAACCAGAGCAGTGGGCCCCTCTTCCAGAAGACCAGCACAGCCCCCTTGTCACGAATCACACCTACTGATCACAGGGTTCTGCAAAACTTCAGCTCTAGTGGAAAAAGCATCAGATCTCTTCTAACAAACAGACCAGAGCACATCTAGTTGAAACTCACCACACTCTGGCCAAGGGCCAAACACTGCCCACTGCAGGCACGGAGAAACTCTTCAGAGGACTGACCTGAGGGAAAGAGCAGCCAAACACAGCAGCATGGTGCATGCAGCGTGGTGCACGCGGCACACAACAGGACACTGCCTGAAGCACCAGGCCCTGGATGATATATGGCCTCTTCATAATAAAGCCATTACAGTATTCTCAGGAACAGGAAACATAACAGGCCTTCCTAACATACTGAAGACAGAGACTTGGACAAAATGTCAAGATTGAGGAATTCATCCCAAAAGAAAGAACAAGAAAAAGTCATGGCCAGGAATCTCATTGAAACATACAGAAGTCATATGCCCAAGCCAGAATTTAAGGCAACAATCATAAGGATACTACCTGTGCTTGAGAAAAGCATAGAAGACACCAGGGAGTCCCAAACCACAGAGATAAAACACTTAAAACCTAGTCAGGCCAAAATAAAAATATGCTATAACTGAGATTTGAAACTGACTGGGTGTAGTGAGCACAAGGATAGAAGCAGCAGAGGAACAAGTAAGGACAGAAGATAAAATTGTGGAAAATAATGAGGCTGAAAAGAAGATGGAAAGAAAACTCTTGGATCATGAATATAGACTTTGGGAACTCAGTGACTCCATAAAACGTAATAATGTTCATTTCATAGGAGTCTCAGATAAAGAAGAATTTCATAGGAGTCTCAGAAGAAAAAGAAGAGAGGGCAAAGGAGACAGAAGGCTTATTTGAGGAAATTATAGCCAAAAAGTGTCCTAATCTGGGGAAAGAAACAGACATCCAAATCCAGAGGCACAGAGAACTCCAAACAAAATCAACAAAAACAGGCCAATACCAAGATACATTGTAGTTAAATTTGCAAAATACAGAGACAAAGAAAACAGCCTCAAAGCAGCAAGAGAAAAGAAGTCCCTAACTTATAAGGGAAGTCACATCAGGTTAGCAGCAGATGTCACCGCAGAAGCTTGGCAGGCCAGAAAAAGGTGGCTTGGTATGTTCAACCTGCTGAATGGGAAAAATAGCTAGTCCGGAATATTTTATCAAGCAAGGCTGCCATTCAGAGTAGAAGAGATAAAGAGTTTCCCAAACAAAAACTAAAGGAGTTCATAACCACTGGACCAGCCCTGCAAGAAATATTAAAGAGAAGTCTTTGAGTGGGAAAGAAAGACCAAAAACAACAAAGACTAGAGGTAAGCAGAAATCCTCCAGAAACAAAGATGTAACAAGTAATGCAAGAACACTAAATTCATATTTTTCAATAATTACTCAGTGTAAATGGACTACATTCTCCAGTCAAAGGACATAGGGTGTCAGGATGGATTAAAAAAAACAAGACCCAGGGGCGCCTGAGTGGCTCAGTGGGTTAAAGCCTCTGCCTTCGGCTCCGGTCATGATCCCAGGGTCCTGGGATTGAGCCCCACGTCGGGCTCTCTGCTCAGCAGGGAGCCTGCTTCCTCCTCTCTCTCTGCCTGCCTCTCTGCCTACTTGTGATCTCTCTCTGCCAAATAAATAAATAAATAATCTTAAAAAAAAAAAAAAAACAAGACCCATCTGTATGCTGCTTGCAAGAGACTCGTCTGAGACCCAAAGACACCTGCAGATTGAAAGCAAGGGGATGGAGAACATTTCTCATTGCTAATGGACATCAAAAGAAATCTGGGGTAGCCATCCTTAGGTCAGACAAACTAGATTTTAAACCAAAGGTTGTAACAAGAGCTGAAGAGGGGCACTCACTATATCATAATAAAGGGATCTATTCAACAAGAAGATCTTAAAACTTGTCAATATTTATGCTACCAACTTGGGAGCACCCAGATATTTAAAATAATTCATAACAAACATAGAGGAACCATAATTTAAGTGGTGGATTTTAACCTACAGCAATGGATAGATCTTCAAAGCAGAAAATCAACAAGGAAACAATGGCTCTGAATGACACATTAGACCAGATGGACTTAACAGGTATATTCAGAACATTTCATCCTAAAGCAGCAGAATACACATTCTTTTTGAGTGCACATGGGGCATTCTCCAGAATAGATCACATACTGGGTAACAAGTCAGACCTCAACAAGTATAAAGAGACTGAGATCATACCATGCATATTTTCCAACCATAACAATATGAAACTTGAAGTCAACCACAAGAAAACATTTGAAAAGACCACAAATACATGGAGATTAAAGATCATCCTACTAAAGAATGAATGGGTTAACCAAGAAATTGAAGACAAAATTTAAAAATACATGGAAACAAATGACAATAAAAACACGACAGTCCAAAACCCTTAGGATGCAACAAAAGCAGCTGTAAGAAGGAAGTATATAGCAACGCAGGCCTATCTCAAGAAGCAAGGAAAATCTCAAATATGCAACCCATCCTTACACCTAAAGGACCTAGAGAAAGAACAACAAATGAAACCTTAAGCCTGCAGCAGAAGGGAAATAATAAAGATTAGAGCAGAAATCAATGCTATAGAAACAAAACAAAACTCAGAAGAATGGATCAATGATACCAGGAGCTAGTTCTTTGAAAGAATTAATAAAATTGATAAACCCCTAGCCAGACTTATCAAAAAGAAAAGATAAAGGACCCCCCAAAATAATCTCATGAATGAGAGAGGAGAGATCACAACCAACACCACAGAAATACAAATAATTATAAGAGAATATTATGAAAAATTATATGCCAACAATTTGCACAATCGAGAAGAAGTAGATGAATTCCTAGAAACATATAAACTACCAAAACTGAAATAGAAAGAAATAGAAAACTTGAAACAGACCCAAGCCAGCAAAGAAATCTAATCAGTAATTAAAAAATCTCCCAACAAGTCTGGGCCAGATGGCTTCCCAGGGGAATTCTACCAGACATTTAAAGAAGAGTTCATACTTATTGTTCTCAAACTGTTCCAAAAAATAGAAATGGAAGGAACACTTCCAAACTCATTCTATGAAGCCTTCATTACCTTGATTTCAAAACCAGACAAAGACCCCACTAAAAAGGAGAATTTCAGGCCAAGATCCCTGATGAACATGTGTGCAAAAATTCTCAACAAGAAGACTAGCAAATAGAATTTAACAGTGCATTAAAAGAATTATTCACTAAGATCAAGTGGGATTTATTTCTGGGATGCAGGGGTGTTTCAAAATCCACAAATCAATCAATGTGATACACCACATTAATAAAATAAAAGATAAGAACCATATGAACTTCTCAATATATTCAGGAAAAGCATTTGACAAAGTACAGCACCCATTCTTGACAAAAAAAAAAAAAAAAAAAAAAAAAAACTCAACAAAGTAGGGATAGGTGGAATGCACCCCAACATCATAAAAGCCATATATGAAAAATACACAGCTAATAGCATCCTCAATGGGGAAAAGCCGAGAGCATTCCCTCTACAATCAGGAACAAGAGAGGGATGCCCACTATCACCACTGTTATTTAACATCGTGCTGGCTGCAGCAATCAGACAACAAAATAGAATCCAAATTAGCAAGGAAGAAATCAAACTTTCCCTATTTGCAAACGACATGATACTCTATGTAGAAAACCCGAAAGAATCCACCAAAAATTTGCTAGAACTGATATACAAATTCAGTAAAGTTGCAGGATACAAAACAACATACAGAAATCTGTTGCATTTCTATACACCAATAATGAAGCAACAGAAAGAGAAATTAAGGAATCGATCCTATTTACAATTGCACCAAAAACCATAAGATACCTAGGAATAAACCTAGCCAAAGAGGTTTAAAGATCTGTACTCTGAAAACTATAGAACTCTTGTGAAAGAAATTGAAGAAGACACAAAGACATGGAAAAACATTCCATACTCATGGATTGGAAGAATAAATACTGTTAAATGTCTATAGTTCCCAAAGCAATCTACACATTTAATGAAATCTCTATCAAAATACCACCAGCATTTTTCACATAACTAGAACAAACAATGCCAAAATTTGTTTGGAACCACAGAAGACCCCCAAAAGTCAAAGCAATCTTGAAAAAAAAAAAAAAAAAAAGCAAAGGTGGAGGCATGACTATTCCGGACTTCATGTTGTATTGCAACACTGTAATCATCAAAACAGTTTAGTACAGCACATGCAACAAAATAGAAAACCCGGAAGTGGACCCATAACTCTATGGTCAAGTAATCTTTGACAAAGCAGGAAAGAACATCCAATGGGAAAAAGACAGTCTCTTCAACAAATGGTGTTGGGAAAACTGGCAACATGCAAAAGGTGATACCGGACCACATTCTTACACCATGCACAAAAATAAACTAAAAATGAATGAAAGGTCTAAATATGAGACAGGAATCCATCAAAATCCTTGAGGGGAACAGCAATAGCAACTTCTTACTAGATACATTTCCAGAGGCAAGGGAAATAAAAGCAAAAATGAACTATTGGGTCTTCATCAATATAAAAATCTTCTACACAAAATCTTCTGTCCAAGAAAATAATCAACAAAACTAAAAGACAACCTTTGGAATGGGAGAAGATATTTGCAAATGACATATCTAATAAAGCATTAATATCCTGAATCTATAAAGAACTTAACAAAGTTGACAGCCCCCAAACAAATAATCCAGTTAAGAAATGGTTAGTAGGGGGCGCCTGGGTGGCTCAGTGGGTTAAGCCGCTGCCTTCAGCTCAGGTCATGATCTCAGGGTCCTGGGATCGAGTCCCACATCGGGCTCTCTGCTCAGCGGGGAGCCTGCTTCCTCCTCTCTCTCTGCCTGCCTCTCTGCCTACTTGTGATCTCTCTCTGTCAAATAAATAAATAAATAAATCTTTAAAAAAAAAAAAAAAAAGAAATGGTTAGTAGGCATGCATAGACATTTCTCCAATGAAGACGTCCAGATGGCCAATGGACACATGAAAAGATGTTCAACATCACTCATCATCAGGGAAATGCAAATCAAAAACTACAATGAGAGACCACCTCACAACTCCCAGAATGACTAAAATCAACAACATAGGAAACAAAAGATATTGGGGAGGATGTGGAGAAAGGGGGACCCTCTTACAGTGTTGGTGGGAATGTAAACTGGGGCAGCCACTCTGGAAAACAGTATGGAGTTTCCTCAAAAAGCTAAAAATAGAACAACCCTATAATCCAGCAATTGCACTACAAGGTATTTACCCAAAGGATACAAAAATACTGAATGGAAGGGACATGTGCACCCTGAAGTTACAGCAGCATTTTTCACAATAATCGAATTACAGAAAGAACCCAAATGTCCCTTGACTGATGAATGGACAAAGGAGTGGTCATGTATATATACAATGGATTCTCAGTCATAAAAGAGAATGAAATCTTGCTGTTTGCAGCAATGTAGATGGAGCTAGACTGTATTATGCTAAGCAAAATAAGGCAGTCAGAGGAAGACAGATACTATATGATTTCACTCTTATGTGGAATTTAAAAAACAGAACAAATGGGAGCACCTAGGTGGCGTGGTTGTTTAAGTGTTGGATTCAGTTTCAGTTCAGGTCTTGATCTCAGTGTCGTGAGACTGAGCCCCACATCAGGTGCCACCCTCAGTGTGGCGTCTTCTGGAGATTCGCTCTCTCTCTCTCTCTCTCTCCCTCTGCCCATCTTGCTTGTGCGCGCGCACTCTCTCTCTCTCTCTCTCAAATAAATAAATCTTAAAAAAAAAAGATGAACATGGGAGGGGAAGGAAAGAGGCAAACCATAAAATAGACTCTTTTAAAAAAAGATTTTATTTATTTATTTGACAAACAGAGAGAGAGCACAAGCAGCAGGAACAGCCAGTAGAGGGAGAAGCAGGCTTCCTGCTGTCCATCCCAGGACCCTGGGATCATAACCTGAGCCGAAGGCAGACAGTTAACGACTAAGCCACCCAGGCACCCCTCAGTACATATTTTTAGAAAGAATGAGAATTATTTTATGTTGCTGATTAGGAATATATCCCAATACATTATTTTATTTTAATTTATTTTCTTAGTGGGGGAGGGACAGAGGGCGAGAACCCAAGCAGGCTCCACGCCAGCGCAGAGTCCAACACAGAGCAGATCTCAGGACTCCTATACCATAACCTGACCTGAAATCCAGAGTCAGACTCTTAACCGACTGAGCAACCCCAGGCACGCCCCGACTATACTTTAATTAGAGGTAGGCTGCTGGACTGACCAAGAGTCTAATCCACAAAGAACGGCCAAGGGAATGTTTGTGGGCAAAGCACACATTATTTCATAGAATAGTTCTGAGTCCTTCCCAGCACAGGGTGACTAAAGGCCGAACTTTATGTTATGAAATATCATCATGATAACTTTTACCCGGAATTTTCTTTTTAACATGAGGATTAACAAATGTCCCAAATAATAATTACGAAATCTCAATAAAGTAGCCATAAAATGGCTAGGGGCCAAGAACGTCAATTGGCTGTCTGTATCTGGGTAACTTTTTAGACTCTGTTTCCTTGGTCTGTATGTCTTATCATACACCCTACACCACACTGTCTTCATGAGGAGAGCTTTGCAGTAAACATTAAAGCCTGGTAGTGTAAGTCCTCCAACTCATTTCTTTTTCTTTCTTTCTTTTTTTTTTAGATTTTTATTTATTTATTGGACAGAGAGAGAGGTACAACGAGAGAGGGAACACAAGCAGAGGGAGTGGGAAAGGGAGAAGCGGGCTTCCTTCCAAGCAGGGAGCCTGATTCAGGGCTCTATCCCAGGACCCTGGGACCATGACCCAAGCCAAAGGCAGACACTTAACAACCAAGTCACCCAGGCGCCCCTCATTTCTTCTTTTTCTTTTCTTTTCTTTTTTTTTTTTTTTAAGATTTTATTTATTTATTTGACAGACAGAGATCACAAGTTGGCAGAGAGGCAGGCAGAGAGAGAGGGCAGCAGGCTCCCCACTGAGCAGAGAGCCCAATGTGGGGCTCCATCCCAGGACCCTGAGACCATGACCTGAGCCAAAGGCAGAGGCTTACCCACTGAGCCAACCAGGTGCTCCTCCCCTTTTAAAAAAATTTTGTTTTTTCATTTCTTCTTTTTCAACTTTCAACTTATTCTAGGACTTTGGGTCTCCTCCACAGATGTTGATATCAGCCTCTCCGTTGGGATTTTTATCAAGATTCCACTGAATCTGTAGGGTCATGTGGGAGGAATAGACATCCAAAAAACACAGCATCTTCCAACCCAGGACTAAACTCTCTTTCTCTCCATTTATTTAGGTCTCCTTTAACTTCTCCCGGCAATGTTTTATTATGGAGGTCATCCCATATTTTGTTATATTTATCCAGTGGTGCACCAGCAAAGCAACTTTTGGGTGGGTGTCATAAAACCCCGATTTGTTCTGTGCCAATTTCTGTGTGTAAAATAGGCACACCATGATCAATTTCAAGCGATCAACGTGAGGTCTCTAAGTGGTTCAGGAGAGAGGAGAGAATTTGAGCCAGTTTCTATACACAGTGGATACAATCCTAAATATTTCATGGGTTTGGGGCTCTTTTAAATTCCTAGTATTGTGACTGTAATGTTGTTATCATCTCCTTTTATGGAGTATTAAAGTATGTTTTGTTGGGTGGTTATTTGCAGATGGGGTTGATGATTGTTTGTTTGTTTGTATTAAGACTTTCCTGTCAAGCTAACTCAGCCCTCTTACTGAGGCAGTGACCCTTGTGGGGTCTTTACTCAGTACCCCGGGTGTGCACGCCCAGATTGGTCTCCACACAAAGTCTCTAGGGAGCCCCCGTTTCTGGAGCACTTTCCTTGCCTAGCTTCTTCCTCCTCTACCTTCTTCCCCACAAACTGAGAATCACCTCAGCGCCACCCGCCCCGCCCCCCCCTGTCTCTTTAATTCAGCAAGATCTGCTAGGGCTCTGCCTGGGTTCCCATTCCCTGCCCAGCAGTGTCAAAATTGCTTTCAAGGTGATCCAGGGCTAACCTTATTTGCTTCCCTCGCCTCAGGGACCACAGGCTATGTGGCCAAATGTCCCAAAGGCCAAGTGTCCCCAATATCCAAGCACCTGTCATTTCCTATCTTTTGACCAGTCTCCTAGTTGTTTATGCCAGAAAGGAGCAAGCTCCAGTTCAGCGACTCCTTTGCTGCCAGAACAGAAGTTACGGGTTTGCTTTCTAGTCTGAGTCAACACGTGCTTAATCTAAAACATCTGTGTTCCAAGGCTTGTTTTGTTGCTAAGGGCCCTGACAGCAAAACACTCCCCGGAGTTATGGGAGAACCAGAGTGCGTCTTCTGAGTGAGGGGAGAGACGGGGGAAGGCTTGCAGGGGAACATGCTGGAGCGTTCAAGACTCCCCAACTTCCCAAGTCCAACAGGGAACGCCTGATCTTAGGTCCCCAAACCTGCTCGTCCAAGGCTTCCTGGACACCATGCTTGTCACCCTTCTTTCCCTTGCACCCCACATCCGACCCTTTGGTCCACGAGACCCGTCTTTACACTACCTCCAGAGCCCAGCCAGCCTCACCAGCCCCACCATAGCTGCCCTGGTGCTCGCCCCATCCATCTCTGCCTCACCACCCAGCAGCCAGCGTGATCCTTGCAACATGCAATTCCTGGGCTCGACCTGCCAGCAGCTCCTCGTCTCGTAGGGAGTAAAGCTTCATGAGGTCGCCCCAGTCTCTCACTTTGACTTTTGCCATTCTCCCCCTTACCTGTGCTGCTCAGGCCACGGTGGCCTCCTTCCAGGAACTTTGGCCTCAGGGACTTTGCCTTTGTTCTACACTCTTCCCTGAAGGATTTACTGCCAGACACTCACTCAGCTGGCTCCTTTACTTCCTTGTCTTTGTTCAAATGTCCCTTCTCTATGAGGCCCTCCCTGACCACTGCATTGAAAACTAGAATGGCCTCCACAGCCTCTAGGGCACCCTGGTCCTGCTCCCCTCCTGCATTTCTGTCCAGGACACCCACCCCTTCTTGTTTGTTACACGCCTTGCCCCTTGTCTGCTCCATCCCGCCATCACCACCACCACCACCACCACCACCAGGAGGTAAATGAAGGGGGTGAGTATGTGATATGATCAGGAAACTGAAATCAGGGGGATGTGGCTGGAATGAGGGACATGTGGCAATGGGCCCAAGAAGCATGACAGCTCGCCATGCTGGCATGTTTGAACTTCAGCCTGAAGCAGCAGGTGTTGCTAAAAGGTTCTAAGCTGGCATGGGAGAGAAGGTGTGGAGTGAAATCTGAACATATTAGTAGTAATTTGGTAGAAGATATTGACTTAGAGGTGGTGAGTCTGGACACAAGGAGGCAAGGTTCTAAGATCAACGGTTCAGGTGATGAATTATGAGTACCTGAATTCAATCAGTGGCAGAGGTGGGCTTTTTCAGGGAAAATGGTGGTGGAGTAGGAGCCCCCCCCCCCCCCGGCTCACCTCGTCCCACAAATACAACTAGATACTATCAAATCATCTTAAATACCCCTGAGATTTATCTAAAGACTGGCAGAACAAACTCCACAACTAAAGGTAAAAAAGAGGTCATATTGAAGAAGTTAGGACGCTTGGAGACGTGGTTTGGGAGAGAAGTGGATCGTGGCTTTTGCAGCAGGGAGGGAGCCGCAGTCTCGGAGAAGAGCAAGTGACAAACTACAACACGGGGAAGCTCACAGGGAAAATAAACCACAATAGCAATTGGCTTGGAAAGCAAGAGAGGCTGAATTTCATGAATTCTCATCACCAGTGGGGCTTAAAGCTGAGAGTTTTAAAGGTCAGAAGCTTGGCTTGGGGAGAGCTCGGTGGACAATGGGGATACTCCAAGAGAAGGCAAGCAAACAGCCGGCAGATAGAAATCTGAAGAGCACCTGGGGCACACAGTGGGGAAGTTAGTTGCTCATCTCAGAGCATGTCTTAGAGAGGCAGCATTCATGCATGGATAGACCCCTCTGGGAGAAAAGGAACTGGCTGGTGCCATTTCCCTCCCCCACACCTCAGCATAACCACGGGGCCACCTGCAGGAAGCACTCACTACCTACCTTGCGTGCCCTAAACCCTGTTCTCCCGACACTCTGGTGGAACCACCATTCTCAGTCACGTTTGCCTCACTCTGGTGGAACCACCATTCTCAGTCACGTTTGCCTCAGTCCCAGAGCAATGGACTCCCTCACCCAGAAAACCTGCCCAAAGTCCTGCCAACACTGCATCTCCTTACCCAGGAGTTTTGCAAGGGCTCATTTCTGGTGGCAGCAGCAACAGGTCTCATTTCACAAACAGATTGGAGCACACCTGGGGGACCAAATACACAGCATTAGCACACATTGGAAGCAGCAGGCCCTGGAGAGTAGGGGACACTACATGGCAGGAGGACATTACCCTCAGGAACAGGAAATGTAGCTTTCCTAACACAGAGAAACAGGCACAGAGACAGACAAAATGAGAAAACAGAGGAATTTGTCTCAAATGAAATAACAGGATGAGGCCACAACCAGAGATCTAAGTGAAACATATATAAGTAACATCCCTGATGGAGAATTTATTTTTTTAAAGGATTTTATTTATTTATTTATTTATTTATTTGAGAATGCAGCGGGGAGGGACAGATGGAGAGGAAGAGGGAAAGAATCCTAAGCAAACTCCTCACTAAGCACGAAGCCCAACACGGGGCTCAATCTCATGACCCTGAGATCATGACCTGAGCTGAAACCAAGAGTCAGATGCTTAACTGACTGAGTCACCAAGGTGCCCCTGCCTGATGGAGAATTTAAAGCAATGACCATAAGGATAATCACCGGAATTGAGAAAAGAGTGGAAGACCTGAGTGAGAACCTTAACACAGAGATAAGGAATAACATAGCAGAGATAAAGTTCTCAACAAATGAAATGAGAAATACACTTGATGGAATGAACAGCAAGCTGGAAGAAGCAGAGGAACAAGTTAATGACCCAGAAGACAGAGTAATGGAAAGTAATTAGCTGAACAAAAGAGAGAAAAAAGAATTATGCAAAATGAGAAGAGATTTAGGGAACTCAGTGAGGCCATCAAACATAACATTTGTATTATAGGCGTCCCAGAAGGACTCAAAAAAGGGGGCAGAAAATTTATTTGAAGAAATACCAACTGAAAACTTCCCTATTCTGGGAATGAAGCAGATATTCAGATCTAGGAACCCCCAACAAAAATCATTAAAAGCAGATCCACACACCAAGACATAGTATCTGTTTTGTTTTGAAGATTTTATGTAGCTATTCTAGAGAGAGAATGAGAGAGCATTGGAGTGGGGAGAAGGGCAGAGCAGAGATGGAGAGACAGACTCCATGCCGAGCACAGAAGCCAACATGGGGCTCAATCTCACAACCCTGAGATCATGACCTGAGCTTAACTCACTGAGTCACCCAGGTGCCCTAATGCCAAGACATAGTATAATTAAAATGATGAAATATAGTGATAAAGACAAAATATTAAAAGCAGCGAGACAAAAGAAGACAGTTGCCTACAAAGGAAACTCCATCAGGCCATCAGCAGGTTTTCAGCAGAAACACTGGAAGGGAGGGGTATGTTATGTTCAAAGTGCTGGATGGGAAGAACCTACAGCCAAGAATACTCTATCTAGCAAGGCTCTAAGATTAGAAGGAGAGATAGTTTACCAGACAAAACAAAACAAAACAAAACAAAAATTAAAGCAGTTTGTGACCACTAAACCAGCTCTACAAGAAATATTAAAGAGAACTCTTTGAGCAGAAAGAAAAGACCAAAAATGATAGTGTGAGGGTAGGAAACAATACTCTAAATCAGTAAAAAATCAGTCAAGGAACTCACAAAGCAAAAGGATATAAAATATGACACCTTATACCCAAAACCTGGGTGGGGGAGAGGAATTAAGAATGGGTTCAAACTTAAACCATCAACTTAATACAGATGCTATTTACAGAAGACTTTACATATGCCTAATGGTAACCATGTATCAAAACCACTACTAAATATGCAAGTAATAAAGAGAAAGAAATCCAAGTATATTACTAAAGAAAACCAGGAAAACATGAAGGAAAGACAAGAAATGATCAGAGAAAGTCTTCAGAAAGAAATACAATGCAAGTAATAAGATGATAATAAATACATTACTCTGAGGTGATGAATCACCAAATTCTACTCCTAAAACAAATATTATACTACATGTTAACTAACTAGAATTTAAATGAAAATTTGGAAAAATACTTTTGGGGTGACAGTCAGTTGAGCATGTGACTCTTGATCTCAGGGTTCTAATTTTAAGCCCATGTTGGGTGTATAGATTACTTTAAAATAAAATCTTAAAAAATAATAATGGGGGGGGGTGTCTGGGTGGCTCAGTCAATTAGGTATCTTGCTTCAGCTCAGCTCATGATCCTTGGGTCCTGGGATTGAGCCCTGCATTGAGCTCCCTGCTCAGCGGGGAGTCTGCCTCTCTCTCTCTCTCCACCCCTCCCCAGGTTTGTGTTCTCTCTCTCTCACTTGCTCTCTCTCTCAAATAAATAAATAAAATCTTTAAAATGATAATGATGATTATTACTTTGAATGAAAATGGACTAAACACTCCAATCAACAGACATAGAGCGTTAGAACAGATTAGAATACAAGACCCTTCTATATGCTGCCTATAGGAGCCTAATTTCAGACCTAAAGACACATGGAAATTGAAAGTGAGGGAATGGAGAAATATTTTATGACGCAAATGGATGTCAAAAGAAAGCTAGAGGGGTGGCTGGGGGTCTCAGGTAGTTAAATGTCTAATTCTTGGTTTCAGCTCAGGTCAAGAACTCGGGGTCGTGAGATTAAGCCCCATGACGGGCTCCCCACTGGCTGCGGAGCCCGCCAGAGATTCTTCCCCTCCTTCTGCTCCTCGTCCCACTCCAGCATGCACTCTCTCTAAAATGAATAAATACATAGAATCTTTAAAAAAGAAAAAAAAAGCTGGAGTAGCAATATTTATATTTAGCAAATTAGACTCTGAAACAAAGACTGTAGCAAAGAGTCAACCATAGAGGGGACGATCCAACAAGATACAACAATTGTAAATATTTATACACCCAAGTTGGGAGCACCCAAGTACATAAAACAGTTAATAACAAGCATAAAGGAACTCAACAATAAAAATACAATAATAGTAGGGAACTTTAACACCCCATTTTCTTCAATGGACAGACCCCCTGAACCAAAAATCAACAAGGAAACATTGACTTTGAATGACACAGTGGAACAGATGAACTTAACAGACATATTTGGAACTTTGCAGCCTAAAACAGCAGAATACACATTCTTTTCAAGTGCACATGAATTATTCTCCAAAATAGATCACATTTAAGTCTACAAAACAAGCCTCAATGAATTCAAGAGATGGAAATCATGCCATGCACCTTTCCTGACTGTGATACTATGAAACTAGTCAACCCCCCCCCCCACCAAAAAAAAATCTGGAAAGAGCACAGATACATAGAGGTTAAATAACATGTTACTAAACAATGAACAGGTCAACCAGGAAATAAAGGAGAAATAAAAAAGCATATGAAAACACATGCAAATGAAAACACAATGGTTCGAAACCTTGGGTGCCAGCTAAAGCTGTTCCAAGAGGAGGAGTTCATAGCAATACAGACCTAACTCCAGAAGTGAACCAGTGGCAGAAGCACTGAAAGAAAGGGATGGATTCCAATCATATCTAAGAAGCGAGGCCCTCAGGACTTGGTAGATAAACTGGTGTGAGGGGGGTGAGGGGGACAGAGGAAGAGCTTAGGATGACCACTGGACTTCTAACTCAGGTCACTCGAGGGGTGGTCGTGCCATTGGCCTAATACAGATGTAAAGCCATCACACAGCATTTCCAATCGTCCTCCTGTTCCTGGGTCACCAGGGCCTGTGACGCTGGGCTCAACAGCCAAGCCATTCTTTGTGTTCACCACAGGGGAACACCCCGCTGGTGGCAGGAAGTCTGACCTGAGTACCATTTCGTCACAGCTTCCCTTCCATCATGAACGACCAAGCCCATAATATAAATATTGCTTCCGTCTGTCGTCTAGGGCTTTGTGGTTTCTCCACCCACCCCGACTGCCCTATGAAGTAACGGAGAAGCAGATTTTGTCTGGGTTTCCCTAAAGAGAAGTTTAGATTTGTAGAAGGGGACAAAAGTACACAGGAGGGATCATCCCACCAAAATCTACCTTGACAACAAATATTTGGGCACAGCACAGTTCCAGACACTAAACTTAGCACATATGCCCTCAAGGGACTACTTTATCCCTCTGCCTTCCTGCGACATTCATTCCATTAACTGGGTGGTGAGAAAAAGATGCTTTGGCAGCCAAGGTTGACTGGTCAACCGTGAAGTCAATGGTCACGGTGGTCGGCTCGCCGTTACCACCAAGTCCAAGCCATCTGAATGTCCCTCCAAGGCTGGGACTGGCTGTCCTCCCCAGGCTGCAGGATGAGGAGCCCAGGGCTAACACCCAAGAGGAAAGTGTGAAGCATCTTTTTTCTAGAAGAGAGACCAGCCTTATGGGTGAATGCTGGATCTGAAATGCAGGGGCTATAAGCAGAATTAGTAGAGGGGGCGGGTGAGTAGCAGGGTAGAAAGGAGGCATCCTGGAAAGATTCCCTGAGGGGCTGGAAAAGAGAAGCAGAACCTGTCAATGAGTATGGAGAGAGCTGTTGAAAGCAACTCCCTTGGACTCAAGCAGCTTATACAGCTATGACCCTGCATTTCATGGAATGGAAGTCGTGGGCAATATGGGGGTTAGGATAGAAAGGCGTGCACTATAGGACAGTAGAATATTGGCATTCATTTATTTGAAAAGCTTTTCTAAAGCAATAGGTAGCAACATGAGATTGTCACGTTATTGGAATACGCAGATTAGAGGCTAGTGCTATTTAGCCCATGGATAACTTCTAATAAAGGTTATGCCCAATTAGAAGAATGTATATAATTTCTTTTTTTTTTAAGATTTTATTTATTTATCTGACAGACAGATCACAAGTAGGCAGAGAGGTAGGCAGAGAGAGAGGGTTGGGGAAGCAAGCTCCCTGCTGAACAGAGAGCCCGATGCGGGGCTCAATCCCAGGACCCTAAGATCATGACTTGAGCCGACGGCAGAGGCTTTAAGCCACTGAGCCACCCAGGCACCCTATAATTTCTTTTTAAATGATAATGTCAAAGATGGCAATTTCAAGTTAAGTATATATACTCTGTAAGAGTTTTATCCCATGGGTTTGAAGTTGGTAACTTTTCTTGAACATTAACTGACCCTACTATGAGTTTCAATAAGTGGATCGAGCCAAGAGGTTCACCTTCATGATGTTTTTAAATGATAAGGGAAATAAAAACATTTGTGCCCAAAACAACGCCACAGATCCTTTCCTTCTGCAGCTATTTGAACTGTTGTTTGGAAGAAAGTTAGCTTCCTTGGACTATTGAGAACTGACCTGAGTTAGCGGACAGATGTGAAGACAAGAGCTCGTTCTACATGGCCAAGCAGTTCCTGTATGGCTTTCATACTCCAAATGGAAATAGATTGTACCCTGAATATATTGTACCTTGAATATTGAACATATATAGATATATATATGATATATATGATATGTTTTCATATATATATGAAGCATATATAAACATATATATATGAAACATATATATATATGAAACATATATATATATATATGAAAAATGGGTGCTATTCTGTGTTTCTGCACTTACCAACCTGTCTTTGCTTTTATGTTTATGACAAATAGCATCGAAGGAAGTAGCAAGTCACTGCAAAAAGCCCTCTCAATAGACAGAGACAGAGAGAGAGAGAGAAAATGAGATTGATTGATCTTTTACAAAACAGTAAACATACAGCCTTGCTCACGTACAGCAAAACCCATCTGGGTCACTGAGAAATTTTAAGGTTTCAAAGTTGTTCTCTCTAAATATATTCGTGTTTCAAATAGAACCCTGGTTCCCTTTTTGCTAATGTGTTTACAATTTCTTTAGCCAGAAAAGAGGAAGTATTACAATACGACTGAGTTTCCTTAAATAATGACATGGCAAAAATGTGTGACTCTGATAGGAAACGTAAACAATTATAGGGTATCTGGGTGGCTCAGTGGGTTAAGCCTCTGCCTTCGGCTCAGGTCATGATCCTGGGGTCCTGCATCGGGCTCCCTGCTCAGCGGAAGTCTGCTTCTCCCTCTGACTCCTCCTCAGGTGCTCTCACTCTCTCTCTCTCTCAAATAAATAAACCGAATCTTTTTAAAAAGGAAACATAAACAATTATGAATTCTTCATGAAATTTCTCGAACTTTCGTGCTGATGGAAGAAAGAGCAAGACTTTTCAAAACTGAGCTTGTCAATGCAGCTCGCTTTGTTTCAAAGGGCACCTTTGTGAACTATATAATCTGATAAATGTACAGGGATTGACTTGAGGTGAAACTATTTCATGAGGACAACAACCTACTAGAAACATCTAACTCTCGCTGTGAAAGTGAATATAGAGCTAATGGGTCAGAAACACGGGAGGGCCTCTACTTCATCTTGGGTGTCGCTCCCGAGGACACAACAGTGCCCTCGGGAGCTTATATTCCAGACAGGTAATAGAAAAGAGCTGAGTTTGGGAAAGTTAACAGTGCTATGTAAATACAGCGGCTTTCATGTTAGCTCAAAGGACTAAGCAAGTTTTGAAAAAACACATTTTATACAAAAGGAAATGGATCTGGATTAAAATGAAACCATTTCTGTTCTTTGTAGGCATTTGGCAAGCTCAAGGAGGAGATGAGCAGTGCTGAGCAGATTGACGATTTTGGAGTTTGGAGCATGTCAAACGCTGTATAAAGGGATTCTGCTTCTAATTAAATAAAATTAGGTGCTAGCGTTTTGTCCCACCATCCCTGCCAGTTTTGGCATTCTCGGTTATCATCCTTCTAACTCTTTAATAAGCAAGAAACCTATATCACAACAGAGATGGTGAGGCTCACGAGGTCATCTGATCCAGATTCCATGCTCTGACAGATGATCTCATCAAGAATCTTGCAGAGGGATTTGCCTGGAACTTACAGCTCTGGATGCACTTGGCTTCCATGGGCAGAAGCCCAGTTCTGAAGTCCCCGCGGTTAGATAAGGCTGTTGGAATCTTGTGTTGTCTTGATCTGTGTTCCTTGTCTTCCATTACGTGCATTTTTCTGACTGTCCCATGATTGCCAAACCGGTAGGGCCACTTTGGTGTGACGGCAATGGCCAGTCTGGAGACTGGTCTTATGCCACTGGTGGCAACGGGTGGGTGGGGGGTTCCTGTCTGGCAAGGCTGAGCCTGAGATCATCTGGGAGCCTTTCCCCTGAAATAGCTGCCATTGTGTGTATCCACCTTTGGCTTTAAGCTGCTGGGTGACGTGGTGGGGTGTGTGCACCGGTCCTGGGGAATTTTATGCTCCTTCTCAACAGTTCTTTGTGCAGTTGTCTCTCAGGGAAATTCTGGACAAGTTCCTTCTGTAACTTCAGGGTTAGCCTGATTGGCAAGGTGGGGGGGGGGGGTTCTGTCCAGCTGAGCACAAATTGAAGATACTTGTTCATTCGTGGGCTTGCATCCCTGTTTCCAGGAACAGTTGTTCTAAGGGCAGAAAGTGGAAGACTTCAGAATTTCAGATAATGCCGACTGGCTATCCTCTCGGGACTCCTGAGGGTCTTAGCAAAGTCCCACGTGCTACACTTACCCTGAGTTTCAGGTTTCTTTGTTTTTTTTTTGTTTTGTTTTGATTTTGTTTTTTTATTACCGAGAGTATTCTGCAGGTTTCCTTAAAATAAATGATCAGCTGCTAGATCCCCATTTACAACTTTGATGACTTTCCAAAATTCATAAACGAATAGAACAATAGTTAGCAATGTCACATTAACTTGTTTAAATCTACTGGAATCTGCCAGTGTTCTCTTATGCTCCCCTCCAAAGGAGGCCTGATGTTGGAATAAATGATAAGGAAACACTTATTAGAGTAGACCAAAGCCAGTACTGAACCAGGATTCTAGGGGTGTTGTAGAACCTGGCTATTGGGAATGGGGAGAATTGTAGTGGGGACATGCCCCTTCTAGTATGGCCCAGGCCTGGCCAGATCCTTTTGTTAGGTTTTCTTCAGCATGGTTGAAAAAGGCAATACTTTCCCAAGAGAAGTTATTTAATGTGGTATGGGGGAGGGGGAAAGGTGAATCACAGAGAATTAAAAAACCATAATATCATTTATTCAGAAATATTCCTTGAGCATTGAGTATACACCAGAGACACAAACAGTAAACAAAACTTGAGAGAAAACTCCAGGCCCTGCTACCAGCCCCTAAAACTCATAGTTTTTAATACCCTTGCTGATTCAAAGGACCAAAACTGCAAAATATAAGGAGACACATGAAAAAAAAAATTTTTTTTACAATCACTTGTGCAAAGTAAAGGGACATGATAAAACACTTGATAAATTTGACCAATGGTCCCCATTCTTGTAGTGGAAATTGTCCTTGGGAAGTTAGACAGTAAACAGGTAAAGTGAACGTGTGTCATCTGGTGCCAGGAAGACACAGCAGGTGAGGGGAGAAAGAGGGAGAGAGGAAGGGGCGTACCTAGTGGGGGACATCAGGGAAAGCCTCTCTGAGAAGGCCTGTGGATCTCATTCTATCCCTCTCTAGTCCCAAAAGTTTGGTTCGACCTTGCAAGCACCTCCTCGTTTTCTAGCCCCACCTCATGGACCCGCCTCACGGAAGCTGGTTTTGCAGACAATATGGCAGCCTCCAGCTGAGGACTGGCACTTCTCCGCCACTGGCCCAGGACTCGCCTCTCCATTCTGCTCTCTGGTCGAGGAGCCTGGATTCGTTTTCTAGGTCTGCTGTAACAAATGACCGCAAACTCACTGTCATGGAGGCCAGAAGTCCAAAATCATGGTGTCAGCAAGGCCACACTTCCCCCAAAGCCTCTCTAGGGAGATCCTCCCCATCTCTTCTGGCTTCCGGTGTCCTCAGGCATTCCTTGCTTGGGGCTGCATCAGTCCAATCTCTGCCTCCACAGAGACACCTTCCCTCTGTGTCGTGTCTCTTGTCTTCTTAAAGGACACCAGTCATGTTCATTAAGGGACCATCCTACTCCAGTATGACGACGGACCTAATCACATCTGCAATCACCCTATTTCCAAATGAGGTCACATTCTGAGATAGTAGGGTTGGGACTTCACCATAGCTTTAAATTTTTTGTTGTTGTTGCTATTTAAGTACAGTTGACACACAATGTTTATTGGTTTTTGTACAACAGAGTGATTCAACAGTTCCATACATTACTCTAGCTCACATAATCAGTGTAGTCACCACCTGCCACCACCCAACGTTATTGCAGTCTTACTGTTTCCCCCATGCTGTACTTCATCTCCCTGACTGATTTATTTTATAACTGGAAGTTTGTACTTTTAATCCCCTTCACCCATGTTGCCCATCCCCCCAACCTGTCCACTGATGGCCACCGGTCTGTTCTCTGTATTTATGAGTCTGTTTCCCTTTTCATTTGTCTGCTCTTTGTTTTGTTTTTTAGTTTCCACATGTAAGTGAAATCATATGATATTTGTCTTTCTCTGAGCAACTAGTTTGGTTAGCATAATACCCTCCAGGTCCAACCACGTTGTTGCAAATAGCAAGATTTCATTCTTTTTTATGGATGAGTAGTATTCTAGTGTGTGTGTGTGTGTACCACATCTTTATCCATTCATGTATCAACGGACACTTGAGTTGCTTCCAAATCTTGGCTATTATAAATAAAGCTGCAATGAAGAGAAGGGAGCATATATCTTTTCAAATTAATGTATTCATTTTTTCTGGGTAAATAGTAGTGAAATTGTTGGGTCATACGGTATTTCTATTTTTAATTTTTTGAGGACCCTCCATATTGTTTTTCACATGGGGTTGCACCAATGTCCATTTCCACCTACACTTTTTATCCAAATCCTCACCAATACTTGTCATTTTGCGTCTTTTTGATACTAGCCATTCTGACAGGTGTGAGGTGATCTCTCATTGATTAGCATTTCCCTGATGATGAGCATCTTTTCATGTGTCTGTTGGCCATCTGGATGTCTTCTTCAGAAAAATGTCTATATATGTATACTTTTTTATTGAATTATTTGTTTTTTTGTGTGGTGAGTTGGATCAGTTCTTTATATGTATTGAATATTAACCCCTTATCACAGAAATAATTTGCAAATATCTCTTCCCTCGCTCATCAATAGGTTGTCTTTTCATTTTGTTGATGGTTTCCTTTGCCGTGAGAAAACATTTATTTTACTTTGGGATAGCCCTCACAGTTTGTTTTTGCTTTGTTTTCTTTGCCTGAGGACATATATCCCGAGTATGTTGCTAAGACTGATGTCCAAGAGATTATGTTTGTTTTGGTTTAGGAGCCTCATGTTTTCAGGTCTCCCAACTAGGTCTTCAGTTATTTTGAGTTTGTTGTGTGTGGTGTAAGAAAGCAATCCATTTTCATTCTTGGTCATGGTGGCAGCCCATGTTTCCCAACACCATTTATTTGAAGAGACTCTCTTTTCCCTGAAGTATATTTCTGCCTCCTTTGTCATAAATTAATTGACCATATACTCATGGGTTTATGTCTGGGTTCTCTATCTTGTTCCATTGATCTGTGTCAACGTATGTTTTAGGGAAGACACAATTCAACCCAAAATAGACCAAGAGTCCACACAATTATTCCCCAAACAAGTGACTGGGCCAAGAGTGACTGACATCCTGACTGAATGCGCACATACACTGAGAATTTCTTAGTGCCTCCATGGGAGGCTGACTTTACGACAACACTTTAATTGTGTGGAAAGCACAATCTTCTTGCAATATGAGTAACACCCTTCTGTCACAGGAGAATGATTAAGGTCAAACTCTCAGTTTATTACTAAATATACGTAGATTGGTAGTAAACAAGGGAATGTAGAATTTGAAGAAATTAGAGGCATCTGCTTAATTTTCTTAAATGTATAGAGATCATAGGAATAGCTAATATTTCCTGAGTGCTTATTAGATTCCAAGTAGAGCCGATTCTTGAACAACGCGGGGGTTGGGAACACAGACCTTTCACATAGTCGAGAATCCACATGTAACTTTTGACTCCCAAAACTTAACCTACAAGTAGACTACTATTTCAAAGCCTTGCCAATGACACTAACAGTTGATTAACATATATTTTATTTTTATTTATTTTTTTTAAATTTTTCTTTCTTTTTTTTTTTTAAAGATTTTATTTATTTATTTGACAGAGAGAGATCACAAGTAGGCAGAGAGTCAGGCAGAGAGAGAGAGAGAGAGAGAGAGGAGGAAGCAGGCTCCCCGCTGAGCAGAGAGCCCGATGTGGGACTCGATCCCAGGACCCTGAGATCATGACCTGAGCCGAAGGCAGCGGCTTAACCCACTGAGCCACCCAGGCGCCCCCACATATTTTATATAGGTATTTTATCCTGTATTCTTACAATAAAGCTAGAGAAAAGCAAATGTTAAGAAAATCATTAGAAAGGAGAGTGTGGCAGGGCGCCTGGGTGGCTCAGTGGTTTGGGCTGCTGCCTTCGGCTCGGGTCGTGATCTCAGGGTCCTGGGATCGAGCCCCGGATCGGGCTCTCTTTCCGCAGGAAGCCTGCTTCCCTCTCTCTCTCTGCCTGCCTCTCTGCCTACTTGTGATCTCTGTCTGTCAAATAAGTAAATAAAATCTTAAAAAAAAAAAAAAAAAAAGAAAGAAAGGAGAGTGTGGGTGGCTCAGTTAGTTAAGCGTCAGAGTCTGTATTTCAGCTCAGGTCACCATGTCAGGGTCATGGGATCGAGCCCCGCCTCCGGTTCCACGCTGAGTATGGAGCATGCTTGGGAGTCTCTCCCTCTCCTCCTGCCCCTTCCCCTCCACGTGCTCTCTCTCTCTCTGGAAAAAAAAAAGAGAGAGAGACACACACACACACACACAAGTGTTACTACGGACTGATGGTTGTGTTATACAATAGAACAGTTATTAGTCTTTTCCATCACTTTGCAACATGGAAAAGCTATCAGCAGTCGCAGCGACCACACACTCCACATCAAGAAGGTGGGGGAGGTGAGAAGGATCAGTCACTCTGGGAACATGTAAGAATAAGGACATTCAGCTCAGTCAGAAAGCACAGCCCACAGTTCACGTGAGAGAGCTCTGTAGGAGACACTAGTCCCTTGCTTTCAACAGGGATGTATTGAGTCACAGTTCAGGTTCACGTGCATCTCATAGCATTAAGTCAGAGAAAAATACCACGCTATGGTATTCCTATTTTCATTCTTACTAGCAGGGTCCTTCCTTTTTATTCCTCACTTTACTTTTTTTTTTTTTTTTTTTTTGAATTTTGGAGTCACTGTCACCCCTGGAAAACTTTTGCCTATGGTTGTTTCCATGAATATTGGGCTACCATTCCTAAAAGAATCCTCACAGCTGGTCAAAACGAGGGAAGACAACTAGCATTTATTGGACCCGACTACGTGTTCAGCACCATTGTGATGGTTTTACATAGGCTGTATACAAAGTCCCAGTGACGACTCAAGCAGGGGCACTATTCCCGCCCCAGTGTCCACATGAGGAGTCCATGCTGAGAGAGGTGCTGGCGCTGCTGAGTTGTGGCCTGAATGACAGGTGTAAGCCCTCAGCCTCCTGCTTCTCTTCGCTTCTGTGAGCCTGTTGCTGAGCTCTAATGTTAGGAAATTCCTCTCCTGGTGCGGTGTGGTGCTGAACTGCAACAATAACAACAAAATAACAGAAGAGACAATTATGTATTGTAGTCCTGGCATGTATCATGTGTCCTCGTTAATCTTACCCCTAAGCTCTGCTTAGGTGGTATTATTTCCCAATTTCATTGCTAAGGAGACAGGGCTGGAAGGTAAATCAACACACTGCTTTCTTCACTGAGAAAGTTCCTCTTTAGACAAAGTCTCTGCACTTAGTGATTGATTTCTCATTCTGGTGGCGGCATCGAGTTCCTTGAAGACCTGTCTATGCTGTTTGAAGACTGTGCTTGGAGGCCCGCTGGCTTCGAAAGGTCAGGTAAATCCCTCGGGGTCTCACGGGGAATGAGTGGTAGAGACAGGATTCCAACCCAAGTCAGACCATGCTCTCGCCCAGCACTGAGCTCCCTTTCCCTGGATTCACAGATCGGGGTGACGGCCGCAGCAAACAACCCTGTAAAACATGCTTTGTCTCCCCCATTCCCTGCCGTGATTTAACAGTGAGTATATTACGGCAGAAAGAACAAGGCTTTTCATAAATGATCTGTTAGAATTACAGAAGCATGTATGGGGCGCCTGGGTGGTGCGGTCGGTTGAGCTTCTGACTCTTGGTTTTGGCTCAGGTCATGATCTCGGGGTCCTGGGATCGAGCCTCACATCGGCTCTCTGCTCAGCAGGGAGCCTGCTTCCTCCCTCTCTCTCTGCCTGCCTCTCTGCCTACTTGTGATCTCTCTCTCTCTCTGTTAATAAAGAAAATCATTAAAAAAAAAAAAAAACAGAAATTCACACATATCTTGGATAGACTTGACCATCAGTGGGAGTGAATCAAGAGACCGGACGAATCCGTGTGGGTGGGGAAGAGTAGAATGACCCCTACCTCCCTCGCAGGCACCTGGAAGCAAACTCAGGGAGCCAGCCTGGTTGTCATTTCGCCAGCAGAACCCCCATCCGTTGTACTGGCCCTGTCTGGACTGACCTTGCGCTCACATTGGCAGCAGTGACCCTTTCTCCCAGGACAGGAAGTCAGGGGCCCAGAGCTGGCCGTGTTTATCCAGCACAGACTGTCCTCTGTTGTAAGGCCATTGTGAGTCATCAGGCTTCTCCGGCCTGGATGAAATTTCTCTCAAAACAATTCCCCCTTCAAACTCTGACTTCATATTCATCAAGCGATCTTTTATTATTCCATTTCCCGGGTACCTCACCATCGGAAAAGGGGGTGCTCTGGAGAGGACTTACAGGGACCCTAGTTGAAGCAAGGACATATCCACTACTCTAAGCTAATAAATTAGAATTTGGGTTTATATATAAACTTCTAATGAATGTGGTTCATACAAGTCTGTCTCCTTGAGACAGATGAGCTCTGGGAGTCCTGGCATGACCCAGTTTCTGGACCTCCGAGGCTAAGTCTGGAGCCAAAGTCATGGTGCCCTCACCCTGACGGGGTCTGAGGGGCTGTCAAGCCAGATACATCGCTCCTGAAGCTCTTCCTCCGAGCTTCAACGACAAACACAATGGTTGGCCATATAAATGCCTGCAAACAAGGGAAGGTCAGCAAAGTTTTCAGAAGTCTGAAAAGTGACTCAGATGGCACACAAACCCAGAGATTATAGGAGCCACGTAATTCAGAAAAGGGACAAAAGGAAAGACCAAGCTTTGGAAGAGAATGAAAGTAAAAGCACGGAAAACGCCACGGTGTCCACATGAGGCTCTGTCATGCAGTGATTTGTGGGCCCAGAAAACATCGGGAAGCACTCAGGTGGTCAGTGCAGGGGTCGGGGTAAGGGGGTCAGGGGAGTCACGGGGCTCGAAAGTAGGGACCTGAGGATGACACCTGGACCGGCAGGTGGGGGGAGGGTTTGCCATTTCCACTGCTCACTCTTTTTTTTTTTTTTTTTTAGAGATTTTTATTTATTTATTTGACAGAGAGAGATCACAAGTAGGCAGAGAGGCAGGCAGAGAGAGAGAGAGGGGGAAGCAGGCTCCCTGCTGAGCAGAGAGCCTGATGCGGGACTCAATCCCAGGACCCTGAGATCATGACCTGAGCCGAAGGCAGCAGCTTAACCCACTGAGCCACCCAGGCGCCCCATCCACTGCTCACTCTTAAAGAGGAAAGAAAATGAGCTAAAACAAGCCACTGGAAACATCTGTATTTATGGAACTATGGCGCGGCTTTACGTTTCTCTCATCTTCTGGTGTCTAAAGCTTCTCAGAACACTAAGAATTGAAAATGCGAGTGGTTAGGAAGACCTCCCTGCTTGAAATAAGTCTTCATTCTGAAACCGTGGGGTGTTCCCGCACAAGCCGCATCCAAAGAGCTCCTGTGTGTGGACTGCTAGCTGCCCTAAGAGAGCCCAGCAGAGTAGAGGTGGGGAGGGAAGGGGTGTGAAGGCTCACCTGAGGTTGGGAGCCACAGTTTGGATCTCTTCTTCTCCAGGAGGCTGACAATATGCAGGTTTGACAGCAAAAATAGCAAAGGAAAGAAACGATTCTAGTTAAGTACCATTAACAAAGCCACTGGGTTCTTAAGGACCCGTCTGCAACTGTCATTGAATGATCTATGGAGATTTCTTGTACATAATAAATGGTTTCCAAATCAGTTGGAGTCATACCCAGCTCTGCCAAGGTTGGTTTTCATGCATCACTTTGTCCTTTCACGGTTCTGCCCCATGACTCTCCCCGAGCCTTGCAGTATCAGTGGGACTGTATTTGACTCTTTGAAATCTTCATGATCTTTATTTTTAACTTTTTTTAGATTTCACTTATTTAGAAATAGAATGAGTGCACGCTTGGGAGGACGGACAGAGAGAGAGACAGAGAAACTCACGCAGATTCCCTGCAGAGTGTGGAGCCCCATGCAGGGCTTGATCTCACGACCCTGAGATCATGACCTGAGCTGAAATCCAGAGTCAGTCACTCAACCAACCAAGCCACCTAGGCGTCCCCTTTATGATCTTTAGTCTTTATTTTTATTTTTATTTTGGCGGCGGGGGGGGGGAAGAAATTTTCAAGATCTTTACACTGAGACTCCTATCTTCTTTAATCTTTGAACACTAACTCAAAAAGGCAGGAATTCTTCTATGATGGCTCTGCTGTGTCCCTCCTCCCTCTTCTTTTTCGAAGTTAAAGTTTCCACTGTAGTCCCTGTTGAGGAGCAAGCTCCCCAGCCTTATTGACTAAGTATCTGTCAAGTGTCTGTTTTCCAAAACTGCCCCATTGGTGAGGCAACATATGATTGTCCAATTGGGATTAAGAGATCGCCGGAGTGCTGTGTCAATAGTGCAGAGAGTGTAAAAACCTCCTAAGCACACAAAACCATAAATGCTGTGGGAACAACGTGCAGCAAGGGGGTGTTTAGTTATTCATACTTTAATCAGAACACTGGATTATATTTAATACCTGGAATTTGCCAAGTGTGTTAAACTTTCATGTCCACAATCTGTGGCCAACAAAATGAAGGGTAGCTTTCTAACTTCAAAATTAGACCCTTTAAAGGGTGACTCAGTGGCTCAGTCGGTGAGGCATCCAACTCTTGATCTCAGCCCAGATCTTCATCTCAGGGTCATGAGTTCATGTCCTGCACTGGGCTCCATACTGGGCATGGAACCAGTATGGAGTATTAAAAAAAAAATAGTAAAATAAAATTAGGCCCTTTAAATAAGAGAATGTAGAATCATACAAACAAAAGAAATCTGGGATTATAGAGCCATCATTCAAAAAACATAAAAGTGGCAGGTCTTCCTTAAAAGTGTATTTTGTCCAACTGGTAAGAAATGAGTCTGTGACCCAACCCATTCTTTTGAATACATGGCTTGACCCAAACCGAAAGGTGAAGGTAGAATATTCCTATGACTGACTAGGACACTGAGTGTTCATTATAATTGCCAATAAGATATTCAAGAAAGAGTTGTAGCGCTCTTTGATTTCAAAGGAAGGTTTAGGGGTGCCCGGGTGGCTCAGTCAGTTGAGCATCCGACTACTGATTTCGGCTCAGGTCATGATCTCAGAGTCTTGGGATCGAGCCTCCCACTGGACTCTGAGCTCAGCAGAGTCTGCTTGGGATTCTTTCTGTTCCTCTGCCCCATCCCCTGCTTGCACGCACACAAGTGCTCACTCTCTCTCTCAAATAAATAAATATTTTTTAAAAAAAGAAAAGAGGGGCACCTGGGTGGCTCAGTGGGTTAAGCCTCTGCCTTCGGCTCAGGTCACGATCTCAGGGTCCTGGGATCGAGTCCCGCATCAGGCTCTCTGCTCAGCGGGGAGCCTGCTTCCTCCTCTCTCTCTGCCTGCCTCTCTGCCTGCTTGTGATCTCTTGTCTGTCAAATAAATAAATAAAATCTTTAAAAAAATAAATAAAAGGGGTTTTATAAGAAATATTTTAAACAAAAGTTAATTTTCGTTTCATTATGTTGTCCTCAGTGAGTTCCTAAAGGACACAGATACTGGTTTTATCAAACTCTGTAGCCCCAGTGCCTTGAGTAACGGCCAGCCTACTGACAACATTCAATAAATATTTGAAGGATGGACAAAGTACTGAATGAATGATAGGGAACTGAAACAAAACTATACAGAAAACTATAAACAAAACTATACAGAAAAATACGACCTGAGAGTTCCGATTTAGAATCTCAACGATGTCATTTTGATTTTATTAAAGTTCTATATTGTTTTCTTTACTAAACAGGAATTCTGTGTCCCACTAATAAATAATTCACTTCTAAACCCTATAGGTCTTCTACACTTAAACTTATTTTCAGGAGAGGAATGTTCTAGGATATGCTGAGTTTTATCCTGGACACCCCATTGCTGGCTTTCCCCCTACGCATTCTAGTGAACACCTTGTTTTGATTTTCAGAGACACTTCACCATGAAAAATGGATACTGTGTCACCTACACCTTTCTCTAATCAAATCCAACAAATCTACCTGAAGTTTATTAAAAAACCATATAGAGGACACAAGAAGGAGTAAAGATCAGAAAAAGGCAAAAGGGTTGGGGTGCCTGGGTGGCTCCCTCCTCAAGCGTCTGCCTTTGGCTCAGGTCATGATTCCAGTATCCTGGGATTTGCCCAGTGTTGGGCTCCCTGCTCCGCCTCTCCCTCTACCCCTCCCCCAGTTCATGTACATGCATGTTCTCTCTCTCTCTCTCCCCAATAAATAAATCTTTAAACACACACACACATACACACACACACACACACACACACACATACACACACACAGATTTTAAGAAGTAACATTGGGAGAGGACGTGAACAACAAGGAAAGGCAGAAATGGAAATAATTTTAAAGAAGAGATTCATTGTGCTATGGTGTTCACGATAAATACCATAAACGTTCAGAGGGAAAGAAAGAAACTACGTGGCTTTTTGGGTATCATTCATGTAAAACATTCTTTCAAGTGCATAAAGACTACAGAAATAGGGACATCTGGTGGGCTCGGGTGACTCTTGAACCGTAGATTTGATTTAATGTTTATATATATTTTTAAAAGAGAATAGATAAAATCCACCCCAAAGTATCCATGGAAAATCATTTGACAATGACAAATGTCATTGACAATGACATTTCCCCATCTGTAAAATGAGCCTAAATATCTCCAGGCTCTCTTTTAGTCAAATACTGCATATTTTGCTTTGAATGGTAAAATCATACATATACACTAGTTCACTAAACAATTATCTTAGCACTAATTTTTATGTTGGCATCATGCCATCTCTGGAGCATAGCGGGGAAGAAGAAAAATAAGACCCTTCCCTCATCAAGCTAATTGTCAATTGGGAAAGTCAAGGGTGGGGCACTGCTTCTAGCCAATAATCTCTATAAGAATAATGAAAATGTAGCTGTTGAGACAAAAGATTGCCTCTCTTAGAGGCAGACAAGCTCCCTTTGTTGTTTTGTTGTTAAAGTAGGAAGGTTCCCTGCCCCCACCAATTTCTTTGAAAAACAAACAAGATCTAAATCACAGCATTTCAATGAGATGCTAAGATCTGTGAAATCACATAGATGTCTGTTTGCTCCCAGGATGCTGGTTGGCATGGTCCTGAAATAGTGCCTCTTAAATAAAACATTCCAAATGGAAGCATGAGGGTCCCCACTAGACATGATCAGCTGTAGGCTTTTTACCAGAACCAAAACTGTAACAGCAACAACAACAAAAAAAAAAACCCCGAGAAACTACTGGCCATATAGGTAAAAAGGGAATGATGTTCTGAGCTGGGCACACACTTCGCTTTAATCTCTGCAAGAGCCCACCAAGGGAAGTGTGTAAGTCACATTCTCCCTTCTTCCCAGAGTAGAGAACAGGTTCAGAAAGGGAAGTAATTCAGTTAAAGTCAGGTTGCCAGAAAGTAGGGAAAAGAATTAAAATTAAAGTTCTTCTGACTCCAAATGACCATATTCTTTTCATGATACATGCTTTCTCCGGTAAGGGAAAGCTTTGAGGCCAGGTTTACCAAGGCGCATTCTGGGGAACACCAATGAGGCCAGATAATCCAAGAGCATAAATGGAGTCCACCGTCAAGTATCTTTGGGAACTGGGACGCCTGGGTGGCTCAGTTGGTTAAGCAGCTGCCTTTGGCTCAGGTCATGATCCCAGCGTTCTGGGATCGAGTCCCACATTGGGCTCCTTGCTCTGCAGGGAGCCTGCTTCTCCGTCTGACTCTGCCTTCCACTCTGTCTGCCTGTGCTCGCTCTTGCTCGCTCTGACAAATAAATACAATCTTAAAAAAAAAAAAAAAAGTATCTTTGGGAACTACCAAGCATATTAAAGGCTGTGAGGTATTACATAAAAGAAACATTTGATTTTACTTAATCAGTTTTTTTCAAACTCATTTAACTGCCAAACCTAGATTTTCCCCCCATTTAATAGTTATTAACATCTCTTGGAACTAACAAATAGTTTACCATATGCTTAAATGACTGAAAAAGAGGAAAAAGTGTTGAATGAGAGCTTTAAAGTGAAAATTCACTTTTTGAATGGAATTTAAATAAACTACTAGCAGTTCTGAGGGTCGCATTAAAAAAATGTGAGATGTAGTTTGTTCTCAAGGTGATGGGGGTGGTGGAGGGCATGGAGGGAGTCAGAGGCAAACAGGGAAACAGACATAGGACCATACATTTAGCATATTTCAGGGCAAGTTCTTAGTAAAGAATGAGGGCTCAAGTTGAAGGGAAGATTTGGGGGAGAAAAGAGGCTTGAGCTAGACCTGAGGGATAGTGAGATTTAGAAAAGGGGAGAGTCTGGGAGACAGTGAAAGGCAGAAGTATGTTTGGAGGATAGTTCTTGCGGGATTGTAGAGTGCAACGGTCAAGGAAGAATTCTTGAGACATTTTGGGCACAAAAGCTGTTTTTATTATAGTGCGAGGACAGGACCTGTGGGCAAAAAGACCTGCATTGTGATTGTGAAGAGTGACTGATCACACACAGTTTCCCATCCGATGGAAGAGAAGGGGACATTAGGGCTCCAGGAAATTGAGTCTATAGGTTCCTGGAGGTCTATTATTAAGATTGTGTTTCCCTTGTAAATCATTAAGACCTTACAAACTATAGAGGAGTTTCAAGTCTTATAGGACAGTGATCTTTATCAGTTGGCCATTTGTTTTTCCTTTGTTCTTGGGCAGTTACTAATGCCTGAGGAATACCATATATATCAGATATGTATATAGTATATCCCACCTTATTTATATATATTCCACCTTAAGTTGGGGAGGGGTCATGGGGTGTCAGCTAGGGTTTTGCCCTCCGTTTGCCTTTTGCTCCCTCATCACAGTTAAGAAAGGATCCTCAGAACTACAGGGGGAAATAAAATAGGACAGGTAGGGTTGGTCCAGATTATAGATAACCATACAGAAACCATTCTGCTGATAATGATGAAAGGAAAGATTAAAATCTGATTTGGAAAGCTGATTAATTAATCTGTATAAGTGTGGGGAGAGAGACTTGAATTTTACAACTGGCAGCCCCTTAGACAAAAGTTAACAGAACTCTAACGAACAAATCAGTCAATTCTCTAATCCAGTCTCTCTTGCTCTAAAGATAATGGAAGGCCAGAGAGGTCACTTGATTTTCCTAATGTCACACAGCTTCAGGAGCAGGATACCAGACTTAAGAACTCAAGAAGTTCAATACGCGGGGATTGAGCACAAAATGGTGCCAAAGAAAGTTAAATGTACGATGGGGAGCAAGGGCACGACACAAATCAGCACATTTGCCAGAGGGATTTCGGTTTGAAAAGGTCTATTTAAAATAATTAAGACAAACCACCAAAACCCCTTTGAACTCCAGGTTAGCCCAACACCTTTGCAAACAAATACGTTGTTATGTTTAGAGGTTGCTGTCAACAAAGAAACACAAATTACAGGAAAAAAGAAATTACATTTTTAAAAGGGAGCGTATCTCAAAAAACACATGGGAGAGGGTAACAGAAAAGGACAAGCTTTCCTGATAACAGAAGCGGCTGCCACAATCTTCCCTCCACCTCACGTTACAATCCTTTTATTTAGTATTTACTATCAGGGACATAGTGGACATCTCCGTGCTTGAAGCGCGTTTGGTGCTGGGACTAGCTTCAAAGATACCAACAACAAATTAAAGAAATTCCGCAGTGAAACCCTCAGCGACCAAAACGGTAACTAATTTGGGGTAAAAAGAGGAAAAAGATTAGGCTAGGCGGTGTGACACCTGTGGCCACGGGTATTTAAAAGGGTTTCCCCAGACTGCCACCTTGGGCACGAAGAGTCCGAGACGCGCCCGCCAAGGCAGCCGAGGCCAGCCAGGCGCAGCCAGCTATATCCGCTAAGGATACACGCTAACGTGGCGGCCCCTCTCCCGCCACAGAGGAACCCTAGCCCCGCCCGCGGATACCCGAGGCCCCGGCCAGAGATTACCACTCCCGACTCCACGCGCGTACGCGGGCCAGGCCGCCGCAGCGGGGTGGCGCGCAAGGCATCGCGGGACTTGTAGTTTCCTCCCGCACTCCCCCTCCTCTCGCCCCCAGCAGCTCTCTGGAGGCGGGGAGATCCTGCTCTATGTAAATGATCCGCGGTGCCAAGCGGGCTTCCCCTCCCTCCCCCTACCTTCTCCTGCGAGAGTTTGAAAATTCCCGCGGAGCCGGCGCCTAGGCCGGAACACTCGCGAGAACTCAGGTCTCCGCGCCGCGATCCCCTTTCCGGCTGCTGCCCTCCCTCCGCGCCCTCCCTCGGCGCCCCGCCCCTTGGCGCCCCGCCCCACCCCGCCCCACCCCTCCCAGGCTTATAAGACTTGGTCGGTCCGCCCGCGGTAATGCTTAGAGCAGGCCCGGCGCCATCAGTCTGTAGGAGGCAGAGTCGTAGGGAGGAGGACTTGGAACGGCGGCGCGGGCGGCCTCGGAGTCGCGGATCTGCGCGTCGGACGGCAGCCGGCGGAGGCGCCTCAGGGGCTGTGGGTCTGCGGCGGCCGGCGAGGTCGCGGGCGGGGGCTGGAGGTGCGGCGGCGTGCGCGCCCTGCCTGAGGCGGCCGTGTCTCCCGGGAGATGCTGTGACGGACCCGCGCGGGAGGAGCTCGCGCGCGGCCTTGCGCCCCCTGCACTCGGCGGCCGGGGCGGTCTGCCGCCCGCCCTGCGCAGGTAGGGAAAAGGCGGGAGGGGCCGGGCCGGCGCGCGAGGGCGGGTCCGCGCGGCCTGGGCCGCAGGGCCGCGGGCCTCCCTGCGTGGGGCCGAGGGCCGGGGCGCGCGGCGCGGGGGCGGGCGGCCGGGCTCGCTGGGCGGGCGGCGGGGGAACGCGGTTGGCGGCGGGGGCCGCGCGCCCGGGGGAGGGGGGGCCCCCCAAGCAGCGGGTTACATAACCACCGGCCGGCGGCACATGGCGGCGGAGAGGCGTTGCGGGAACCACCCCCTGCGCCTTCCGCGGCGCCGGCCGGGCCCGCACGCCGCGCCGGGGGGCCGGGCCCGCGGCATGTCCTGGGCGCCGTGCTCGGGAGTGGTGGAGACCTTGGTCGGCCTGGCCCCGAGCGAGCTTACCGGGCGGTGGAGCCGGTATTTCATCGCCGTGTGCTCCACATGCTCCTGGGCCTGGCTCGGGTGAGTCCGGGCCGCGGGAGGGGTCGGGGCGGGAGTGGAGAGTGCGGCGATTTGGTCAGCACGTCTTGGGGTGGCTGTCGTCTTCCTGGACCCCCGAACTTGAGGATGATCACTTTTGTTACTAGTTGACTGCCGGGCTGTGGGGGAGGTTAGTTGATTGTCAGCGCCAACGAGGTCCGTGCTCGCTGTTATCTTTTTTCAAATACCGTTTGAAAAGTATTTGGAAGAACCTGGGCCCTTTAGGGTAAAATATAGGCCTCATGGAAACTTTCAACTTCCGTTTATTCTCAGAATATCGTAAAGAATCGGTAGATTTTGAGAACCTTTCGTGAGCTTTGACCGACTGGGTGGGAGACCAGGAATGACAAGCGCAGTTTCAAGTTAATGCTGGAGGGATGCGCCAGGTGTGTTAAGTGCTATGGGAAGTGTGCATTCTCTCCGTTACTGTAATTTTTGATCCTGTTTTTCAGTAACCTAGCAAAGCGTCACCAGGTCGCAAAACAGCCAGAATTATTTTAAAATGATTTTTAAAAGATCCTTCTGTAGCAACTTGGGGATGGACACATCTTCATTTAAAAGGAAGCATAACATTGTTCCCTTTTCTCCTGCTGATCATGAAAATTTACAGCACCTTCTAATTTTTCTTCAGAATGAAGTCTAACTCTCTTAGGTTAGGCAAGCAGTTTCCACGATAAGTCTCTTCTGCTTTCCAGACTCAACTACTCACATATTTATGCTTTGCCTATTCCAGAATCCTCCCCATATCCGGGCCCATTTTTCTTGAAGATGTATGTAGGTGTTTCTTTGCTCATGGCCTTCCGCCTGGAGCTCCATCCCTGCTTTATTCAAGTTCTGAAATTTCAAATCCTCCTCACTTTAAATGCCATGTTTTCTAGTCACTTTTCCATTTCCCTTTATTCCACATCATTTATACCACTGTTGCAGCATTTATTTTTGTCTGATATTCTAAGGGTTGATTATATGTATCTCCTTCTGGAAGGTAAACTCTTTGAGGTCAGGAAGTGGGTCATCTTAGTGCCCTAGAGTTCCCTGCCCAGCACAATGTTTTAAAAGTACTTGGAGATTAATAAATGTTGGAAGTAAGTTTGAAAGAGCCGCTACTAAAGAAGTTTAACTTAATAGTTTATTAGTAGAAGTTTAGAAGCTTTTGAGTCCACTGACAGCTTACACGTACATCATAATTCTTAGTCTTTTTAGGAGTCACAAAGAAAGTAAAAATGCATAGAGAATGTTCTGTGGAAATGTTTGTTCTGTGTTGTTACAATATAATTAGTGAACAACTAAATGAGAGTTTTTTTTGCTGTAGTGGGATTCAGCTGCTTTTGAGGCTGTGTGTGTATCCCGCAGAACTGATTTGTGGTATTCTTTTTTTTTTTTTTTTAAGATTTTATTTATTTAATTGACTGACAGATCACAACTAGGCAGAGAGGCAGGCAGAGAGAGAGGGAGAAGCAGGCTCCCTGCCAAGCAGAGAGGCCGATGTGGAGCTCCATCCCAGGACCCTGGGATCATGACCTGAGCTGAAGGCGGAGCCACCCAGGCACCGCTGATTTGTAGTATTCTGTGTTATAAAATCTTTCCTAGTAGTTTTGTGAATTTTATTTTGCTTCTTAGTACTGAGACCATATATATTTAAAAATAAGTTGGACCCCAAACTCTGTGGCCAATAAGAGATTTTTCTTTTTAATAAGTTTATTTTTTTAGAGCTGTTTTAGGCTCACAGTGGAGTTGAGTGGTAGGTACAGAGACTGTAGTTCACACTCTCCCTGCTTCCACTCAGGCATAGCTTCCCCCCATTATCAACATTCCCCACTAGATTAGAACATTTGTTACAATTATTGAACCTACATGGACACATCATTATCACCAAAGTTCACAGTTTACATTAGGGTTCAGTCTTGGTGGTGTATGTTCTGTGGGTTTGGACAGAATGAGAAGTATCTACTGTTACAGTGTTATCAAAGTACTTTCACAGCCCTAGAAATCCTCTGTACTCTCTCTAGTCATCCCTCACTTACTGCTAAACCTTGGCAACCAAGAAAGTCTTTTTACTTTCTCCATAGTTTTGCTTTTTCCTGAATTGTCCTGTCATTGGAATCATGCAGTGTGTAACCTTTTCAAATTGACTTTTTTCACTTAGTAATAATTCTGATTCCTCTATGTCCTTTCATGGCTTGATAGTTCATTTCTTCTTTAAAGTTTTTGTCTGTTTATTTAAGTAATCTCTCTGCGCAGTGTCTGGAACCTGAGATCAAGAGTCACAGGCTCTCCTGTTTGAACTAGCCAGGGGGCCCTCGCTCACTTCTTTTCAGAACGGAGTGAATATTACGTTGCCTAGACATTCTACCATTTATTTAGCCATTCACCTACAAAAGGACGTACTAGTTTTCTACAGATCTTAGTAGTTACGAGGAAAAGCTGTGATAACATCTGTGTGCAGTTTTTTGTGTGGACATGTTTTCAGCTCCTTTGGGTAAATACCAAGGAGTGTGATTGCTGGATCCTATGGTAAGAATATGTTTAGTTCTGAAAGAAACTGCCAAACTATCTTCCAGAGTGGCCGTACCATTTTGGATTCCCACCAGCAGTGAAGGAGAGTTCCTGTTGCTCCACATCCTCACCAGCATTTGGTGGTGTCAGTGTTCCGGATTTGGGCCGTTCTAAAAGGTGTGCAGTGGTGTCTCATTGCTTTGAAATGCATTTCTCTGATGACATATGAAATGGAGCTTCTCATGTGCTTCCTTGCTATCTGTGTATCCTCTTAGAGAGTGTTTGCTAAGGTCTTTGGCCATTTTTTAATTGGGTTGTTTGTTTTCTTGTTGGCTTTTAAGAACATTGAGTTTTTAAAAGTCGATTTTATTGCTTAACCCGTCTATTTCTATTTCTATTCCCTGTGGTGAGTATCTTTGCTGTCCTAAAATACCATGTTTTGGATCTGTTAGTTGCAAGGCATTGTGACTCTGGAATTCACAGGAACAAGACATGATTTTTGCTTTTTAGGAATTCATACTATGGGAGGTGGGAGGACAGACAAACACAGATAACAAGTTTCAAAAATAATAGTTATGATTGCTAACCTAAAAGTGGAAAAGAGTGAGCTCAGAGATGAGATTAAGTGGGAAAGGATGGGTCTATGCAGACCACACTGGGAGTTTAGTCTTTGATGGATGGGGTTTTGGCACATAGAGATGAAAGGGGGGAATAGCGTAAAAGAATGAAAGTGCTGGGCAGTAGCAAACTTCAGGGGAATTTGGGAGACAGCCCTGTAGAGATAGTCTGGAGCTGCCATTCATTGCCTGTGGCTGAGGATATTGGTTTTTATATGCTGTAGGGAGTCATTGAAGGGTTTTGAGAAAAATATAATCCTTTTGTGGTATCAAGAAGATGAACATTTTTATTTCAGTGGCAGCCAACATTTTTTTTTTTTTTCCCAATGTCCTGCTCTGCCTGCCTAGACCTTCAGAAGGAATTGAAACTTTCAGAGGTTGCTGATGTTGACATGTCGTAAAGGCTGGGACTCTGCTTAATTTTGTACAAAACTGAGCAGAGCTGCTTAGCGTATATTTGTGAACATACATGTCTATATGAGATGTTCTTTCTAATAGTATAATTTTTCAGTTCTCTTCATTGTGCTTAAAATGTTAAAATTCTTACTGTAAATTGTTATTTGAAAGGTCTTGAAGCCAATTTTTGCCCTGTGGATTCAGAGGCTAACTTGTGAATTTGAAAAACTTTGTTTCATTCACTGAGCACTTTTTAAAAACTCTTGTGCCAGGCCCCATGATAAACTAAGAGTTAGAAAGATAGGTATTCACATTATCTAGAAGCTTGGGTGTGACATGAAGACAGAGTAGAGAAGTCCAACATTACATGTATTAGTAAGCAGTAGAACTAGGACTTAAAGCCATTTTAATTCAAAGTTTGTGCCTTTTCTAATACTCTGGATGGAACCTGCAGTTATTGTTCAACTTGCTGTTTCTCAGACACTAAGAGCTTTGAGAAATTCTTTTTCCTCTTGAAATAGCATCAGTTTGAGAACACAGCTCGAAATCCAGAGGTTCTAAAGGGGTAAATTCCTTTAGTTATGTAGAAGCTAAGTCTAACTTGCAGGACCAAGAAGTGAATTATAATTGTTATTGTAATCCTAAGAAACAACTGAATGGAGAAGGGAGATGGGAATTTGAAGATAGAGGAGCACTTAGAAGGAAACTGTGGTTTCAGCCTTTCATTTTTGTGTGTGGAGCATTTTACCAGATGATAAGCATTTAGTATTGGTTGAGTGAATTAAGAAATAGACTCAGAATTGATAAACTGATTATCCATTGAATGTGACAGATTAAACAGATCACTAAGGAAGTTAACAGCTTCAAGGATTCAAAGTTCAGAGCCTTTAAATTTAATCTCTAAGTTTCTAAGGATAGCACTAACTTAACATCATTATAATCTTAATCTTTTGCGGAAATACTGTGTAGTTGGGTTTGCTATATGGTGTTGAAGTGGCTGCAGAGCATCTTGTTACTGGCCTGAGGTGGAAGGCATCAGCTAGAGCAGAAGCAACAGTGCTTTGGAGATGTGTGACTGACCTTGGATGTACCTGTACAGAAGTCCGTGTTATGGAACTGTGACTGGGCCTAGCAGAGAGAAAATCATGGATCAATTTAGGACAAGTACTTTTACAGAGAAGTTGGACCACAAGTGTGCTTGAGAACCAGGTAGTGGGCCTCTCCCCCTTGAAGACCAGCACAACCCACCCCCAACGCATACACTGACCATAGAGTGCTGCAGAACTTCAGCTCCAGTGGAAACCGCATCAGGTCTCTTCTAACAAGCAGACCAGAGCACATCTAGTTAAAACTCGCCACACTCTGACCAAGGGCCAAACACTGCCCACTGCAGGCACGGAGAAACTCTGCAGAGGACTGACCTGAGGGAAAGAGCAGCCCAAACACAGCAGCGCGGTGGCACAAAGCACACGACAGGACACTGCCTGAAGCACCAGGCCCTGGATGATATATGGCCTCTTCATAATAAAGCCATTACAGTATTCTCAAGAACAGGAAACATAACAGGACTTCCTAACATACTGAAGACAGAGACTTGGACAAGGAGGAATTCATCCCAAAAGAAAGAACAAGAAAAAGTCATGGCCAGGAATCTCATTGAAACAGAGAAGTAATATGCCGGAGCCAGAATTTAAGACAACAGTCAATCATAAGGATACTACCTGTGCTTGAGAAAAGCATAGAAGACACCAGGGAGTACCTTAACACAGAGATAAAACACTTAAAACCTAGTCAAGCCAAAATAAAAATATGCTATAACTGAGATTTGAAACTGACCGGGTGTAGTGAGCACAAGGATAGAAGCAGCAGAGGAACGAGTACGTGACATAGAAGGTAAAATTGTGGAAAATAATGAGACTGAAAAGAAGATGGAAAGAAAACTCTTGGATCATGAATGTAGACTTTGGGAACTCAGTGACTCCATAAAATGTAATAATGCTCATTTCATAGGAGTCTCAGATGAAGAAGAATTTCATAGGAGTCTCAGAAGAAAAAAAAAAGAGAGAGCAAAGGAGGCAGAATGCTTATTTGAGGAAATTATAGCCAAAAAGTGTCCTAATCTGGGGAAAGAAACAGACATCCAAATCCAGAGGCACAGAGAACTCCAAAAAAAAATCAATACAAGCAGGCCAACACCAAGACACACTAAACTTGCAAAATACAGAGACAAAGAAAACAGCCTCAAAGCAGCAAGAGAAAAGAAGTCCCTAACTTATAAGGGAAGTCACATCAGGTTAGCAGCAGATGTCACCGCAGAAGCTTGGCAGGCCAGAAGAAGGTGGCCTGGTATGTTCAACCTGCTGAATGGGAAAAATAGCTAGTCCAGAATATTTTATCAAGCCAGGCTGCCATTCAGAGTAGAAGAGATAAAGAGTTTCCCAAACAAAAACTAAAGGAGTTCATAACCACTGGACCAGCCCTGCAAGAAATATTAAAGGGGTCTTTGAGTGGAAAAAGAAAGACCAAAACAAATAAAGACTAGAGCAGAAATTCTCTGGAAATGACGACTTAACAAGTAATACAAGAACACTAAATTCATATCTTTCGATAATTACTCAGTGTAAATGGACTACATTCTCCAGTTTAAGGCCATAGAGTGTCAGGATGGATTAAAAAAACAAGACCCATTTGTATGCTGCTTGCAAGAGACTCATCTGAGACCCAAAGACACCTGCAGATTGAAAGCAAGGGGATGGAGAACATTTCTCATTGTTAATGGACATCAAAAGAAAGCCAGGTAGCCATCCTTAGATCAGACAAACTAGATTATAAACCAATTGTTGTAATAAGAGCTGAAGAGGGGCACTCACTATATCATAATAAAGGGATCTATTCAACAAGAAGATCTTAACACTTGTCAATATTTATGCTGCCAACTTGGGAGCACCCAGATATTTAAAATAGTTCACAACAAACACAGAGGAACCATAATTTAAGTGGTGGATTTTAACACCCCACCTACAGCAATGGACAGATCTTCAAAGCAGAAAATCAACAAGGAAACAATGGCTCTGAATGACACATTGGACCAGGTGGACTTAACAGATATATTCAGAACATTTCATCTTAAAGCAGCAGAATACACATTCTTTTTGAGTGTACATGGGACATTCTCCAGAATAGATCACATGCTAGGTCACAAATCATGCCTCATCAAGTGCAAAAAGATTGAGATTGGGGTGCCTGGCTGGCTCAGTTGGTTAAGCATCCAACTTTTGATCTCAGCTCAAGTCTTGATCTCAGGGTCTTGAGATCAAGCCCTGTGCTGGGCGTGGAGCCTACTTAAAATTCTCTCTCCCTTTCCCCTGCCCCTCCACCCTGAGTGTGCCCCCCCCCCCATTTCTAATTTTAAAAAAGCTGATTGGGATCATACCATGGGTATTGTCCATCACAACGCTGTTTGTCTTTTTTTTTTTTTGTCTTTTTTTTTTTAAAGTAGGCTCTGCGCCCAACATGGGGTGTAAACTCACGACCCTGAGATCAAGAGACACACCAACTGAACCAGCCAGGCACCTCTCCAATCACAGCAGTAAGAAACTTGAAGAAATCCACAAGAAAAAAGCTGGAGAGACCACAAATACATGGAGGTTAAAAAACATCTTACTAAAGAATAAATGGGTCACCCAGGAAATAAAAGAAGAAATTAAAAAATACATAGATACAGTGTACTTGGAACCTCTTAACACTTGAAAACAGTCCCTACAGCACTGGGTTCTGTTTCTGATGGGTTAATGCAAATTTGACTTTATTTTGTTGAATTTATTTTGATGTAAGGTAACAGAATAGTAATAAAAATCTACCCACTGATACATTCAAGATAGCAAATGTTTCACAAAACTTTCTACTTCCTTTTACTTTATTTTAGGAGGTTCTGCCCCAGACGTGGGATTAGAACTTACAACCCCAAGGTCAGGAGTCACATATTCTACTGACTGTGTCTGCCAGGCACCCTTACTTCCTTTTGTTTTAGATTAATTGTGGATTTATAAACTTTACCTTTAAGGTTTTCCTGCAAATTAGGCTGCTTTTTTACAGTTTAAAAATTATTATATTTTGGAATTTAGTGATTAAGTCAAATGGCTCTGTGTACTCTCTGAGATCATTCTTTTCCCTTGAGTTTTCTCTTTCTAGACCATTGAGTACCCCCTACCCTGAAAGTTTTTATTTCCATATGTCAGTTTTCACCTCAAGATCATTATCTTTTGGTGTTAGCCAAAAAGTGTTTTATGCTGTGCTACTCAGAATAATAGTGCTGGGGATACAAAGATAAGGCAGGGTGCCCGAAACTATAGGGCAGACATGGTGTCAGTTTTACCTGAAGATTTGAAGTCTAATTAATGTCCAGTACATGGAAGTTACTTCATAGATTGTAGCTTCCTTCCCCTCACCACTCATTTTAGGGTGGGAATGCCTTCTGATCTTTTATTCATCTATAATTTCCCATTTCTGTATCATACTGAGGAGGAGGAGTTTTTTTTCTTCCCAGCAGGGATGGCTAAATTATCTCAGGACATTATTAAAATTTTGTGATTTTTCCATCTGGTATCATTTTCACAGTGATTTGAAATGTTATTTTTGTCATAAGTGGAATAGTTCAGTCTCTGGTCTCTTGATTTCATTGATCTGTTTCTCTGTTTTGTTGTTTCTTTGTTTTTGTTTTTTTCTTAATCGTACAGAACCAGCTTTTTGTTTCATGGATTATTTTCAACTATGATTTTTCTGTTTTGTTTCATTAAATTCAGTTCTCTTATTCCTTTCTTCTGTTGATGGTTTAATTTGTTCCTTTTCTAGTTTAAAGTGGAAGCTTAGGTTACTGATAGGAGATCTTCTAGTTGTTTAGTGCTGTGAATTTCCCTCTAAACACTGCTTTAAGCTGTATTACACAAATTTGGGTAGGTCATGTTTTCATTTTCATTCAGTTCAAAATATTCTTCTTTCTAAAGGAACTTATTCGACATTCTTTGTACTTCCTATCTGCTGGTGACTGTCTTTTTCACTCTTGTGTGTTGAAAAGTATTTTGCCTTCATTTTTAAGTGATATTTTCACAGGGGATAGAATTCTAGGTTGAATTTTTTTTTTTCTTTCATAACTTAAAATATATTGTTTCACCATCTTCTGGCTTGCATAGTTTTACACGAGAAGTCTCTTGTCATTCTTGTTCATCTTTGCAGTGTAATACTTTTTAAGATTTTCTTTTTCCCTTGCATATGATATATTTTGTTTCAGTTTTAATATATGTATTGCTGAAGTGCTGAAGTGAGCCCAAGTATGATGTATTTTGGTGCCATTTCTTCATGTGCCTTGTGGTTGAGTTGTTGGCCTTTTTGGATTTGTGGGTTTATAGTTTTCATCAAATTTGGAAACTTTTGGCCATAAGTTTTTAAATATTTGTCCTTTTTTTTTTTTTTTTGAGATTGCTGTTATATATTAGGGCACTTGATATTGTCCCATAGGTCATTGATGTTCTGTTCTTTTCCTGCCTCAGCCTTTTTTTTTTTTTTTTTTTCTCTTCCATGTGCTTCGTATTAGATAGTTTCTTCTGTGGATGTTTAGGTTCAGTAATACTTTAAGTGTCTGAATCCCATTCAGTATTTCTCATCTCTCGAAGTTTGATTTGGTCTTTTTTATATCTTCTGATATATCTTCTGTCTTCTTGGACAGAGGTATTATGGCTAGGATAACTGATTTAATGTCCTCATCCAGTAATTATAACTTCTGTGTTATTTCTAGGTCTACCTCTTTTTTGTGCTCTCTCTCGCTTTCTGTCTGTCTCAAATAAATAAAATCTTTTTTAAAGGGGGGAGGTAATTTTTTTTTCCCACACCACTGAAGCAGTCAGTACCTTTCTGAGTACTCTACTCAGTGCCTCATGTATTAGGAGGTTTTTCCACTTTGGAGGTATTCCTGGCCTTGTGTAAGCTTTGGGGATTGTTTCTCCTCTCTTTTTCCAATGATTCATCCCTTGGCTTCTGGTAGTTTATTTCCATGCTTATTACATGGATCATATGAGGTTCAGGGGACCCCACTGCTGATATCTAGAGCTCTTTTTGTGTCTCAGACTTTCTGATCGCTATTCTCCCTGAAGCCTTCTAGCTATAATTCTTTAGGACTCCCTTTAAGGGAGAGTTTATTTGTGGTAGACTGTTTTTGTTTTTTTCTAAAAGCGTGTTTCATATTTAAGGATAATTCCAGGGATACATAATTATATGTTGACAGCAGTGTTTGCTTAGAATTTTCAAGATATTCCAGACTTTTGGCTTCCACTGTTGTTGAGAAGTCATTTCTTTTTATTCTACCTAGGATTCACCGTTCTTCCCAATTCCAGAGAATTGGTGTGGTCTCTACAGATTTGGGAAATACCTTTTAGAACATTGATTCTTCTTCTTCTTCTTTTTTTTTAAGATTTTATTTATTTATTTGACAGAGATCACAAGTAGGCAGAGAGGCAGGCAGAGAGAGAGGGGGAAGCAGGCACCCTCCTGAGCAGAGATGTGCAGGTCTTGATCCCAGGACCCTGAGGTCATGACTGGAGCCAAAGGCAGAGGCTCAACCCACTGAGCCACCCAGGTGCCCCAGGCTTTTTTTTTTTTTTTTTTTTTTTTTGGTCTTCTTAATAGATTTTATTTGTCAGAAGGAGAGAGAGCACATGGGCACAGGCTTGGGGAGTGACAGGCAGAGGGAGAAGCAAGCTCCCACTGAGCAAGGAGCCCAATGTGGGACTTGATACTGGGATCATGACCTGAGCTCAAGGCAGATAGTTAACCAACTGAGCCACCCAGGTGTCCTTAGAATATTGCTTTTTCCTTATTATTTAGTGTTATATTTTGAGGGATTCTGAATAAACATGTGAGATCTTCTTCCTCTCTTGCCTGTAACTTTTTTTAAAAGATTTTATTTTTGAGTAGACTTACACCAGTGTGGGGCTTGAACTCAACGCTGAGATCACGAGTCAGATCCTCCACTGACTGAGCCAGCCAGGTGCCCCTCTTGCCTGTAACTTTCAACTACTTATTTCTTTGTCTCTCTGTCCTACATTCTCGAAGAGTTTGGGGATTCTCTTTCTCATCCTAGTTTGCTGTCTTATTTGTTTTTTGAGTTTGCTTTTGTTTAAGTAGGTACAAGAGTACTATTTGTTGAATGGAGACAAAAGAATATTTGTAAGTTAAAAAGAATCATGATGCAGTGATTACCTGTCTACTCACCATAAAAGTTTTAGAAAAAGGACATTGGAGTTCTTCTGTATTCCTTTCCATTCCAGCCCCTTTCCCTCTTCTCAAAGTAACTACTATTATAGTCCAAGTAACTACTATTACGGTTTTTGTGTTTATTGTTTCCTTGCTTATTCATAGTTTTGTTACATATGTTTGTGTTTTTAAATATTATTTTCTTAGTTTTATAGCCTTTTAAATGTTATGTGAATATAATCATTTCTGCGGATATTTTTTGCTCCTTTTATTACTATTATTATTTTTTTAAAAAAAGATTTTATTTATTTATTTGACAGAGAGAGATCACAAGTAGACAGAGAGGCAGGCAGAGAGAGAGATAGAGGGAAGCAGGCTCCTTGCTGAGCAGAGAGCCCGATGCGGGACTCGATCCCAGGACCCTGAGATCATGAACTGAGCCAAAGGCAGCGGCTTAATCCACTGAGCCACCCAGGTGCCCTGCTCCTTTCATTATTATCACACTCTGACATTCGTCCATATTGTTGCATATTGCTGCAATTCTCATTACTCCTTTGAGGTTTTTTCCCCCATTGAGGTTTTGTTTTTTTTTTTTTTTTCTTTAAAGATTTATTTATTTATTTGGCAGAGAGAGAGCGAGCGAGAGGGGGAATACAAGCAGGGGGAGAGGGAGAAACGCTTCCCGCTGAGCAGGGAGTCCGATGTCGGGCTCCATCCCAGGACCCTGGGATTATGACCTGAGCCAAAGGCATAGTCTTAAGGACTGAGCTACTCAGGCACCCCCCACCAATTGAGTTTTAAATTTTATAATTTTTCATTCCAGGAGTTATGTTACTTTTTTCAAATCTACTTGACCTTTTTCATTATAATTTTTAAAGTTTCTTCCTCACTAGCAAGCTAGATCTTTGAGTTCTTTACCATATTAAACATATTTTCTGTTCTCTGATTTTTTTTCAATATCTAAAATCTTTGATAGATTGATTCTGCTGGCTGGAGTTCCTTGTTCTAGTTTGTTATTTTGACTGAGTCATTTTCTTTGGAATTTCATCTTTGAGAACTCTGAGATTCTGGAGAATATTTGGTGGTGTCTGTGGGTTATGTAGAGCATTACCAACCTGAGAATAATTTATAAAACATTGCTGTCGGAGTATTGTCAAATATCATAGCTTGAATTCTGGCCTCCACTTTGTGTGAAGGGAAATACTCTTTTTCTGAGCAGATACTTCTAGCCATGGCCAAGAGGAGCAGCATTATTGCTCCCTGTCCTGCACAGTGGGTGCTTCTCTCATTGATTTCTCACTGATTTATCTCACTGATAAGGCTAATGGTATAGCCTTATGGAGTTGAATGGCACGGGGAGGAGGCTCTTCTTTGTGTGCCTTGGCTCTGTTAGTCCATAGCTTTTTCTTCTGCCTCTGTGCATCTCGAGAGTCTCAAAGTCAGAGACCACCAGCATTGGATTTGGTAACCAACCCTCAAGGCCAAAGCCAGCTTAGAGGTTTCCAAAATCCTGCTGTCTCTCTCTCTCTTTTTTTAAAGATTTTATTTATTCATTTGACAGAGAGAGATCATAAGTAGGCAGAACGGCAGGCAGAGAGAGGGGGGGAAGCAGGCTCTCCACAGAGCAGAGAGCCCAGTGTAGGGCTTGATCCCAGGACCCTGAGACCATGACCTGAGCTGAAGGCAGAGGCTTAACCCACTGAGCCACCCAGGTGCCCCCCGCTGTCTCTTCATGTTTGGCTCTATCAATTCATTCAAAAAGTATTTTAACCATCATTTTTGGTTATTTACAATATAAGGAACATCCAGGAATCTAATCTCTATAGTGGAAGCAAAAGATACATTTTGATTTTTTTTTTTCTTCTATGGAATTAAACACACATCCCAGACTCGATTCTTGAGATAACTGTGTTTGGACATTTTTTTATGGACTTTCTCCCCTTTGACCATAGCAGTAATTTTTCTAAAATGTATTAGTTCTTCCTGTTTGTGTGTGAAGAGTTCTTTGAGAGTAGGTCAGGCAATAAGATTAATGGCATTGAACCAGTTTTCAAACAATCTAGGGAATCATGTATGTCCTTAGGACATCTGGCTTAAGAAATCTAGACTCTCCTAAAGCTGTTGGGAAATACATTTTTAGGTGGGAACCACCTCAGACCCAGAAGCACGTAAAGTGGGTTTTATGATCAGATTTTAGTTTTAGCTTATTTACTTTTATGTGGTGGCTTTTTCTTTTTTTCCTTCTGGCTAGAGATAATCAAGTATATTATAGTACAAATATATCGTAATAATATTATCTTTTAAAAATACTTACAGTGAAAGTATGCGAGGCTTAACAGCAAAAGTGACTAGTGGTCTTCTGCCCTTGCCAGAAGTGAGTCTTCAGGCCCTCGAAGATGAAGTATCAGTGGAATCTGTGCTTCAGGGAAAGATTGCTGCAGGTATGGTAATATTGCTGAAAACTTAGATTTGATTGATTTGTAAGCTAATGAGCATGTATTATAATTTTTTTTACTGTGGAGAAAACAATACTTGGTTATGGTGGTCTTATATAAGTATAGAACATCTACAGTTAGTTATGTAATAACACCTGTATACTCTCAGACATATTTTCACTGAATCTTGGGATGGTTATTTTTCATTTTTCCTTATGAAAAATGCTGTATATTGTATCTCTCAGTGTTGGATATTTATATTTAGAAAATAGAAATACACAGCTGGGGTTTTTTTGTTTTTTGTTTTTTTGTGTTTTTTTTCTGAGGGGGCTGACGAGAGCGCACTCGCTTATGTGCACCAGCCAGGGGGCGGGAAGGGAGAGAGAGAGACTCTCAAGCAGGCTCCGTACCCAGTGCAGAGCCTGATGCAGGGCTTCCATCTCACAACCCTGAAATCATGACTGAGCCTAAATTAATAGTTGAATGCTCAACCAGCTGATCCTCCCTGGCGCCCCTGATATTTCTTTATGATCCATCAGTAAGTTTTATTGGTGATGAATTTGGATTAGAATCTAAATAGTCATTATAAAAATCTGATTGTAGGGCCGTAGATAATACAAAATACTCAGAAAGTCTTGTGGGTTTTTTTTTTTTTAAGATTTTATTTATTTATTTGTCAAAGAGGGAAGCAAGGAGAGAGAGAGCTCAAGGGGGGTGAGTAGCAGGCAGAGGAAGAACTAGGCTCCCTGCTGAGCAGGGAACCCGATGCAGGACTCAGTCCCAGGACTCTGGGATCATGACCTGAGCCAAAGGCAGATGCTTTATTGATTAAGCCACCCAGGCATCCCAGAAAGTCTTGTTTCTTAATTCCACTAATCTGAACAAGATTCTAATGTGTAGTTTGATTATATAATGCAGCAGAAAACCATACCAGAGTAGCCATTAAATTTGTGGATTTCAGTCTAGTGAAAGGTCTTGTTTCTTCAGTAGGTTTATTCCTGCTCTTCCATATGCTAAGAATTTTCTGAAAATGAATTTCACAACTATCCATCCTAGCAGGTAGACAACAAAACTTATCAGTCATTTAGCTAGTTAGAGTGCTACTCCCTTGATTATTAAAAGTAGTAACAGTGCTTACTGTATGCCAGGCACTGTAACAACTTTTCATTGAGGTATTAGACCCTTACTGTTCTGTGTGGCTAAGAATCAGGCAGCAAGTGGTGAAAGTGATTTTTGAATCCCATGTATTCAGGGCTTTCATTGTGCCATGCTATTTCCTTAAACTAGGTAGCTGCCCTTACAATGTAGTATATCCAGCTGTGTACTTAGATGCACGGTATACATCACAAATTGAAAAGTTACCACCAGTCATGTAGTTGGTCAAGGGAAAATTCGAGTCTGTTCTTAATTCCTGTTTTACTTACCTTCCCCATATGTTATTCATCAATAAGCCAGTCCTTTTAGTCCTGTCACTGAGCTTAATCTCCACATAAATAAAGTCAATCCACTTGTATTTATTCACAGTCACTGACCAGGCAGAGGGTATTCTCCTCTGGTGTGGACCCTGTGCTCCCCCTTATTATTCCATTTTCTGCTTAGCAGCTAGAGTAACATTTAAAAACATAAATCAGATTGCTTAAAAACCTCCCAGTTACTTTATATTTTGTACATAATAAAATCCAGACATGACTAGTAAGGAGTCAAGAAGGGCTTCTGGTATTTCCTATTGTTACACTAGTTATGTCTTCTCAAAGTTTGAACTCTTCGGGGATAGAATCGTGTGTTCCACTTCATGAGCGCCAGAGCACCTGGTTTAATCCTTGTGGTATGATGCAGTGGAAGTGTGAATTTTGGCATTAGACTCATGATGCACTCTGGCTCTGGTATCTGTACCCATGCTTTTTTTTTTTTTTTTTTTTTAAGATTTTACTTATTTATTAGAGAGAGAGCAGGAGCAGGGTGGGTGGCAGGCAGAGGGAGAAGAAGGCTTCCTGCTGAGCAGAGAGCCTGACACGGGGTTCAATCCCAGAACCCTGAGATATGACCTGAGCTGAAGGCTGATGCTTAACAAACTAAGCCACCCTGTAGCCATACATATTTGAGCAAGTTGTTTAACTGTATGAAAGTTTAAATAGGGGTGCCTGGGTGGCTCAGTAGGTTAAAGCCTCTGCCTTTGGCTCAGGTCATGATCCCAGGGTCCTGGGTTCGAGCCCCGCATCGGGCTCTCTGCTTGGCAGCGAGTCTGCTTCCCTTCCTCTCTCTCTGCCTGCCTCTTTGCCTATTTGTGATCTCTGTCTGTCAAATAAATAAATAAAATCTTTAAAAAAAAAAAAAGAAAGTTTAAACTAAACTTATCTCTGATGAGGTGTGACAAGGAATAAATGAGAGAATCTGTTTATAGCATGTATAAAGGCACCACATGGCATGGTACCTTTACTGAATGGCTGCTTTATTATTGAGGTAATAGATATTCAATATATTTCACTAATTGGGACCACTCTGTTCTATAAATAGATTTCACTTTGGAGATGATAAAGTTATATCTGTGATGAGCTGTGTATTATATATGTAGAAGATCTAACTGCTGTTTAGTTAGATGGTGTACATACGGTATTAAAATAAGCAACATTTTTTTCCCCTTCCTTCTAGGGAGGAGAGGACTTGCTTGCCTGGCATGTGGTCAGCATCTGGAGGTAGTGCACTCGCTCACAGGAGAGCGGCTGTCTGCCTACAGATTCAGTGCAGTGAGTCAACAGCCGCCTGTGATCCTGGCTCTGAAGGAATTCTCTTGGCAGAAGAGAGTTGGATTGTTAATTGGATTGGAAGAAGCCGAAGGGAGTGTTCTCTGTCTTTATGACCTTGGTGTGTCCAGAGTGGTTAAAGCAGTTGTTCTCCCTGGAAGGGTAGGTACTGGTTAAGGTCTGTGAGCTTCTGCTTTCTGAGCTGCGCTCCTGCTGGGAACACAGGTGTGTTCACTTCGTGACTGTTCACTGAGCTGTACATTTATAATTTGTTTACTTCTATGACAGTGTGTTCGTTTTCATTAGAAGTTCAAGATCGAAAGAGGTTCAAGATAGTATATTATCAAAAGAACATAACACTTAAAATAGAACTTTCTTATTCTTGGTTAGAAAATTGCAGAGTGAAAGTAGGGATGACATCAAGGGTTCTAACATTCTTTTCTCTAAAAAGTATCATCCGAGTCTTGTTATCCTCGGTTGTGTTTTTCGAGGACACTGAAAGTTTATATTAGAATATTATGTTCATTAGTATGGCATTTTTTGTTTTGTCTTTTTTAATTTGAAACTGTAGCCTTGGAGCACTGTGGAAGATAGGTCTTCCTTGTTTAAGATTTGAATGATATTTAAATAGTGGATTTATTTATAATTTATTAATTCTAATATATGTATGCCTTCCATATGCCAAACATCTTAACCAGTAGTAAGTATAGAAGTACTTTGAATTCAGGTTGTTTCTTCAGTAGGTTTATTCCTGCTCTTCCATATGCTAAGAAAAAGTATGTGCCTTTACCAAATGTACACAGACGTATAAATGCAAAATGATGTAAGAGTAGAATTCTCTCTGTACATAGTGTGGAAAAAAAATGTAACAAATATTTAATAGCATATAAACACTATACAATATGGATAATATATAAACCATACACAAATAATAGATAACATATAAACAAATACATGCATTCATATAAATGTTATATTGTAGTCATAGAAGAGCAATTTTTAAAGTTAAGAGATAAATGTCAGAATACTATGTTTTTGCAGTTTGGGAAAACAGACTCAGTGGGCAAATATAGCGATCTGAAGTGGTTTATAGCCTGGTTATCTTATATGTACTTGCTAGTGTAGATGTTAAGGGCAGAATTAATTTAGCAGTTTATTGAGTGCTTAGTATAGATCAAGCTGTGTGCTAAATTTTGGAGATGAGTAGAGACGTAGAACTTGGTCCACACTGTTGAAAAAGCTGATAATCTAGTTGGGAGAAGATAAGTCAGAAGTTTACAGCATAAATATAATAAGTATTTTTTTTTAATATATATTTTTTAAAGATTTTATTTATTTATTTGACAGAGATCCCAAGTAGGCAGAGAGGCAGGCAGAGAGAGAGAGAGAGGAAGAGAAGCAAGCTTCCTGCTGAGCAGAGAGCCCGATGCAGGGCTGGATTCCAGGACCCTGAGATCATGACCCAAGCCGAAGGCAGAGGCTTAACCCACTGAGCCACCCAGGCGCCCCTATAATAAGTATTTTGATAAACTCAAGCACATGGAACATGGAAACAGATAGGTAATTTCTACTCATAGAGGTTGGACGTTTCAGGCAATGAGACCAGCATGTAAAAAGTCACAGTATATGGAACATTTGGGAACTGAGCTTATTTGGAATGGCTGCGGGAGAGGGGAAATCGGAGGTAGGGTCTAGAAGTGCCAAGCGTTGAGATAGTAAATGACCTTGTTTGTAGTTTGTGGCGTCTGCCTGAACTCTCTGGTGAAGACATTTTAAGTTTAAAGCAGAACTCTAGTGTAAGAAGCTCTTTGGATTGGAGTAGTTCGGGCAGATAATAATGGTGAGCTGAACCAGGCAAATGACCGTGGAAAGGGAGAGGATGGGGCAGATTCAGAATATATTCAGAAGGTGACATGGATAGGACCTGTTGATCATTTGGTTAAGAGTAACTGAGAAGGAACAAGAGTTTTTATTTATTTTTTAAAGATTTTTTAAATGGAGTGTGTGCATGCGCATGAACAGGAGGGAGGGGCAGAGGGAGAGGGAGAAGCAGACTCCCTCGCTGAGCAGGGAGCTCGACATGGCGCTCCTTCCCAGGACCCTGGGACCATGACTTGAGCTGAAGGCAGACACTTTACTGACTGAGCCCCCAGGTGCCTCGAAACAAAAGAGTTTTAGATAAGTTCTTGGTTGCTCAGTTGTGTGGATGGTTGGCATCCCATGAAAGAGGAAGGGGAAAGGAAGCATTGGAAGAGTAGTGATAGATAACCTTCCATAGAAGTTTGGTTGACTAGTTGTCTTTTGGCTAGGGCAGAATATTTCCTTTTAAAGTTGTTTGCTTTTAACTGCCTTATATTAAAATTAATTAAAGTACCATTATCAGTTAATCATAGAGTATTTGTGTGGGGAATGCAAACTGAGATAGATTTCTTAACCCCTATCTGAGGGAATTGAAGAGACTGTGCTCTATTATTTATAGACATTATTGCCATAATTTGGAAAAGGAAGACAGTCCATAAAATTACAGCTTTCAGAATTAGAAACACTGTAGAATGTTTTGTGTACCAATGAATTATAGACAGAGTCAGGCTTTTGTCTGTGATAATAAATTACAGCCTGAAAAAAATAAATAAAAATAAATTACAGCCTGAAACAAACTTCTATATTAATGCATAAACCATTGATAATTAATTTCCTCTTTTCTTTCTAGGACTAATCAGTATCATAGTAGAAGTCACTAAGTACTTAATTATCAGATATCATACCTAATTGTGAACTAATAGGAAACAGAAGGAAAGCTGAGTATAAAATAGACTGTTTATTAGGTATAGACATTTAAGATTTGACACATGAGAGGAAGGGTAAAAACATAGTTCTATAATGTAGCTACAGTATGACTTATTAGAAATAACTAAAGTTCTTGTTAAATGTCAGTGATCCAGTCACTGCCAAAGCTTAGTGTGAAGTCCATTATTATATGGCCCTTTTAAAGAAGGTTAGATCTCTTCAGGCTTCAAGGCATAAACAGGACTTTTGTTTTAAAGAGTAAACAGTAAATTTTTCTTGAATGATTTATTTTTACTCTTCCTCAAGAAAGGAGGCAATCTGATTATGGAGTAGTGGGTTGAGAGCTTTGTCTTTTTTTTTTTTTTTTTTTTTAAGATTTTATTTATTTATTTGACAGACAGAGATCGCAAGTAGGCAGAGAGGCAGGCAGAGAGAGAGAGGGAAGCAGGCTTCCTGCGGAGCAGGGAGCCCGATGCGGGGCTCGATCCCAGGACCTTAAGATCATGACCCGAGCCGAAGGCAGCAGCCCAAACCACTGAGCCACCCAGGCGCCCCTGGTTGAGAGCTTTGAAGAGAAAAAAATCTAAGTTTGAGTTTTACACTTAATGTCTGACTTGAATAACCCCAGCTAAACTTTCTAAGTTTCAGCATGGTTTCATCTTTGAACAGGTAGAATTATATGTGATCCAGTATCCGGGGTTATGACGAATGTTAGTGAACCAATTAGCGCAAGGCCTGGCATACAGTAAACTTGGAGTAAACACCGTTATTATTCCAACTGCATGATTTGTTTTACATTGAAATAACGGTGTCATTTCTATTTTATCTGAAGATTTCATAGTGTTATTCAGATTTACAGGTATCAAATGCAAATTTATAATTCTCTAATAGAAAATGTTTAAATCCATGATAACTAAAAATCTGCTTTAACTTCCAATTTGTTTGTTGAGTTTTTTAATTGTATTTTCTCACTTTGTATAAGAAAAACAAATGCTTTGTTCTGCTTTTCTAGGTGACAGCAATTGAACCCATAATTAGTCATGGAGGAGCCAGTGCCAGCACTCAGCATTTGCACCCAAGCCTGCGATGGCTTTTTGGCGTGGCTGCAGTGGTGACCGATGTTGGGCAGATTCTTCTTGTTGACCTGTGTCTGGATGACATGTCGTGCAGTCAGAATGAGTTAGAAGCCTCAGGTAATTGTTCAAAACCCAAAACTGAGCATCTGAATATTCTGATGCAGCGGATTGGTTTGTTTGTTTGTTTGTTTGTTTGTTTGTTTTTAAAACATCTTTTTTAAAAACATCTGAGCAGAGAGCCAGATGCAGGGCTTGATCCCAGAACCCTGAGATCATGACCTGAGGTGAAGACAGAAGCTTTAACCTACTGAGCCACCCAGGCACCCCTAACCTAAAAATCTTAGAAAGTGTATGTGTTACAATGTTTCAGGAAAGGACCATTTGATCTTGAAGACCTTCTTGATAGTTAAAGCAATCCTGTAATATTAGGGCAGAGCTGTTCCTCTGTAGATCAGCTAAGAAAGAAATGATCATTATTTTATCCCAGTTTATAATGAGCATAACTAATAAAAATTGTCAGTGCATAGTAAAACTGTTTAAAACTGCAAGTAGTAAAAATTGTATTTTACCAAAAACTCAAGAACCAAGTCAGATTTCTGAGCAAAATTTTAAATCTGTAAAATGCGACTTGAAAAAAAACTTACTTGGCAGAAATAAGTGGGTTAAGCCTCTGCCTTTGGCTCAGATAATGATCTCAGGGTCCTGGGATTGAGTCCTGCATTGGGCTCTCTGCTCAGCAGGGAGCCTGCTTCCCCCTCTCTCTCTGCCTGCCTCTCTGCCTACTTGTGATCTCTGTCTGTCAAATAAATAAATAAAATCTTTTTTTAAAAAATGCTTGAAATTCTCTTTATGGAAAATTGATAGAGGACTTCAGTAGTCTTTTTTTTTTTTTTTCTTTTGAGGACTTCAGTAGTCTTGATGAAGTTTTGTTTCAGAGTTTTTAGATAATATCATTCTAGATGTAATGCTTGTATTCATAATTAAAACTCTTCAGATCAAAATAGTGGAGTTAAAACATCCTTTATAAAATCAGAGGTCAACAATCAATAGTTGAATTCATCACAAGGATGATTTTATAATGGAACTCTTTGGATTGTGATCAGAGATCAGAATCATTTCTCAGGTATAAGATTTACAGAGCTGTTGAATAAAAAATTGGGGTTTAATGCAGAAGTTTTTATGATAGTAATTTATGATTATAATTCTTTGCACTTCACTGTAATACACATAACACAGAAAATGAAGTTTTGGGGCACCTGGGTGTCTCACCTCAATTAAGCATCTGCCTTCGGCTCAAGTCCCTAATCAGCTCAAGTCCTGAATCGGGCTCCTTACTCAGTGGGGAGTTTCCTTCTCTGCTCTCTGACCTTCCCCTGTGCACGCATGTGCTCTCTCCGTCTCTCTCTAATAAATCTTTTTTTTATTTAATGAAATTCCCGATATTTATCCTACTATACTGTTTTATACTTTTCCAAACTTGGTAGTATTGTACATCTTCCCACATCAATACAGGTAGTCTACCTTACTCTCTTGAACAAGTGTACAGTATTCCATTGTATGAAATATTTATTTTGGCAGAGTTTAATCCTTGCTTTTTATCAGAAGCAGAGGGATTAGGAGAGGGATCAAGTACAATATATGATTTTCCCCCTCTTCATAACAGCATTGAGGGAATCTGCCCTTGTATGTGGTTATATCACTATATGGGTCTGAGTATTTTTCCTTTTAATTGAAGATTTCAGAGATCTTCAAGTAGACAGAATATATATTAGAACTCCCACATATCCATCATCTAAATTCAAGTTTAGTTTTCAGTTTCAAGTTTTAGTTTGGTTTTCAGAATTTACCATATGTGCATCTTTTTTCTTTCTAATCCCTCTTCACCCTTTTGCCTCTGCATTAATTTAAAGCAAATATTGGCTGTCCTACCATGTAATCGTAATGCCATGATCAGTCCTAACTATATTAATAACTCCTTGGTGTAGTCCAAAATGGGTCTGTAATCAGATGGCTGTGATTGGCTCTAGAGCATCTTTCTGCATTGGTATTGTTTGAATCTCGATCTGAACAAGGTCCACACATGACACTTGAGTTATGTCCCTGTCTCCTTGAAGGTGGAGCAGACCTCCCTCTGTCCTCTCCTTTCCTATTTATTTTTAGTTCTTCTGACTTGCTGAAGAAGTTAGTTTATTGATAGAATGCCCCACATTTTGGAATTAGTGGAGTGTTTTCCTGTGGTGTCACTTATATTTTGTATTTTTTGCAAATGAAAGTTAGCTCTGATTAGGTTCAGATGTGACATCTGGCAGGGACTCTTCCAGAAGTGCTGGATATTTCCTGCTGTATCACATTGAGAGGCATGTGGTGTCTTGTTTCACCTTTAGCGATCAGTGGGTCCAAACAATGACACCACGAACCTTCCTTGTTAAAGTTTCCCGTCTGCCTTTGTACCAGCTATTCTCAACCAGGGCTGATGTTTGCCCTGTAGGGGATAATATCCTGGGGACATTTTTGGTTGTTGCTCCTGGAGGGAGATGGTGCTTCTGGCATCTAATAGACCGGCCAGGGATGCAGTTCACTATTATGTAGTGCATAGGACCATTCCCCCCAGCAAAAATTTATCTGACCCAGAGGGTCTGTGGAGCCAAGCTTGAAAAACCCTATTTAAATTGTTTCATCCATCGAGATCGTTACCTAAATCTTTTGATTCAGTAGGGGATATAAAAATGATTTTGAAATTCTCTTAATCTAAAGAATTTTCTCATTAACTAGGGCTGTTTACCCTGAGATACAGTTTGTTTGGAAGAGGCAGGATAAATGCTTACTATTTCTTTAAGTAGTAATTTTCGGGGTAAGGAGCTGGTACACGGTTACTTAAAATGGTTCAGTAAGATCTTTTGTTGGTGAGGACAGGAACTCGGGAGGTGTTGTGTACTTCATGTGTACTTTTACATTCATTATTGTTTATCGATGTTCAAAAGAAAAAAATTTTTTAAACTTATGAGAACACCTTCATGTAGTCTGACAAATCCCCTTTAGATGTTGATAGTTTCCTAGATTTTTGGCACACGATGTACTAGGCTCATCTTAGTATTTTCTGCCCCAGACAGGGACTGGCCATTTCTCCAAGGGGAATATTTAGGTTCTTAGTTCTAAATTTGAATAAAGAAATCATCAGCTTTTTTTTAAAAGAAAACCCAGTCAGCTTTGTTTATGATTATTAAGGAAATTGTGTAATCTTTTTTAAAAAAAAAGTGTACTTCAGATAATATTTGAGATGTACCATGAGGTTTTTTTAAAAAAATCACACAGTTAAATGTATTTTCAAAATTAGAGCATTTAACTAGGCATGGTTGGCTGTTTTATAGTTCAGTGTGCTTTGTTATCACTAATTTTAATTGACCACAGTAGTCCTCAGTTGCAGCTTGAATAGTGGCTAAAATGTTTGCTTTTATGGTTGTTGTGATCTGTTAATCTTACTTGTCTTGTTTTTCTAGACCTTGAAGTTGTAACCGGCATCCCAGCCGAAGTGCCGCACATCAGGGAGACCGTGATGCGTGAGGGCCGCCACCTGTGCTTCCAGCTGGTGAGCCCGTCGGGCACCCCCGTGACAGCCCTTCGCTACATCAGCAGGACAAACCAGCTCGCTGTGGGCTTCTCTGATGGCTATCTAGCTCTTTGGAATATGAAAAGCATGAAAAGAGAGTAAGTACAGCTTCTTCTCTTACTTGATTATTGGTAGTTTCTTTTGGAATATAACTTTGTTTTGTTTTGTTTTGTTTTTTAAATTTAATTTTATTTTTTTAGTGTTCCAAGATTCATTGTTTATGCATCACACCCAGCGCTCCCTCTATGCAATATGTGCCCTTCTTAACACCCATCACCAGGCTCTCACAATGTCCAACCCCGCACCCCTCCAGAACCCTCATTTTTGTTTCTCAGCGTCCACAGTCTCTCATGATTTGTCCCTCTCTGATTTTCCCCAACTCACTTCTCTCCAACTCCCAATGTCCTCCTCAATTATTACTATTTTAAAATTAGCATAAAGAGAAAAGGGTATGGTTAAAAATAAGATTTTTTTTTTAGTTTTATTTATCTAAGTGATTTCTACACTCCAGATGAGGTTCTAACTCAGGACTCCAAGATCAGAAGTTGCATGCTCTTCCAACTGAGCCAGACAGGTGCCCCTCTTCTTCTTCTTTTTTTTTTTTTTTCCTTTTTCTTAAATAAAAAATCTTTAAAAAATGGCTACAGAAGTGACCCTTAATTGAGGGAGGTAGCAGCTCAGCATTATAAACTTTTGATCTCTTTGAAGAGTTAAGTAGATGCCTGTTTTTCTTGTAAGTTGTCAGTTTAATATTCATTTTTTTCCCCAAGGCATGTTGTATTTATTTATTTATTTACTTACTTACTTACTGACTGACTGACTTTGTTTATTTATGGCTAAGTACCAGGCTGAAGCAGCAGTACCAGTCCCTAGTAGCTCCATGGGGCGAGTCCACCCTACCTCTCTTTGCTTGAGAACCTTTTACCAGCTCTTGTCTTTGAACTGCTGCTACGTGAATGCCCAGGGAACCTGGTTTCTGTAGTCTTTCCCCTGGCGCTGTCATCTCTTGGCTAACTGCTTTTTTCTATGTGGTTTGTGGGAACTCTTAGGATTCTCACTCACTGGGGTGTCGTGATGGGGAAACCTAAGTGCAGGGAGCTGAGATGAGAGTGTTGTGTCCGTGTTCGTCTTTCGTAGGGGGTCTCTTGCTGGTAGCAGTCCACGGTGGCCGACCCTCACCTGACAGGAGGGGCTGGTTTGCACACGTGTGGGGGGGGGGCACGTTAGTAGTTTTGGCCCTTCCCAAGGCCGTGTCCATTGTCTTGCCATCCTGTGTATGTTACAATCAGGCGATTCTCACACGAGACCCCTTATTCTTTCTGCATGAAAATATAACTTAAAAGTATGAACTGTGCTACTTCTTGTGCCTGTTGTAGATACTACACGCAGCTGGAGGGTGGCAGAGTTCCCGTGTATGCCGTCACTTTTCAAGAACCTGAGAACGATCCGCGTAATTGCTGTTACTTGTGGGCTGTTCAGTCGACACAAGATAGGTCAGTGTGACACGTGTGTTTTTTAAAAATACTTGTCAAAGATGAAGCCACATTTCATTTTTGGGGGGAAAAGCCTTGTAGTATACTTTTTTTTTTTAAGCGAAAACAGCGTAATTCAGTGAATTAGCAAGTGGTAGTTGAAAGGATTTTGAAAGTTAAATGTTTCTACATGGTTGAGTAAATTCTGGGATATCAGTGAGAAAAATGGTACTTGTTTGACTTGCTTAAATGCTCTTTTGGAGTAAGCCAGTACAGGTGAGTGGGCAGCCTCTTACCGCCTTAGACAATTTTTATGGCCTTCTGTGTTCTTGCACTCCTAAGATTTCCTTTCTTCTCTTTGTTGTGTATGTCTCTCTCATTTTTATTTACCCCCACTCTGTTCCCTGGTCCGCCTGTTTGCCTTTTTCAGTATATTCTTAGCATTAACTTGGTTAATTTTTCTGTCATAACGTTTAATTTTGTCCCAGTTATAGCTAGTGAAAAATCTTTCAACTGAATTCTAACCCATTAAGTTTGTTCAACTAGAATAGTGTAAGTATTGATTTTGTGTTATTTTTCTTTGGTGTTTTGTTTTTTCTTAGCTGATGAGTGAAACAGTTGAGCTTGTGGTATAAATGCCGTGATGGTGATAACGTGCAGTTCCCAGTACTTTCTCTTCCCAAGTCCCAAGTCCTTCCTACTGTGGGCTTGAGGTACCTGAGTTATGGTCAGTTTGGTTTTTTTGTTGTGTGTGTGTGTCTTTTTTTTTTTTAAAGATTTTATTTGTTTATTTGTGTGTATGTGTGAGAGAGAGAGAGAGAAAGAGCACATGTAGAGGAGCAACAGGTAGAGGGAGAAGCAGGCTCCCCACCAAGCAAGGAACTTGATGTGGGTGGGACATGATCCCAGGACCCTGGGATCATGACCTGAGGCGAAAGCAGACGCTTAACTGGCTGAGCCATCCAGGCGTCCCTGGATTTTGTGTTCCATGTCCCTACTTGGTGGTTTGGCCTTGATTTTCTCTGTAGTAAGTCAGGAAATGAAATTATTTGGCACTTTGAAATTTGTCGTTCCTGGAAACATACTGAAATGAAGATACAGAGCCCACTGTTGGGCTACCCCTTCTTAAGTCAAACCCATATTTCCTTTCATCTGAGTGTAGTGGGGGACAGCAGCAGCTGGAGGGATGTGCCCTCTGAGGGCTCTGGATGGTGGGCAATGTGAAGGGACTTTTATCAAGACAGTTGTGATATTCTGCTCATTTTTCCTCCTAGAATTGTCTCTTAGGATAAGTTCTATTGATTTTTTTATTCTTTATGTGGGTTTTGTATTTTTTTCTGAATTTTGCACACTAAATTCTAGAGTGCTTTCCTCTTATTTTGGCGAATAAGACTGCCTTTTTTTTTATCATGCCACTCTTCATTCTTGTAGTGTTATCTGTAAGTGATGCCCACTCTGTTCTTATAACCATGAAGCTTATCTGAACATTCTGTGTTCCTGATTTTCTTTTGTAAAATTCCTGTGAACTGTATACACTTCTCTTCATTCTTTTTTGAGGTAGTTTTCAGAGCTCTCTACAGCTGATTCTTGAACAGGGTGGGAGCTGGGGCTCCAATCCCCCTGTGCTGTCAGAAATCCACGTTTAACTTTAGACATCCATCCTGCCCCCCAAATTTAGCTACTGATAGCCTGCTGTTGACTGAAGCCCTACCAATAAACATCAGCAATTAGCACATATTTTGTGTGTTAAATATGTTACATAACTATATTTTATAGTATTGCCTTTTGGCTTATTGTTTTCAGTATATCTGTACTGTGCAGTTCATATGCAGGTTTTCTCAAATTGTCACAAATCTCCAAAAAATTTCCCGTTTGTATTTATTGAAAAAAAATCTGCATACAAATGGACCCACACAGTTGAAACTTGTGTTGCTCTAGAGTCAAGTGTATTTGTGTTTGAAGTACAAACGAATCATAGATTAAAATATGGGCAGTATATACTGTTCTCTGTTTCTCTTACGGTGATGCCCAAGGTTTACTTCTCTTATTCACAACATACCCAGTAAGTAACCCATAGGAACAATTCTCTAATGACTTTTAAACCACTTAGTAGTACTGTATATAATATTCTTTTAATAGGACAAGGTCAATTTAATTGGTAAGTTGGGTTATTTATTCCTACATGGTTTACTTTGTGTTTGTCACTATTATTGATGTGATGTACTTTTGAGATTGGTATTTTTGTGGGCTTCCAGTCTTTGATTTGGGCCCTTCAGTTAGTTTGTCGTGGGCCTCTTTGAGAATCTGATGAAGGCTGTGATATATATCGGTATGTGACTGTAACATGATTTAAGGCAGAATTCCTCACCTGTGGTCTGTGGGTAGACCTAGAGTGGTCTGTGAGCTCCCTGAAATTATATATAAGATTATTTGTGTTTGTTTACATATGTATATGAGCAATACATAATAAAATATATGTACATCTATACGAATAATATGTGTATACATGTATAAATAATATTTATACACATGTAAATAACACATATATAAGTAATACTTATACACATGTTGGGGTGTGTGTGTGTGTATATGTAGATGGTATTGGTATTGGTATATATAGATGGTATTGGTATTATAAGTAGATGAAAACAATACAAGCTCAGATTAAAGTCTAACTTAGAAGGTGATGTCATCCTTCTTTTTCCCCATCAGAGTGATTATTTATTTTTTATTTTTTATTTTTTTTTATTTTTATTTTTTTTAAAGATTTTATTTATTTATTTGACAGAGAGAAATCACAAGTAGATGGAGAGGCAGGCAGAGAGAGAGAGAGAGGGAAGCAGGCTCCCTGCTGAGCAGAGAGCCCGATGCGGGACTCGATCCCAGGACCCCGAGATCATGACCTGAGCCGAAGGCAGCGGCTTAACCCACTGAGCCACCCAGGCGCCACAGAGTGATTATTTAAACAAAATTTTAAAAAGAACAAAAAGAATCACTGTAGACTGATTAAACCACCACAGAATTACATAGGTATAGATTTTAAATTATTGCCATAGTGCTCATCAATTATAATAAAAACCACATTAATTTTTAAATTTATTTTTATTTAAATTCAGTTAATTAACATGTATTGTTTCAGAGGTAGAGGTCAGTGATTCATCAGTCAAGGCACATTAATTTTATAATATGAGAAAGTAGATGAAAAAACTGACTGCTTTTCCCTTTATTGCTGTCTGCGGTTTATCCTGTTTAATATTTGGTCTTTTAGAGGTTATTCTTTGTTTCACAACCATGTGTTTATTCATTCCACACACTAATTGAGTGTTTATATGTACTAATGATTGTTGTGGAGAATGGAGCGCTGCATAATGCCAATAAATTTCTGTTCTTCTAGATGTTCTCTTTCAGCAAGTATATTTCATAAATATACTAGTGCACATTTCATATAATTTCAGGTAGTGATGTTAAATACAGAAAAATAAAGCTGGGAGAGGAGATATAGACTATGTAGTAAAGGGAACTGTTCTTTTAGATAGTTTAGTTGGGGAGATTTGAATGAAGTCAGTTGGGGCGAGTAGGTAGCAAAGCAATGGGGATATCTGGGAGAAAGAATTCAAAGGACTTAGAAAAATATCTCAAGGAAAGCTAGAAGAGTGGTAAAGGGTAGAATGCAGACTGGTCGTAGATGAAGTCAGAAGAGTGGAACTAGTTTATATAGGGCCATGGAGGCCGGGATAAGGTAAGTATATGAGTTCGGCCTGACTAGACCAGGCCAATTAAATCAATTTCTGGTGGTAGGGTCTGAGCATTAGTATTTTTTCAATGCTCCTTTGGTGATGCTAACAATAAACAACCAAGATAGGGAACCACTAGGCCAGAGTTAGACTAGCTAGAGAAGAAATCTGGGAATCCTGCACTTGGAGATAATTGATGGTGGAGAAGGAGAGGGTAGAACAGCCAGCAGAGGACTGCGGGTCGTGTAGTCTGAGGAACATGAAGATCTTGTGGTATCCTGGAGATCAAGAAGAATATGTGTACTAAGAAAGATCTGCCAGAAAGAATAAGAATTCACATTCAGTCTGTGCTCTTAATACCTAATGAACGCTGTCCTTGAGCAGAGAGGAGTTGATTAGGGATCTTGGCCATATATTCATACTGTGTAACCCTCATCCTGTGGCCCTAGGCAGATCTTCATTTTAGGTAGAAGCCTCACGAGATGGCGGAAGAGACCAGGAAGAAGGAGCAAAGGATATGCAGTCCCCTCAGGATGGTTTTCTGTAGTTGCCGTGGGATAATTTGGTGTGCATCCTTTTGGCCAGAATGGGGGCTTGTTGCGCCGAGCTCAGAGCACACCTGTTGAAGATGGGGTGAAGCAGTGTTGGGTAAACCACTGTAGGCTCTGCTGCATACGGGCCCACCTAAAGTGTACAAATGACATCAGCTTAAGCAAGTTAGAATCTGTTAAAAATAAAAATCAGTTATTGTTTCAAAGGACTGCATTTTGTGAAAACAGCCAAATCACTGGAATTCCTTTACATTGACCTTAGTTTTGTCGTGTGCACTCAGTATTGTATACTGGGCAGTAAGAGCTGCTTGATATATTAGTAGGATCTTGAGTGTTTCTTCTCAGCTCGTTTCTGTTTCTTTCAGTGAAGGGGATGTGTTGAGTTTACATCTACTTCAGCTGGCCTTTGGTGATAGAAAGTGTTTGGCATCAGGACAAGTCTTGTATGAGGTAAATGGTACTGGGAATACGGGTTCATTCTGACCATTTTATCGTTGTTTGACTATTTTAGTCTTTGTTTTAAGATATTAGCATACTGAAAAGTCCTTCTATTCCAGTTAATACTGTATTCACAATGTAGTAGAAGTGTTAGATTAGGGATCAGAGGATGAGCAGTTGTGTCAGCGTAGCCTTCTGAACTTCCCCATATACCATTTTCATCTAAACTGAGGGGATTGGACAAGACTCATTTGTGACTTCATTGGTACCCAGGAAAAGGAGCTCCATTTTGTTGCTCTAATATGGCAAGCAGTAAGCCATGGGGTGACTTTATAAACAGTCTTGGGGCACCCGACTGGCTCATTTGGTGGAGCATGCAACCCTTGATCTCAGGGCTGTGAGTTTGAGCCCCATGTTGGGTTAGACATTATTTAAAATCTTTTTTTGTTTGTTTGTTTTTGTTTTTTTGGAAAAAGAGAGTGCAAGTAGGGTGGAGGGCAGAGGGAGAGGGAGAGAGAAAATCTTAAGCAGGCTCTACGTTCAGCATGGAGCACAATGTGGGGCTTGATCTCACAACCCTGAGATTATGATCTGAGCCAAAATCAAGAGTCAGATGCTTAACTGACTGAGCTACCCGTGCCCCACTTAAAAATAAAAATATTAAATAAATAAATAAATAAATACAAATTTTTTGAATTAAAAAAATTGTCTTGCCACTTATAAAAAGGATAAATGCGTTAGTCTTTTAGGTGACTGAAATTTTTCCAGCTGAATTCTTGAAGACAAAGTGGCGTGCTGCTAATATCCACCTGGTCAGCCCCTACTTCCTTTCTGTAGAACAGGCTTTCTTAAGCTGGTGTTTGAGGTTGTATGGATGGCCTTTAAAGAATCCATAAAGCCTGTGAATTATCTGAGACATTTTTATGATTATGCATTTTTCTGGAAGAAAGTTTCATAGTTTTTCTTAGGTTCTTTTCTTTCCCTCCATAGATTGATTGATTTATTTGGGAGAGCGAGCATGTGTGCACAAGTGGGAGGGGCAGGGAGAAGAAGGAGACTCCCAAGCAGACTCTGTGCTGAGTGGAGAGCCCAATGTGGGGCTTGATCCCAGGACCCCGAGACCATGACCTGAGCCGAAACCAAGAGTCCGACACTCACCCAACTATGCTACCCAGGCGCCCCGGCTTTTGTTAGATTCTTAAAGAGATTGATGAGGGGAGAAGGGGGGGGGCTGTTGTTCTAGAGCAAGAATGTCGCTCTGAACAGAGGAGCGGGTTTGCTGGCCTCGTGTGTCTTTGTGCAGAATAGTGATGGTCAATCCAGTTCACACTCCAGCCCCAACTGAAGGTTCCCACGTTTGATAACTGCTTTAGAAGGTTTGTTGGTCATTATTTTCGAGAGACTAAGTTTATCTGTGTTTTATACTACATAAAATTTCAGAGGCCTTTTCAAGTGATTTGTTCTCTTTGTAACTTTTTTGTGTTTTCTTTGTATCATGTGAAAACTTTAAATTCAGAGAACATTTTAAGTTTCGAATGACTTCTGGCTTAGAGTTCTATGAAGATAGAGATTTGTGTGCATTTTCTGTTTCAGGGGTTAGAGTACTGTGAAGAAAGATACACACTGGACCTCACGGGTGGCATGTTTCCTTTGAGGGGACAGACTAGTAATACCAAACTGTTGGGATGCCAGAGTATAGAGAAGTATCGATATCATGGCGACAGAGAGGAAGGTATGAATGAAGGTTGGTTAAAAGCACTCTTATATGTCATGTGGAATGCTTGATTTTGATAGTTACCTTGATGTAAGATTTATGACATCCACCTTGATGGAAGATTTATGCTTTTTTAGAGTTCATACTCCTGGCAGTTAAAAAATTGGAATACTGATTTTGGAATTTCTTTTAGGTCCGTATGAGACCGTCGGTATTTTTACTGTGCAGTTTGCTGTGCAGAACTCAAGCGTCCAGTAGCTTGAGGGACCCCCTTGTATTTTAATCCAGCTTTTTAAACAGACAAGAATGGTCTCTAGTTTTGACTAGTATGAATAGTCTGTGAATAATGGTTCCTTCTGCGTATTTTTTGAGACCTCTGGCAAACAGACCTTGCTTGTCTTTAATCTTTCTCTTTCCTTTTAGTATCATCCCTTCTTCCTGGTAAACAACCTTTGCATGGTCAAAATGGCATAGATTTTGGAATCCCTCTTGGCTTCAAATCTCAGCTCTGTCAGTAGTTGTGACCTTTGATGAATTATTTAACATTTCTGAGCCTCCCTTTCCCCATCTGAATGGAGTAACGCAGTTGGACCTTTTACAAAGGGTGGCTGTGAGAAGTAAATGTGATGCCGGTGGAGGTTTGTTCGGCTCTGGGCGTGCTCCCTACAGCCGTGCTTGTGTGCGTGCTTCCTGGGACTCATCCTCATGGTTAGCCCCTTCGTCTGGGCGTGTCCTCTGTGCTCGTCCCACGTCGGTTTTTGTGGCCCAGTCTTCGCGTCCAACTAAACGTGCCCAAAACAGAGCTCTTCAGACTCTCCCTCTTGTATTCCCTACTCCCCTCTTCTTTCTGGGTTTCCCATTAGTTGTGTCTCAGATGTTTACTTTTTCTCTCCTTGGTGCCTCTTACCTTGTTCCTATCTTTCCATTCCCCGCAACCATCATCCAGGTACTAGTCATCCCCTCTTTCCCATAGAGCTGGATCAGCCCTTCTCAACTAGAATCCTCTAAAGAATCAAGCCCTGTGCCTCGAGGCGTCCATTTTCGGTATTGATATTCTCTGTGTTCCCTTGTTGGGAGAGTATGCCATCAAATAAACGAATCAAAATAAATAAATCAAATAAATTCCTACTTTTACCTTCAATACCTCAAAGTTGCCAAAGTGTTAAGGGAAAACAAGCCTCACTATAACTTTCCTGATGAGTATTTTTTTTGTAAAATCTTCTTGAAATGGAGAGACAGTAAAGATATACTGAATGAAACCCTTCTTACAGAATGCGCCATAGAAATGCTCTTTGACATATCAGACGTGATAAAACTTAATTTATGACAAGATGTTGCTGAAATTTTATTTGGGGTAGTTTTAGTTTGTGATTATTTATTCAATTTATAAAAATTATATTTTTTTCTTTTAGCTCTGTCTCCTGACACTAGTGTTTCAGTCTTTACCTGGCAGGTGAATATATATGGACAAGGAAAGCCTTCTATGTATTTGGGGCTTTTTGACATAAACCGGTGGTATCATGCACAGATGCCGGACTCGTTAAGGTAGGACTTCGCACTCTCTCTCTTTCACATTTGTGTGTGTAGCAGCTTGGTCAGTTAATGATTTTGTAACATTTTCTTTTAGAGCAGGAGAATATCTGCATAACTGCTCGTACTTTGCATTGTGGTCATTGGATTCCGTTGTGAACAAGACTTACCCGCGTTACATCTTGGATATACTAGTTAATGAGAGAAGCTTAAGTAGAGGAATTCCCCCTTCATATCCACCTCCCGAGCAGTTTTTTAACGCAAATATTTACAACTTTGGTATGTGTTTCCTTAACATTACCTTTCGAGAAAAATAACATGCACAAGTATATCTGTGTGGGTGTTTGTACGTGTAATATGTATTTGTATAGTATGTGTGGTATGTATGCAGTGTGTAGCATGCAGGTATATGTGCTTACCTGTTCATGTCTCGTTACTGTTAGTTAATATATGGGTAACTTAGGAAATTTAGTTTGATATGTACACCAGAAATTTAATACTTAGGTATTTTATAAAGATACTATGACTTATGAGTTCGCTAGAAAAGATAAGTATTATTTATGTTAAGTTTGGTATCTTGTCAGAATGGAAATATTTGGAAAAGTTATTTTAAAATTTATTATATGTAATTTGATATCTTGCCTAACAGTCTGTTAGGATAAATTTTGTTGTATTAATGCCGTCTATGATATAATTCGTAAGCAGTTTTTATTTTATTTTTTTTTACATCTTTTTTTTAGATGCCACTTGTTTGTTAAACTCAGGAATTGTTCATATAACTTGTAATGGCTTTCAAAAGGAGGTAGGTAACAACTAACAATGTGGACAGAGTATCTTAATGAACTGAAGTCAGATCAAGGATTTAAACTTTATTTAGTGTTAATTATATAAACTGTTGTTTCAGCTTAAATGGTAGCTTCTGCTAGGTTTGTGATATGAGCAACTAGTAGCATCAGTTACTGATGGCAGCGTGCCAGAAGATGTATTGGGGTTGTGTGGATGTTAGCTACTTGAACCGTAAGGAAAAGAGCGGAAGTAGGTCAGTGCCTTCGCTGTATCTCTTTGTATCCATACTCTTCATTCTCCTCTTTCTTCTCAGGAAGCTTATGAATGAGGCAAGTAATGCAAAGAAGATACCTAGCACAGTGTCTGGCGCAGAGCAGGCAATGACTAGATGTTGAAAAAGACTTCTCCAGGAAAACACAAAATGACAGATTTTGAAATTGATAACCGGCTAGATGTGCCTGAATGCCATATTTATACTTCATATTGGATCTCTCTGACATTAGATCAGGAGGAATAAACTGCAGGGTGTGTGTGTGGGGTGTGTGTGTGTGTGTGTTCATTAAGACCTGTCACGAAGTCTGTCCGCTGTCAGCATTGGAGAATGTAACAGGGTTACCCATCAAAGACAGAATGCCCCCCAAAGTATCTTCATCAGTAATATTACTTTTAACTAGCATGCATTGGTTTAGCTCAAGAACTTGTAAACCCGTTTCCTTGCAAGAAGTGTAAAAATGGAGTCTTAAAATTTCTATTTAGTGTCTTTTAGCTTTATTCAGAATATTAAGTACAAAGTAGATGATAAGTTTATTAATTCTTAAATTTGATTATTTGAAATTATGTATTAATGTTTATTCATCAATCTTTATAGACTTTGAGGTTTTTAAAGAAATCAGGAGCATCTCTCAGTGAATTCATACCTGATGGCTATAATCGATGTCTTATGGCTGGCCTTCTGTCACCAAGACTTACTGATACTCACCCTTCCAGTTTAAGTCAGGTGAGATGATTTATAACACTGTTGTTTCTTTTGTTATTAGCTTTCTATTATAGTATTACATTATTATAGTAAAAGTCTACTAGATAATTTCTGCAAAAGTAGATTCAGTAGTATAATGCTCATGCTTCATGATCAGTAACTGTGGTCTTAGGTTTGGCTTAGAATACATACTACCAGGACTCAGTAGGCCATAACTTGGCACGAGGTTCACTTAGCTGTATAGAAGGATTTAGGACAGAAGCCACATTGTGGCGGCCCCAGGCATGTTATGAGTAGAAGTAGTAACAGGCCAGGAGCCATTTTCCAGCCGCTGTGAAAAATGCGTAGGTACAAGTGAGTAAGACCTCATGAGTAAAAATCATCTTGACTCAGGTGGATTTCATGGTCTAGAATGCCAGTATGTGATCATTGGCATGAGTGTCACTGGAAACTTGTGCTGTCATAGGACTGTTGAATCGGAAGTTCTAGGAGTGGAACCCTGCACTTGGTGTTTCAAAAAGCCCTTGATGTGGGGGCACCTGGGTGGCTCAGTCAGTTAAGCATTTGACTCCTGATTTCGGCTCAGGTCATGATCTCAGGTTCCTGGGATTGAGTCCTGCTTTCCCTCTCCCTTGGCTCCTCTGCCTGTTTGTGCTCACACACACTCTCTCTCAAATAAATAAATCTTAAAAAAAGAAAAAGCCCTTAATGTGATTCTGATGCAGTGTTCCAAGAACCACTGCTTTATAGAAACCGGTATCTTCTGAGAGCCTGTGAGGAGATTCCAAGTTCCTGCAGAGCAAGGCCGTTCTAGAAGTGAGACTCACTCATGGAAGCCAAAATCTCCCTAGTGGAGGTTTATAATCCAATCAGTTTTCCTGGTCCCGGTACATTTTACCTACCAGGGGACATTCTAACAGTAAACAGTGTTGCCTGGGGACAGCTCATAATTCACATTTAATTTAACTCATTATTTGTTAGTAAAACACGCTAGAATAAAGTAAGCTCCATTTTCCCATGGAGAAAGAGAAAATGTTAACTCTCCCTAAGTAGTGTTTGGATAAACTTATTTTAAAAATTACAGATATGTGGGGTCCCTGGGTGGCTCAGTGGATTAAAGCCTCTGCCTTTGGCTCGGATCATGTTTCCGGGGTCCTGGGATTGAGCCCCATGTCGGGCTCTCTGCTCAGCGAGGGGCCTGCTTCCTCCTCTCTCTCTCTGCCTACCTCTGATCTCTGTCTGTCAGATAAATAAATAAAATCTTTTAAAAAATTACAGATATGTAACATTATGAATTGCTGGAAAAAGAGCCTTTTAAACACCCATGGGATATAAATACTGCCACTCATGGTTTAACATTTACGGTTGGATTTTAATACTTAATTTCATGGAATAAGTGAAATATTCGATACCATTATCACTGGGAGATTCCTCCCTCCTTCCTCTCCTTTTATAGTTTGGTACCTATGTAAATATTGACCATGTGGTCATGTCGTGATCATGGTCGATGTTCATGTTCTTACTACATAGCTTATTTTTTCCTGGAGTTTCTAAGTGGCCTTAAAAAAAACCAAAAAAACAAAAAAACACAAACACCTTGCCTGGTCTCACACAAGCTTAATTTTTTCTTCCAGTTAGTTTTTGCTTTTTGTGGTGCCCCTTTAGACGAAGGGTCTGACCTTCTGTCAGATTACTTCATTGCCCACTAATTTGTCGCCTTTGCCTCTGGTTCTGTTTTGGGGGGAGATTTCTTCATCATCTACCTGGCTTCCCATCAGCTTTTTAAAAATTTGACCTTCATATAAAATTTCTGTGAGTACTTTTTCTTTGATCAGTCTTTTGTTTCTACTATTCTGTTTTATGGATGACTAGCTGCTGCCCGTGTGTATTCACAGTCTTTCTTGATTTTTGCACTGGCTCTGTTTCCTCTGCAGTCTAGTTTCTTCGTCTAGTCTCTTTGATGGCAGGGGCTCTCCTTATGCATTTGGTGGCCGTCATCTGTTCATATGTAAAGTGGGTCAGTAACAGATGATACACTGTATTTTGCAATAGTATAGTTCATGGAGAGGAATCCTTTTCTTGAGGATAGTAGATGGGACATGCACCATTTCAGTGGAGCAAGGCCACACTTTGGGGGAGCCATTCCATTTTCCCAAAGATCTGTGATGCATGTGTCCATGGTTCTTCATTGCAGGGTCCTAAGGGGGTACGGCTGGCTGTTCCATAGACTAAGTGTCCACCGGTTGCTTATTTTTAGCCCAGGTCTGACCACTCTTGCCCCCCCTCCTCTGTACCTGGACTCTCCACGGACTTAGCCTGAGGGCTCAGAGAGCTAACTTGACTCGATTCTCATCTGTAGCTCCCGTCTGTGAGGACCTAAGGATGCGATTTCCCTCACACTGCTGAGTTTATCACCTTTCCTCATGACTGCCATTCATGGATTTTGTTGAGCTGTCTCACCCCATGATGCCTTCTCTTTTCTTTGCCCTCGTTGATTGATACCTTTCTCTGCTATTTACTGCTGATCACTCACTGGGGTCTGGTGATGATACCAAGGCAGCAAGTAAATGGCTGTGTGTGATGTTCCATTTTTATCCATAGGTAACTAGAATTTTCTTTTTTTCAGGAAAGGCTAAAGCAGTTTATAAGGTTGCTTTTGTCTGTTGTGAGTAATAAATGGTCTTTTTTAACCCATCTACTTGATCAGAGTTATGGGAGAATTGCTAATATATTGTGCAGAAGATATCTATTCTTTCTGTCTAATGGCCCAAGAATACTCTTGAGGGCTTTGTTTGATAAAACGGCATCATCCCACTCTGGGCGGTTGATTTCCAACCATATGCATTCAGGGAACACCTTTGCTCAGTCTTTCGTTCATAGTACTCTGTTTTATAGTGTCCATTCAGCTGCCCTCAAGAAGACAAGGAGAAAAAGCACCAGATTCACAATGGTTTCCTCCAGGAACTTCGGCCCCAGTGGCCCTGCCCACCCTACTGTCAGGAACTGGAACTTACTTTCTGGCCCAGTGCTCCAGCTTCCTGACCACAGAGAACTCACGGCTCATCATCTTCAGGCCTTGGGCACTCCCAAGTGCTCCATTTAACTTTCTCACTTTAGGGAACTTGATACAGATTCTTTTTTTTTCCTGATTGTACACTGTCAAATTTAGTTAAAGCAGTAATACCTTAAAAACGTGAAAAATAACTTGTAATTCAGCCACGTGAATAAAACAGCATTTAATGTTTTCCGTGATTAAAATCTGGTATCCACCCCATTTGGGTTTTTCCCCCCCAATTACATAAATAATACATGAATAGTTTGGATTTAGAAAATCGCTATAGGGTATTGAGGCATGTAACTATTGGCATTTTGTTAACCATCCTTCATGTGCCCTTTTTTTAAAACTCCATTCCCAGAACAGGTCAAAGTAAATTACGTTGTTTAGCAATGCACATGTAGAGCTAAAACAAAAAGAAAAGCAAGAACATGATGACTTCAGAAGGCAGGAAAGGGGTCGTGGTTGCCATGGGAGATGAGAGAGGTTGGTGGGATTTGTTTTTGGTCAGGTCCAAGCAGACACAGCTTCCAGGTTACTGCCACATATTCTCAGTCTAAACCTGGGTGGTGGTCTTGTCAGTGTCCCCTTCATAATCATTTGTTTATATACATGGTACATGGACTTTATGTATACTTTTCTTTCATGACTCTCTTTGTATCCCTTCTTCATATCAGGAAAAGGATGATACAGATGCAATTTCATATTTTCATTGGGTGGTCAGTGTTCTGTTAATTACATTATTTGCAGGTTTTACCCTTGTTTTACTGGGTCTTTTCCCTCTTGATTTCTTTTATGGTATCTTTCGCTACATACAAATTAATATTTTTGTAATCAAATGCTCCTGGCTTAAAAAACCTTGCTAATCAGTGCTTCATTACCATTTAAGGCTTAGTTCATCTGTGTTCATCAGGTAAAGGTTGCTTTTCTTTCTCCTGGATGAGGATGAGTATAGCTGTGCTACACCCCTTACAAAACAGCACAGAATGTCCTTTTGTCAAACTACTGAGATACCACATTTATTTGATTTCCTCTGTCTGTGTACTGGGTTCTGTTTCTGGGTTTTTTATTATGTCCCATTAATCTATCTATTTCTATGCCATTTTAATATACTGCTCTAATATTTGCTGATGTGGCTCTTTTTTCCCTGTAATTGTCAATTCATAGGCATTTGTTCTTTTGTATTAATTACAAGATGATTTTATCCAGCACTCCCATTGGAACTCTTCTTGGAAATTTGTTATAGTCATGTATTAATTTTGGAGAGAATATTTTTATCATCATTTCATCCAAGTCTAAATGGTCTATTTTCTCATTTATTCAGGGTTGGTTTTCTATCTCAACAAGATCTTATAGTTCTTTTCAGTTCTTACAGGTGTCTCTTGTGTTTTTATCTCTTAAATGCTCCATAGTTGTGCTGCTTGTGACTAGAACGCTTTTCCTCTATTAAATTCTGGGTGGTTATTGCTGGTACATAAAAATGCAGTTGGATCCGCAAATCAGTCAATGTGATACAACACATCAATAAAAGAAAGAACAAGAACCATATGATACTCTCAATAGATGCTGAAAAAGCATTTGACAAAGTACAGCATCCCTTCCTGATCAAAACTCTTCAAAGTGTAGGGATAGAGGGCACATACCTCAATATCATCAAAGCCATCTATGAAAAACCCCACCGCAAATATCATTCTCGGTGGAGAAAAACTGAAAGCTTTTCCGCTAAGGTCAGGAACACAGCAAGGATGTCCATTATCACCACTGCTATTCAACATAGTACTAGAAGTCCTAACCTCAGCAATCAGACAACAAAAGGAAATTAAAGGCATCCAAATAGGCAAAGAATAAGTCAAATTATCACTCTTCACAGATGATATGATACTATATGTGGAAAACCCAAAAGACTCCACTCCAAAACTGCTAGAGCTTGTACAGGAATTCAGTAAAGTGTCAGGATATAAAATCAATGCACAGAAATCAGTTGCATTTCTCTACATCAACAACAAGACAGAAGAAAGAGAAATTAAGGAGTCAGTCCCATTTACAGTTGCACCCCAAACCATAAGATACCTAGGAATAAACCTAATCAAAGAGGCTAAGAATCTATACTCAGAAAACTATAAAGTACTCATGAAAGAAATTGAGGAAGACACAAAGAAATGGAGAAATGTTCCATGCTCCTGGATTGGAAGAATAAATATTGTGAAAATGTCTATGCTACCTAAAGCAATCTACACATTTAATGCAATTCCTATCAAAATACCATCCATCTTTTTCAAAGAAATGGAACAAATAATTCTAAAATTTATATGGAACCAGAAAAGACCTCGAATAGCCAAAGGGATATTGAAAAAAGAAAGCCAAAGTTGGTGGCATCACAATTCCAGACTGCAAGCTCTATTTCAAAGCTGTCATCATCAAGACAGCATGGTACTGGCACAAAAACCGACACATAGATAATGGAACAGAATAGAGAGCCCAGAAATAGACCCTCAACTCTATGGTCAACTAATCTTCAACAAAGCAGGAAAGAATGTCCAATGGAAAAAAGACAGCCTCTTCAATAAATGGTGTTGGGAAAATTGGACAGCCACGTGGCAGAAAAATGAAATTGGACCATTTCCTTACACCACACACAAAAATAGACTCAAAATGGATGAAGGACCTCAATGTGCGAAAGGAATCCATCAAAATCCTTGAGGAGAACACAGGCAGCAACGTCTTCAACCTCAGCCGCAGCAACATCTTCCTAGGAACATCGCCAAAGTCAAGGGAAGCAAGGGCAAAAATGAACTATTGGGATTTTATCAAGATCAAAAGCTTTTGCACAGCAAAGGAAAGTTAACAAAACCAAAAGACAACTGACAGAATGGGAGAAGATATTTGATATTTGCAAACGACGTATCAGGTAAAGGACTAGTGTCCAAAATCTATAAAGAACTTAGCAAACTCAACACCCAAAGAACAAATAATCCAATCAAGAAATGGGCAGAGGACATGAACAGACATTTCTGCGAAGAAGACATCCAGATGGCCAACAGATACATGAAAAAGTGCTCCATAGGGAAATACAAATCAAAACCACAATGAGGGATCACCTCACACCAGTCAGAATGGCTAAAAGCAACAAGTCAGGAAATGACAGATGCTGGCGAGGATGCGGAGAAAGGGAATCCCTCACACTGTTGGTGGGAAGGCAAGCTGGTGCAACCACTCTGGAAAACATGGAGGTTCCTCAAAATGTTGAAAATAGAACTGCCCTATGACCCAGCAATTGCACTATTGGGTATTTACCCTAAAGATACAAACGTAGTGATCCAAAGGGGCACGTGCACCCGAATGTTTATAGCAGCAATGTCCACAATAGCCAAACTATGGAAAGAACCTAGATGTCCATCAACAGATGAATGGATCAAGAAGATGTGGTATATATACACAATGGAATACTATGCAGCCATCAAAAGAAACGAAATCTTGCATTTGTGACAACATGGATGGAACTAGAGCGAATCATGCTTAGCGAAATAAGTCAAGCGGAGAAAGACAACTATCATATGATCTCCCTGATATGAGGAAGTGGTGATGCAACATGGGGGCTTAAGTGGGTAGGAGAAGAATGAATGAAACAAGATGGGATTAGGAGGGAGACAAACCAAGTGACTCTTAATCTCACAAAACAAACTGAGGGTTGCTGGGGGGAGGGGGGTAGGGTTATGGACATTGAGAAGGGTATGTGCTTTGGTGAGTGCTGTGAAGTGTGTAAACCTGGTGATTCACAGACCTGTACCCCTGGAGGTAAAAATATGTTTATAAAAAATAAAAAATTTAAAAAAGAAAAGATACCTTTCAAAAGACCTAAAAAAAAATGCAGTTGGTTTTTGTGTATTCACTTAATATCTATTTAGCAAATCAGAATCTCTTATTAGATTTTCAAGGTCTGGAGTCATCAGCAAATACGGGCTTCTGCTTTTTCCATTTTTGTTTATCTTCTCACAGCGTTTGGTAGAACCTCTACAAACTGTGGAAAAACAGTGGTACCAGCAGACATTCTTGTTTTGTCCCCAATGTTAATGTAAATTGCTTTACTGAGTCTCCATTTAGAATCATTCTTTTCTTCATTTTGAGGGAGTCTTTATCATAGTTAAGCCCCTCTGTTCCTGTTCGACTCATCTGTTTTTTCATTCAGTTCTTTTAAAAAAGTTTCTTGTTCTAATGAATGAAATTCATACGTTTCTTTAATATTCAGTGTGATTTATAATGATTTTAAATAAGACTTGTTAAGACACAGCTATATCTTACAGTGGTTTTTAGTAAATCCATGGAATTGTGCACCTGTCTCCACATTCAGTTTGAGAACATTTTTCTCACCCCCACAAAACCCCCATGTTCTCCCCCCATTTCCCAGCTTTCAAACCACTCTGCTTTCTGTCTTCATAGGCTGCTTGTTACTTACAGTTCATCTGTGTGGTATATGCATCAGCCCCTCATCCCATTCGTTCACCCATTCTTCAGTTGGGGGGCATTTGGTTTGTTTCCAGTTTGGGACTATTATGAATGATGTTGTTCCATGTATAGTTTTGATGTGGGCTTGTGTTTTCATTTCTCTTGGGTATGGAGTTGCTGGGTCATGAGGTAACTCAGTATTTAAGTTTCCCAGAGTGGCTACCATTTTCCATTCCCACCATCAGTGTACAAGGATTCCAGTTACTCCACGTGGCCACCAGTGCCTCTCACTGCCTTTGTGTTTATAGCCGCCTAGAGAGTCATGAGTTTTTAACTCCTTAAATATTTGTATTTTTAAAATTTATTAATTGGTTTTAAAGAGAATGCCTGTGGGGGAGGGGGAGAGGGAGAGAGAGAACCTCAAGCAGACTCTCTGCTGAGCGTGGAGCCCCACACAGGGCTCAATCCCAGGATGCTGACATCATGACCTGAGCCAAAACCAACAGTTGGATACTTAACCAACGGAGCCACCCAGGTGTCCCTAAGTGTTTGTATTTTTATAGAACTTGCTATCTCTGAGACTGATCAGATATCTTCTATCCTCATTTCTTACTCTTTTTCCTTTTTTTTAAATGCATGGTTCAGGAAGAACAGTTAGAAGCTATCTTGTCAGCAGCAATCCACACAAGTTGCCTGGGACTTCTGACTGGATGTATCAAAAAGTGGACAAAAGAAGGTAAGATTATGGTTTTTAACAAATAAAAAAATCACTTTTATATTTAAAGTTTTTTAAATGATTAATTTGGGGGTTTAGTTAAACTTTATTTTGAGCTAATTATAGATTCACATTGCTATTTTAAGACATTGTGTACAGAGATCCTGTGTTACCCTTTATCATCACCTTCCCTCTGCAAGATCTGGTAAGCCTCTGGTACAGTATCCCAGTCACGACTTCCATATTGTCCTTTTTATAGCCATACCTATGTCCCCCTACGCATAAACCCAGGGAGCCACCAGTCTATTCTCTATTTCTGTAATTTTGACATTTCAAAAATGTTTAGAGGTGACATTATACAATATGTAACTTTGGGATTGACTCTTCAGCAAAATTCTCTGGGATTCATCCCAGTTGCTGTGTATCCTTCTCTTTTAAAAACACACATGCTACACCCCCTTTATTTTTATTGAGCCATTCGAGAATAAGTTGAAGGCATCAACATTTCTCTACTTGTAAGTAATTCACTATTATTTCCAAGACCAAGAACATTCATTCCAAAACCACTTTATACTTACAAAATTCAGAAAAACATTGATACATGCTGTTATCTGATCCCCAAACATTACTGGAATGTTACTAATTGCGCCAGTAACGTCCTTGATAGCATTTATAGGGATAGAGAATCCAAAATGGAATCCAGCATATACTTTGTATTTAGTTTTTATGTCCTTTTAATGTCTCTTAATCTCGTATAATTCCCAGGCTTTTATCTTTCAAAAAATTGGTTTTTGTTTTTTTTGTTTTTTTTTTTTAAATATAAGCTTATCAATTTGCAGACAGCCTTTGAGTGTGTGTTGTTAAGCTTTCCTCCTGATTAGATTCAGACTTGACATTCTTCACAGCAGCACTGCGTAAAACAGTGTGCTCTTTGCTGTGTTTCGAACCAGTTTGTTAGTGTTGACGTTCCCATTGCTCACTTGATCAGTGTGGTCTTGGTCAGGGTTCCCCACTGGAGCTACTGATTTTTTGTTTGTAATTAATAATCCTTTATTTTTTTCCATGGATATTTACTAATAAGAACAACCAAATTCTGCGGCCAATCTTCGCTTTGTTCTTGAGTGGACGTGGAATAAAGTGGTTTTTACAAAAGAGGAATTTGACAGACTGTGTAAGTATTATATTAAAATATTAACCTCGATTTGTGTTTTAAGTACATGACAGTCATCATTTTTAATCATTTTCAAGTTGTAAACTTGTTTTTTTTTTAAGATTTTATTAATTTATTTGAGAGAGAGCACAAGTCGGGAGAAGGGGCAGCAGGCAGAGGGAGAGGGAGAACCAGGCTTCCTGTGGAGCAGGGAGCCCAAATCAGAACTCCATCCCAGGACCCTGGGATCATGACCTGAGCTGAAGGCAGATGATTAACTGACTGAGCCACCCAGGCGTCCCTGAAGTTGTAAACTCTTAGAAGTCTCAGAGGCAAAACTTTTCTTTTAATATTAGGGTGGCAAAATTAGTATTATTTTTATGTTTGTTTTTAAACATTTTATTTTTAAATAATTTCTGCACCCAGCATGGGGCTCGAACTTAAAATTTCAAATTGAAGAGTCACATGCTCCACCACTGAGCCAGTCAGGTGCCCCGACGAAATTCTTTCTTGAGCAAGACTTTGCAATCGATTGTTAAATTGGCAACGTGTTAACATGCCTGTAATACCATGTTTCAAAGTTGTACATTTTCTTTGATCTTAAGAGATTAAATTATGAAGTTTGCTGATGATGGAGTCGGGGGGGCGGTATGTCAGTTGACCTCAGAAGGTTCCCTTTTTACTCATTTTCTGTTCAAAATATTTATAACCAAAAAAAGCTAAAGAGGAGGGCAAAAGGGGCGCCTGGGTGGCTCAGTGGGTTAAGCCTCTGCCTTCGGCTCAGGTCATGATCCCAGGGTCCAGGGATCGAGCCCCACATTGGGCTCTCTGCTCGGCAGGGAGCCTGCTTTCTCTTCTCTCTCTGCCTGCTCTCTGCCTACTTGTGATCTTTGTCAAATAAATAAATAAAATCTTTAAAAATATATATTCTTACAAAAAAAAAAAAGGAGGGCAAAAACTCATCACCTCTGTCTTCTGCTAGCAGGTGACGTTATCAGTCATTTGCAGTAATTTTTCTTCTTGTCAGGATTATTCATTCATCTGTCGTTAATCTGAGTTTTGAGGTGTCCTATAAATATCAGAAACCCATTATGTACAAAAATAATGTGATTGCCTTGTACATGGAAGTATAATTTAAGTTTATTTAGAAGTATATATTTTTGTTATTTCTATCATTGTATCAATGATGAATGAATTAAATGGACTTTTTAGTTAGTTAAGTTATTTTTTGTAGAGAATCTACTGTTAGAGACATGGGGTTCTTTATTTTATTTATTTATTTATTTTTAAAGATTTCATCCATTTATTTGACGGAGAGAGATCACAAGTAGGCAGAGAGGCAGGCAGAGAGAGAGGAGGAAGCAGGCTCCCCGCCAAGCAGAAAGCCCGATGTGGGACTCGATCCCAGGACCCTGAGATCATGACCCGAGCCGAAGGCAGCGGCCTAACCACTGAGCCACCCAGGTGCCCCGAGACATGGGGTTCTTTAGTATTTTTAGGTCATACTTACAAAACATAAATATGAAATAATTATAAATACTTAAATAATTGACTAAATTATTTGAATAGTTATTAAATATTTAATCACTTAGTTAAAGTCAGGAGCAAATACCTGGTAATTCAGAGTTAGGGCCACAAAATGTATTTTTTTGAGTGGAAAATATATTCAGGACTGGGTTATGTAATTCATGTAAGAAAAGAAAAAAATTCAGATTGGTTCATAAATTATATGCCTTTATTACACTTTGAGCATAATCTGGTACATCAGGTTTGAACATGGTAACTCAGCCATTATTGCTGCCTTGAGCTGCATTACTGGTTAATAGAGTTCTTTTAAAAACCTAAATGTAATAAAAACACAAAGCATAGTATTTTAAATGTATGGGAAGTGAAGCAAATCAATTTGATTTGAGGAAGGATTTCTAATTAAGATATGTTTTCTAGTTTCCAGTTACCCAGTAAATATTAATGTGATTAAATCTTAACTAAAACATGCAATCAGTAGCAACTAAAATACCCATTTTTTCCCCAAAAAAGGATTTGAAAATTTATTGTTGAGTTTAAAATGAAAGGACAGCCAAGTCTACAGTGAATTATAACAAGCACGTAGTTTTATTATGTCTTTATCTGAGTCTTAATGTCTCACTTTGGAGCACTGGAGATGGAAAAAGTGCTCTTATAAAATAATGACAAAACAATGTGGCATGTAAAAGATCTGATAGGAAAGATTTTTACTTGAGGGGGAAGCATTTAACGAATAGACTTATTTCTAGTCAGTCTGAAGTTGCTCTGTGTCCCCTTCCTCTGCTCACATTGCTTGTTCCTTGTTCTGCATCTTAAAAAACTAGGAATTTATATTCGGGGTTTCTTAAGGTTATTTGCCATTTCAAAGTCTCACAATGTGTAGTCTAACTCTGTAGTTAATAGGAGTTTGAGAAATCTTGCCTTTATGATTTTAACTAATTCGGATTTATTGTGTCAGAACTAATCTGGTATTTTCTCCTGGAAAGGTATACCATTATTTGATGGCTCGTGTCGTTTCATCGACCCACAGACCATACAGGCTCTCCAGCAGTGCCACTTGCTTCTCAGCAACCTTAATTCCGTCTTAAATTGTTTCACCACAGAGGCCCAGGAGATCACGGAGAGAGGTGTGCTCTTTGTCTCGTATAAATGAGTTTTTGTTTAAATTTTACTTCAAGGAAAAATAAACTTCCTTGTCTTCCTTGTCTCAGATGCATCATTGTGCAAAGTACGAAGAGACTTATTTTATTTTTATTTCTTAAATGGAAACTGCAGACTATTACTAGATGTTCCCTGAGCCCATGCTTAAACAAGCTTGGGAAATCTGCGGGTTAAACTTACTGTTAAGGTAGCGTACGTACTTCCAGTAGAGTTTCAAATTCTTCAATTATATGTAAGTTTTTATTCACAGAGGTCATTGTAAATGTTTGTCTTTGTTCTGCCATTTAAACAAAATAGCCAGTTTCATGTAAAGGCCCGGTTTGAACAACCTACAGGAATATCCCTGTGCTGGTCTGTGTTACTGGCTGCGTTTGACTTCGGAAATGCAGCGTAGGCGGAAGCTCATGTAGCTCAGATGTCTACTTAGTGAGTCACCCCCTTTAGCATCGTGGAGATTTTCTATTCAGGCTAAGTATATTGAAGAATCCACATACGCTGTTAAAAGTTTTGAGAACTGGGCAGGGTCTTGATTCTCCACATGGTTAATGCACTGCACGTTACACGGCCGGTGTTTGTCTCCGCAGGCCTCATGGACTTGCACAAGAAGTGCCTGATCACGCGGCTCATCGGCCAGTACGCGCAGGTGGTGCTCTGGTTCTGTCACTCGGGACTCTTACCCGAGGGCTCAGGTAAAACACGGACTTCAGCTGCGCGTATTACTGGAGACTTTCTGAAATCTCTGTCATTTGAGGGGTTCTCATTTTCGGGTTGCCTTTTTTCCACCATCCCTCTTCCATGAAGAGTTGTTTTAATATGCTTATTAACCAAGATTATTTGCCATCAGTCGAATACCTCTTTTCAACTAATGTATGCTACCAAGAATTAGATTTGACTTTTGCTCTGGCTTGTAGAGAACACTTCTAAGTCCTCTAATTTTCTGCATTTCCAGGGCACATTTTAGATTCTATTGAGAAGCACTTCTGTCCCTTTGCTTAATTGCTGTTGACCTTACTCTTTCATTATTCTCTGATTTTTACCTAAATAGTGAATACTGCTTGCTTTCTAAGTATATGAATGATTAAGGATTAAGGGGATGGAATTATCTCTCGAATAGCTTTTCCAGAGTTTTAAGCCTACATCCTTGTTTTTTACCAACTGTTATGAGAGATTCTTTTCTTGTTTGTGTATCTGTTAATAAAGGGATGTGTATTTATTACTTAAATTTAGGAAGCCTGCAGACTAAACAGTATCATGCAGTTATAGTAAAATAATGTGGATGACCTTAGGTATTGTTAGGATGTTTTGGAAAGATTACTGATTTTCATAACTCTTAAAAATCTTTAGATGATGCTGTGCAGTTGTCCAGGTTGTACTACAACTACCCTGTAATTCAGAACTACTACACCAGTCGTCGACAGAAGTGTGAGCGTCTGGCAAGGTACCTTCCAGAATTTTCCAAAACCTCTTAGAAGTTATTTTTGTAAGAAGTCATCTCTTTCTCAGAACAGAATTCATGAGGCTACAGAAAGATGAAATGGGTAGAATTCTCAAGTGACAGAATTTGTTACTAGCATTATTATAGTTGTAACATTTGCATGTTTGCCTAGATCTGTTACACCTCATTTGATAATTTGAGTGTGGCTACTCAGTATTTCCTAATTAAGAGTTGTTACCACAGTTGATTTATTAGAAGAGATTCTGTCATTTAAGCATGTATTTTTCCTGAGGATTCTTATTTATACTTTTTAAAGATTTTATTTGTTTATTTGACAGACAGAGATCACAAGTAGGCAGAGAGGCAGGCAGAGAGAGAGGAAGGGAGGCAGGCTCCCTGCTGAGCAGAGAGCCCAATGCAGGGCTCGGTCCCAGGACCCTGGAATCATGACCTGAGCTGAAGGCAGAGGCTTTACCATCTGAGCCACCCAGGCACCCCCTGAGGACTCTTATTTACTTATTTATTTTTATGAACATATAATGTATTTTTATAGACGTAGAGATCTGTGACTCGCCAGGTTTACACACTTCACAGCACTCACCATAGCACATACCCTCCCCAATGTCCATAACCCCACTACCGTCTCCCAGCCTCCTTCTCCTCAGCAACCCTGTTTGTTTTATGAGATTAAGAGTCTGAGGATTCTTATTTAGAAAATGACTAAAGGCTCCCAATTCATCAGAAAGCCACAAAGCATACCTTCAGTTAGGCTTTTTATGTTCTTTCCATTAACAGTTGCTTTTCAGGCCCTTCAACCACTGTGTTCCTGTTCTCTTTGTCTTATTTCCTTTATTTTTCCTTTTTAATATACATGAATGTTACTCTCATTGGTTCCTTTGAAATAATGAAGCAGAGGTAATAGAACAAAGAGCAGGGATTATATAGTCTTGTTCCTCGGGTGGGAGTGACGCTTGCAGCACAGCATGCAACGTTGACAGTGGTGGTTCATGAACATGGACATCAGGTGTGTTGTCAGAATCCCCCAGAAATCAGTCCTCAGAAGGCCATGCTGTCTATAATTTGGTATGTGGCAAGTTTGGGGTCCGGTCCTTTAGAAGAAATAATCTCGGAGCCTAGGCACCGAGGTGGGAGATTGATTAGGAATATTACATTTATTTAATTTTTAAAGATTTTATTTATTTGAGAGAGAGTGCACACTTGAGCAGAAGGAGGAGGAGAGAAGGACTGTGAAGCTGACTCCCCGCTGAGTGCAGAGCCCGCCGTGGGGCTCCATCTCACGACCCTCAGATCGTGATCCCAGCTGAGCTACCCGGGCGCCCCATCAGGCATATTTTAAAATCCTAGATCTGTTAGTTCCTAGATCTAATTCTAGATCTGTGTCCCTGAATGGCTTTGCTACGTATTTCTAATCCTGCTTGTCACGTAAGTCTCGCAGGCCATGTAAATAAAGGTGGAGTGGTCGGTGCGGTGCTGACTGTCAGGGGGAAAGCTCAGGAAGGAGGAACTGCCACCCACCGGGCGGTTGTAGATGAGGCAGGGACAGGTTCTGCTGCCCACTGCAGGCGCTTGGGATAGGTTTTTAAAGGAATCGCTGGGTCAGAAGACTCAGGTGGTGAAAGGGAACTCATAGCCCTTTGACTGAACTGCTAGGTGTTTATACCCGACTGGCTGCCGTGCTCTTGGGCAGTTTGCTCTGGGTGGTAGAAGCAAGCTCAGGCATCTGGCGGCTGGACCGCGCTCTCCCCCGGGGAGCCTGTGTGCACCAGGTTCCTGGCGACCAAGCCCGAGGCCTCTGCATCTAATTCTTGTTGGTGACTGGACTTCACGTGGTGCCAAATGGGGTCCTGTTCTCAACTCTCTTCTCCTTTGGATTGTGGGGATCACAAGAGTTTGGAATAAACATGAATGGCGAATAATCCTGAATGTTGCCCGTTTTGCAGAGGGAAATGGAATCCCGATTGCCTGATGATTGACGAAATGGTATCTCAGTTGGGAGAAGGCGTTGAGAAGTTGTGGAAGCGGGATGAAGGAGGCACAGGAAAATACCCTCCATCTAGTCTGCACGTACGTTTCTGGCCACGTGCTCCCCCTGAAGACTCTGCGGTTGCTGGGGGTATTGTTCCCACCCGGCACGGGCTTGGGAGAATCAGGAAGTGTGAATGGGTGAACATATAAAAAACACACTGAATTTTTTATCCCTTTTACAGGCACTGCTTGACATATACCTATTGGATGACGTCACTGAAATAAGCAAACATGCTGTTGTATCCTTTAAACACTGTCAATTCCTGTATTACATTCATCATAAAATTTGAGAGTAATAGGAACCTCAAACGTCTAATCCAATCTCAGCTGCACGTTTGCAGTTTTTTTGAAGGAAGGTTAACCCAGGGTCTGTTGTTTGGGTTCGGATGGTCTATGGCAAACCTGAAACTATGCAGAATTTTGTTTTAATTTTCTGGGGTTAGGATCCACAGCTGTCATCAGATTCTCGTGTGTGTGTGTGTGTGTGTGTGTGTGTGTGTGTGTTGGACATCATCAGAGTTACCAACACACCAACAGCAATTCTGAAACATTGCTGGCCAAATGGTCTTCTTTTCCTTTCTTTTGTGTTTTTTTTTTTTTTTTTTAAGATTTTATGTATTTGTCAGAGAGAGAGCGCACAAGCATGAGTGGCAGGCTCCTCACTGAGCAGGGAGCCCAATACAGGACTCAATCCCAGGACCCTGAGCTCATGACCTGAGCCAAAGGCAGAGGCTTAACCTACTGAACCACTCAGGCATCAAATGACCTTTCTTAATGAGGTTAATTTATGTGTTCAATACGAATACATAATAAGTTAGTTTAATATTATGTTAGGCCTCGGGTCTGAACCCAGTCTTATTTGCAGTAGTATTTTTGTGCTGATGTCAGTTTCTGAGTTTAAAAATGTGTAGTCCAGGGAGGGGTGGCTCAGTCGATAAAGCGTTTGCCTTTGGCTCGGGTCATGGTTCCAGGGTCCTAGGAACGAGTCCTGCATTAGGCTTCTTGCTCAGCGGGGAGTTTGCTTCTCTCTCTCTGTCAAATAAATAAATAAAATCTTTTTTTTTTTAATGTGTAGTTCCATTCATAAATTGTAAGTTACATGATGTGTTTGCTTTAGCTTTTGGCTTTTGTTGATAACTGGAATTTTGTCTGTACCTCTGCTGCTTCAGTGCTAATAAGCTACTGACTTCATGAGGAAAGTGGGCTTTTGTTAATCTCTTTTGCAGTGGTACTTAATACTGAGTGTGAATTTGTGAATTTGCATCTAGAACTGGCTGCACAGTTATTTAATAACACTGCCACACCAGGATATCTGTTTAGGTTTCGGAATCCTGAAAGCAGTCTCTTTAAGCCTCTGCTGCTATAGTCTCTCGATCCCTAATACAAGTAGATATGTAGGAGATTTTCTTCTTGTTATTGTCCTTAATTCTCTTTTTTAAAGACCATTTATTTGTTGCTCGATATTATGTATTCCTTCCCAAACAAAGCAGATACTTGCATTGAGTCATTTCCCACTGCTTTTGCCATTCCTTGGGGCCAGGTGAAACTTATTCAAGGCTTTTGGCTGATAGATCATAATGACTATACGGTAAGTCTGTTCGCTGAGAATGTAAGCTTTCATCAGCTGTTAGAATTTCAGAAAGAAGTACGTAGCTGGATTAACTGTGATATTAAAGATATGACTCAGTCTACTTCTGGAGTAATTTACGGACTCAGTTCAGTCCATACCTTTATCAAGCAGTGTCCTCGGCAATGAGAATACCAAGATGCAACACTTTAGGACCTCAGGGCCCACAAGGTCTAAAGAAGGAAATAAGTAGTAAACAATTACAAGTGGTGCAGATTCAGCCATTGTTTTGTTAGAGACCCGCTTGGTGTGTTGCCATAGAAGGCAGGACTTGGTATTGATGTGTGACCTTGGTGGCAGAAAGATTTTACATCAGATCTCAAGCAGGCCTCAGAAGAATGGGGCTTTTGATAGGCTTTTATTTAAAATAAAATGTACCTTGGATTAAAGTAGAACTTGACAGGTTATGTTTAAACTGTTGTTTGTGGCTGTAGTGTCCCCTGTCTTTTTAAAGGCTAGGTGTTTTTGTCCAAGTGCAGCACATTTTATGTGCATGTAGCATTTTTTGTGTTCTCTTTGCAGAGTGGCTTGGATCTTCTGTTCCACCCAGCTACTGTAAAACCTGTGTCATGGCAACACTCAAAGATTATTGAAGCCTTCATGAGTCAGGGGGAGCACAGACAAGCCCTCCGATACATTCAGACAATGAAGCCCACGGTGTCCAGCGGTGAGGATGTTACCCTTCACCTCACCGTTTTGCTTTCCAATAAGTAAGTACATGTTTTGAAAACACCGTTGAAGCCTTGATCATATATGTTAATAAAATGGAATTGATGAGACTGTCATATAAAATACTTTGCTTTGGTTGCATTTACATCCTGTTCTTAGGATTCTTCATTGTCAACGTTAAGAAGAATATAAAAAACCTTTTATCTTAGAATAGGATGAAGAAGGAGGACTCTTGAGTAAAAGGGGAAGCCAAACTGAGCTTCATTCAGAATTCTCTCTCTTGCTAAATGGCAATGTGGGCATCTCCCCTGTGGTCAGTTGAGGTTTGGGGGGGGAGCCAAAGATACAAAGGGAAGGATAAAGCCCTATTGAGTTGTAAAATCAGGTTTTGTATCTTAAATACATGAACCAAACGGATTTGAGCAGGTGGGGATTTGAGTAGGTCCTGTCTTTACATTGTTCCTTTTCTTCCCTTTGCCAGTGTTAGTGCTCTCTAATCAGCATGCTATAGATCCGTTCATATTATAGCTGTATATGTATATTGCTGTAGTTACTTGTTTATGTGACAACTATGGCAAGTTAAAGGCATGATTGGAAATACAGTTGTCTGGTAATTTGGGTTTTCTTGTTAACCATATGATTTGGGGAAATTGCTTGGAGCTGTTACTTCCTATGAGATTGTAACTGTTTTATACAACTCACTTTTTTTTATCAGTTCTGTTGGTTGGTCATTTTTATATTTTTAGAAATTCATTTCTTCACTCACCCCAGATTGTTTATGAACCAAATGCTACTTCAGTATCCGCATTTGGAAAGTTTAAGCTTTCTTTGTTCTCAATGTATTTCTGAGAGGAGAGGGTTGAATCTCTAAATTTCAGGTAGAAGAGGAGTTCTGTAGTATGGTAATGGGTTGATTAGATAGGTAGGACACTGCTAGTGTCCTCGAAAGGAATAAGTTAGGAAGTACTTGTTGAAGTGAAATAACTTGAATTAGCCACAAACGTTTGGCTAGCCGAATAAATCTGGAATGAACGTAAGGGCAAGACAAAATTTAAAGAAGCTGGCGGCGATAGAGGTTTAAAAAAATGGGTTAAGAGTCCCAGTACTGAGTAGTCAGGCAGCATGTAAATTATTTTCAGTTGCATAAAAGCTGTTCAGTCTACTGACTTGAAAGAGGTTGTCCTTAACCACTAATGCTGACATCGAAAAAACAGATGTTGGAATCTTGGAAAAACACCTTTGAAAGGTTGCTTGTTTTCCTCTGCGATCCTTGTTATCTGTTATCCTTCAGTTCATTCACAACACATTTTTGTGGTTTGCTGGGTAGATCCTGATGAAGTTCTAGAACCTAGGTGAGGTTCGGTGGGCAGGAAGAGCATATGAAAACTCCCGTTGAAACCTCCCTTCTCCTCCCCTTCCCCCAACCGCGGGGTATATAACATGCTGACCCTCACAACCCCGGGCAGCAGCTCTTCCTGCCCACGGGTCCTGTCCCCGTGCTTTAATAAACCACCATTTTGCACCAAAGATGTCTCAAGAATTCTTTCTTGGTCGTCGGCTCTGGACCTCAGCCCACCGAACCTCACCTAGGTTCTAGAACTTCATCAAGTAGTGGAGTATGAGGGCTTTCTTATTTTTAAAATTTACGTCCATGTTGGCAGTGGAACAGGCTTTCTTGAAGTTGGAGATAGTGTTGTCTCCTGCTAGAGGGGAAATGGAAAAATACATTATCATTTGCCCTTTGCCTTCAAGTATACTCTCCTGGTAGATTAATATTCGATAAGTCATAATCTTACTCTTACTACATTTGCTCAATTAGGAGTGGACCTCATACTTTGAATTGGAAAATTTCCATGGACTGGTGGATGGAGGGTTAGGAATTAGGGTTGGTTTTTCTTTTGTTTTGTTTTTAATTTTCAATAGTAAAATACTTACATGCTTCCAAAAGGTTCAGGAGGATACACAGTGAATTTCCAGCCTGCTACGCTGCTTCTTGGTACCCATCAGTGTTAATAATTTCTAGTGGTGGACCTATGTAAGCAAGTGCATGTATGTTTCTTCCCCCTCCTACTTAAACTCCCACCCCACCTTTTTGAAAGCACTTGCTAGCATTTAATGAACCTCCCTCTGTGTGGCTTCAAGCTACTAGGATGCAGGCCCCAGCCCCGCCATCACACACACCCTTCATGATGACGGGCTGTTTGGGGAGCGTTCCTTTCCCCAAAGCTTTGTAGTAGTCCCATCACAGCACATTAGTGATGGGAGCAGCTCCAGGCTCATTTCTAGCAGCATTTACCCTACCACCTCCCCCTACCACCCCTACAGAAACAGTGCTACAATATAAACAGCACACTCTATGTCTTGCTACAGTGTACTTTTTCCTGTTTAATTTGGACTTGATATCTTGATAGGACAAAGAGACTTTCCTTACTTTTGACAGTTACGTAGTAGTTCCTTGTGATGTGCTGTGTCAGTATTTATCGAACCAGCTGGCCTCAGCGAACATTTAGATATTTTTCAGTCTGTTGCTATTTTAACCATTGCTGTGAGTAACCATACATTTTACACAGGTGCAGATTTCGTTTGTAAGACATAAAATCCTAAAAGTGGAACTACTGGGGGAAGGGACATTTGATAGCTCACGGCACACTGCCCTCTGGTGGGTGAAAGTGGTAACAGAGTAACGGGTTTCATCTCACCAAAATAATAAGAGAATGCACCTTTTCATAAAGCTGCTATTTCCTGCTTGTGACCTGCCTTTTGTTTTTGTGTGTGTTGTTGAGATTATTCTTCCTAACATGTTAGAGCTTTTTGTGTGTTAGGGATAGTAATCATAGGGTTTTTTTTCCCCTCTTGTTTGTCATTTGTCTTTTTACTTTGTTTTAGAATGGATTTTGTTATGTTGAAAATCATGAAATCAGAATTATCAGTATTTTCATTTGACTTTTGTGTTTGTTTTTTCACTTTAATGTCATTTTTTGTTTTTAGTTCTTTTCATGGTATCTGCTACCACTTTTGTGGTTTTTCTTTTATCATTTAGGTATTGATTTATCTGAAATATATTTTGGTAAAAGCATTTTAAAAGAATACACTGTATTCAGTGTATACAGAAATAGAATAGTATGGTGAAGGTTCCATATACCAGTCTTACATTGGATTCTACAAATAGATTATGTCCTACCTACTTCAACTTTATGTTCATATGGTTTATTTTTAATTTATGTTGATATACTTATTCATTCTTCTTGTTTATTTTTCTGTCTATAAAAATGTGCTCATTTTAATACTCCCATATTTTTTAGGCAGGAAAAAATTTACCCCCCTAAGACACTCAGGTGTATAACAATCATACTCTCCTCCCTGTCCTGGTATGGGGTGAAATACAAGGCAGTTTTAGATTTTTAGGGAATACCTGTAAATTTGTTAGTTATCTGGGTTCGTATCCTTTGTAAGTCCTGCAGAGTATGTTAAAATATTCTGGTCCCCAAACAAGAAAATGAACAGTTGGCCCTGCCTGGCCCGTCAGCACAGGGAGCCCTTTTCTTCCCTGAGGAACTTTATATCCACAGGAAGCCTGGCTCGGTGCTGTGCGAGTTATTCTTCCATGTATTTCCATGCTGAATATTAATCGACGTGACTTAGTTCACATATTCTGTGTTTCTTATATGTGTTTTGGTTATTTATTAACAAGTTTTTATGTCAGTATTTGTGACTATTTCAATAACCACAGCTAAAGCTTTTTTATGAAGTTGTCCCTTGAAACCAAAATTATGTGTTGACTTCGAATTTGGTAAATGATGGCCTTTTTAAGAAAAATTATTTCCTGGTATTCATATGTACTTGCCATGTATTTATTCTACCTCTCACAGCCCTGAAAGTTTTCAGCCCCTCCAAAAGTTCTGACAATTTTAGTGTATATCTTTCAAGACATTTTGTTACCTATTTAAGTAAATAAGTACATAAACATGTATAGGCTTTGTTTATTGGTTAATTTTTTTACAATTATAGTCACTGCTGATACAGTTTGAAGCTTGGTTTTTTGTTTTTTCAAGAGTATGTTATGAGGAACACTGTTTGATGTCTCACTGCCCACAGAAGACAGTGTCTCATGCCCCCACATGGTGTCTGAAACTCTCTAATTTAACCCGTGTTTTCCAGTCAGCTCTTGCTTATAGATCCGTCAGAATATTCTTTGACTGAGATAAGCCCGTCAGCATCCCTTAAACACAATGGTGCCCGGGTAGGTCTTTGCTCCCTTCCCCTCCCACTGCTCTCCTGCCTGGCGTGCATCCGTAAGGGCCCGGCTTTCTCTGCCACACCACAGTGATGCTCTTCTTCTCACGCCCTTGTATGCTCTGTGCTTTCCTGTCCTGTACTCCAATAACGACCCAGAACAGCCTCACACGAAGTCTGCTCGTGAGATCAGCAGACGTCTTGATGCCGTGACGTGTGTTTAAGAAAAGCTCAGAATTCTCCAGCGTTACAAACCCAGAGTGTCACTGAAATTCTGTAGGTGGGTCGCTCGTTTGGAAAGCTTCCAACGGCTTTCCTAACACTAGGTCTCGCGGAACGCTGTTTCAGGTACATGGTGGAGGCCTGGACCTTCCTGCGGCAGCACTCCACCAGTCTGAACATTGAGCATCTCCTGACGCACACGTACAGAGTCTGCCAGGAGACAGGCCTCATGGAGGACTTGCTGAAGCTGCCTTTCACCGACCTCGAGCAGGTAACAATGCCCCAGCACGCGCTTGTCGGAAATGCAGGAGTAGGGAGTAGCTAACAAGTGTTTTGGTTCTTCCTAGGACTGCTTGGTGAGATTCTTGCAGTCCAGCACCAATGTTCGGAATCACGAATTCCTTCTAGTTCACTATCTGCAGCGTGCCAATTACGTCTCTGCCCTGAGGCTGAATCAAACTCTGAAGACCAATTTTTCGGTATATAGTGAAATGTGTTCCATTATGGGGGCCAAGAGAGTAAGGAGAAGTGGTAACTGTTGTGTGAGAGTTTCTAGCTCGGTAACCACCGAGGCTCTTCATATCCCCTTGACCTTGGAGATGCCTCGTCTGACCTTCCCTAGCACGTTGGGAACAGGACATTCTTACCTGGGTCCATTTACATCGGCCATTTCTATTTAGATAACTGCTCACAGTCCTGCCAGCCTAACCACTTCACTTAGGGGGAGCTAGAGGAGGAGGTAGAGGAGCAGTGGGAGTTACGTGGTTCGAGGAACGTGGACTTCAGGGCTCAGACAGATGCTCTTTTGTGCCGTGCTTGGAACACATTCTTGGAGCCTTGGTTCTTCCATCAGTAAAATGACAGTATCTGTTTGTGGGGATGCACACGATGTGTCAGAGGTGACCTGTCGCCCGACCCACGTAGATACTTGGTACGTGATGACCATTGTTAGTCGTGGAGAAAACTCAAGCCTGGAGGGGGGAGGGGTGGAACCCAGGACAGATGGGGACTGATAATGCAGTCAGGTGTGTGTCGGAGGTCCTTGGTTTGGAAGAATGGATATGGGAGAAGGAAGATACTGTTAGGTATTCAGAATTCTGTTTTAAATGGTAAATACATAAACATAAACATAGCACTTTTGAAGAATAAATGTTTACGGTTTATGGCATGTTTAATAGAATGACCGTGATCCTCGTTTGCGGGAGAGATCAGAGGTTCGAAATGCTATAGTAGAGCAGTATGGGAAAGTCCTTCCTAAAATCCAGCGAAGATTAGCTGTTGAGCAAGCTAAGCCTTACCACCTGTCCACATCACCAGTTCTTCGAGAAGGTAAGATTTGATTGAATACTATCATAAAAACATATCTTTGGTGAGAAAGGACATCAAGCAATTTATCTCGTGAAACTGTTGTTCTCACATTCAGCTCATTTTTGCTTTTTTTTTTTTTTTTTTTGTGGGCCGCTCTGCTCTCCCCAAATGTAAAGTTTTCTTAGAGTTTTTATAACTGATTTATTAGGGCAGAACAGAATAAAGGATCTCGTTTTATTTCGTTTGGACACTCCCGTCCACCTTTTAGAGAACATGTACAGTAAATTATCTCCACCTCTCAAAAGTCCCAAGTTTCTATTTCTGCATAGATGTTGCTGAACTAAGTATAACCTGTAACTGCTTATCTTGTGAGCCCTATGTCCTAGTCACTGATATTCATCTTCTGGTAAAATCCTGGTTTAGAAAGGAAAGTAAACCCTGAACTTGCATTCTTTGTTTTACAGTTTCTAGACCCCAACCATTATCCACTGTTACAAAGCAAGCTGCAGCAGGGGCTGTGTTAACAAGATCTGCTTTCATCAGTAATGTGTTGTCTAAAATCGGAGAGATTTGGGCATGCACTGAACCTAAAGGTGGCACCTCAGCCTCCAAGAGGTACTCTTCCCTTAACACCTTATGGTCTTGCCGCTCGGTTTTCTTTCCCTGGTATCCGAAGCAATCATGAGCCATCCAGTCTTAGAGTTTATTAGTCTGTGCAAAAAGGAAAAACTCTATGTTGACTATTTTGATTGTAGGAAAATTGTTTTGTCTTTAAAAGCAGTTATGTTTATTGTTATTTGTAAATAAGCAGAAAGGTACAAAGTAAAAAGTGAAAGCCCTCCTCTCCTACCTGATAACGCCTTTTTTATAAAGCATAGTTTAATACTCTCTGTAATACGTACTGAGAAGTTACATTTTTATTTTCTTTGTAGTCCTAAAAGAGAACCCTCTCCTCTGCCACATCCGCAAGTGCCTGAGGCATTTGTTGGAACACCAATTTTAAAAGCATCACAAAAAGCTTCTAGGTAAGACTTAGTTAAATCATTTTAAAGTCACAGTATTAGATAATAATTACACTGTCATTTTCAATTACCTTTAAAATGTTGCAGTATTTTAAATTCTTGAATGAGTTTTAATACTTTTTTAATGCTTTTAATCTTTAATTAATTAATTATTTATTTATTTATTTTAAAATAATTTGGGGAGTAGCACAGTAAATTTAGCACCAGCTGCTAGCCTGCTTAGAATTTTGGCTTAATGGTTTCAGATGCTTAGAGAAAAGAAGTGAACTTTGTTTTATTAAAAATCATGAGCAAAATAAACTGGTAACTTCTTTTAATACAATTTCCTTGTTGATTGATCCTGAGCAAAAGTTATTTTTGGAAATCGTTAACTAATTTTGGCTTATTGAAACTTCTGTATGACAGAGCCCACTAAAATGCCTTCCGTGGCTTCAGATCAGTAATACTTGTACAACTTAAACTGTAATATTAGAAAAGTAAATAAATAGTAAGTCAAACTTCTGTATCCAAGATGAAATGGTAATTGTATTTCATCTCAGAATATTGGGTAGTTGAAAAAGATGTTCATATTCTCAATAGCAGAGAACAAGTGTCTCAAAAGATGCTTATGATCGTTATAAATTTGATTGTTTACATTTTATCAACAACAAAATTATGTTATTTTTTGAAAATAAAATGATCTGAGTTTACAAGAGACTAAGGTACTCAGAATAAGTTAATAATTTACAAACGGAGTCAAAAGCTGTTTAGAGTGGGCATATTTTCAAAGCATGAGAAGGTTTTCTGTTTGGGGGGTTTGGATTTAATTAGATTGATGATGTTTTCCTTTAATTACCAGGAAGATTATTTCAAATAAAAGTCATTATTATTATCATTCTGTTTTCCTAGCAGTAGTTCCAATTTTTTCCCCACAAGTCACTTTTTCTCAGTCCCTTTGTACTTTAATAGATCTGGGGTTCAAGAAGGGAGCAATTAATAAAAGTTTTCAGACTCATGACTAATGGCCTAAGGACCTAAAGAAAAAGAAGTATAATGAGAATCCTTCAAAGCTATGATTAACTCAGATGGAAGAAAGTCAATTGAGGTGTGAATATTTATTTTTATAGAAATCATTCTGTTCCCTAATACTGTGTTTCAAACTGGTTTGCGTTAGTGGGTAGTGAGTAAACTCAATGGCTTGTGACTGGCCCATCTTTCGGTGGAATAGCCGAGGTCGCATCCCTCGGTACTGCGTACAGTAAGGCTAGTGCTGTGCTGTGCAGTGTGTGTTGTGTGTGTGTTTGATATGAAATGCATTACTAATGTATACCATGCCCAAAGATTTGTGGAAATCTTAAGATACGATGAAGTATTTAACATTTTTAAAGAGGATATAATAAAAACAAAATATCATAATCAAAAAATATTTTCTTGATAATTGTTTTAGTATAATTTAGATACATTGTCTTATAAGAATTTTGCTTTTACTCAGTAGGTACCTTTGTTGGACAGGCCCTGCTTTTGAGAAGGAGTCCTTGATAATGATTAAACATCTTGAGCAGGAATACTAGCACAGTGCAAGACAACTAACAAAATTCCAATTTGGGATAGTTCAGTATAAAAGTGAGCAAATGGTTTACAAATAACAGATTTTGAATACAAGTGAAGTAGAGAAGGAAAAGAAGAATTAGACAATAGAGAAATGTTAGTGGCCTGATGGGATATTCTTGGTTTGGTGGAAATCTCTCAAAGCTGTGCTTAGTACAGAATAAGAAGCAGTAGGATTAAGGAAATGCTTCCAGTAATATTTCCCACCGGGCACCAGGCTGGGTCTTCAGGCACCCATCTGGGCTCTGTGTTCCACTATCCCAACTGTGAAGATCTCATTTGAAGGTAGAGGATGGGACGACAAGGCACAGCCATGTGGTGTTTTTATTCCCAGGCACGGGGACATGCTGGACCTTTCTGGTCATTCTCAGCCGAACCAGAGTCATTTTAGGGAAGTAAAAATACATTGTTTGTATTGCTAGGAAATGGTCCGTAAAATAGACTATTCATTAGGAAATTGCCTATGCAAATGGCCCATTAGAAATTGTAACCTGAAAATTTCACTTTAAATTCTTTATCTGTAAGTTTTTAAACTGTTGGGACTATGCATATTTAATACAAGTTACTGATGAGGTTAGTTTTATCATTTGCATGAACTGCATCAGGACTTTATAGAAAACCAGCAGATTCTGGAGATTCCATTTTGTCATTGAACTCTTTAATTTGAAAAAATTAACTTTTTGTGTGTGTTGGTGCTCAGTCTTTTATTGCAATAAAAACCATAAAGGTAAAGCAAGCCAGTATTCATTATGTACATCACATGTAGATAAAATGAGTCTTAATGTGTTCATAAAAATGTATTTATTTTATAGTAATTATTGGTAAAAGGGCGGGGGACTAGAGCTTTCTTTTTTATCGTTATCCAGAATTCCTAATTCTTGGTTTTACTACTGAATTAATTTTCTGACTTTTTTTAAGTATGATATTAATATCCTCACTGAACTTACCCTATTTTAACAGTGAATATGGAGTCTAATGGTATACTAAATTTTTTGTGTTTTCACTGTCGCCTGGATCTTTTTGTGTACATGTGTGCGTGCTGTGCTTACAGGCCACTGGATCTGGTCGTCCATCCTGTGCGCCAGCCTTGTCAGCGTTTGGGGTTTATTCAGCAAACCCCCAAAAGATCTCCTGTATACCTAGCATCCAGTTCATTGTTGAAAGGATCACATCACAGTCCCTCTAGGACTGTAGAACTACATGTGCTTGAAACTCCTTTTGTGGTGAAGGTGAGTATTATATACCTCGTGTTCATAGTAAAGCTAGGAAGTTCTCACTTGTCACACAGCAGGGAGAAATAAGCTATCTCTGATATCTCTGGATAACTGACAGCTTTAAGCCTTTGTGGGGTGGGGGGAGTACCTTTTTTTTTAATCTTCTTAAATAAGCTTCTTATAAATAAATAAGCTTAAAATAGCTTCTGTGCTAACTATTGTTACTCTGGTAAATCAGGATTCTCATAAGTCATCCATCAGTTACTGGTGGACTTATGTGATGAAATTGTATTTCTTATAAAACATTCTTAAAGTCAGGCTTATCATTTTGTATTAATTTGCTGTAATTAAGCTTGGTTTTTTTTTTTTTTTTTTTTTTAATTTTTTAAAGATTTTTATTTATTTGACAGACAGAGATCGCAAGTAGGCGGAGAGTCAGGCAGAGAGAAGCAGGCTCCCTGCTGAGCAGAGAGCCCGATGCGGGGCTCGATCCCAGGACCCTGAGATCATGACCCGAGCCAAAGGCAGAGGCTTTAACCCACTGAGCCACCCAGGCGCCCCAAGCTTGGTTTTTTTATACACATACTGTCCTTTCTCTTCACCTAACTAAAGTTTTGTAGGGACCCATTAAATAATTGATCTCTGCACCTTTATTAACGTATAAAACTGGGAATAACCAAGACCTTAAGAGTGATTGTGGGTGTAGTTTTGTGTTTTGTAGCCTTAGGTATAGAAATCTCTTGGGTAGAATTTTGTATTTTCTTTCCAGCAATCTATAATAAAACCTTTAACTGATGTGTTTATTAGAGTTGAGTATATAGGCACCATTGTGACTCAGTTGGCCTTCTCTATCCTTAATGTAAGTGGCTTTTACAAATACTAATGGTGGAATTCTATTCGTTTGTTGCAGAGAGCGAAAACTTTGGCCATGTCAGTTACTTCTTCTGGATTTGCCGAGTTCACTCCTCAGTCCATCTTAAGGTCTGGACTTCGAACACCACCTTTACCCTCTCCCTCTCTGTCACCTGGAAGATCCGTTACCCCTCCTTCACGACTTAAGGAAACTAGAATTTCATTTATGGAAGAAAGCGTGGCCACAAAACGGACTCCTGGAGTAAGTTTGACAATATTTAGAACAAATTAAGACTATATTAGTATTTACAAGTAAAAAGATAAATCGATTTGCAGGGGGTGGGGAGAGAAAGAGCATGAGCCAGAGGAGGGGCAGAGGGAGAGGTGGACTCCCCACTGAGCAGGGAGCCTGACTTGGGGCTCTGTCCCAGGACCCTGAGATTATGACCTGACGGAGACAGATGCTTAACTGACTGAGCCACCCTGGTGCCCCAGATAAATCAATATGCTTATAGATATTTAAATACAATCTCATAGATAGGCATGAAATCAGAAATCACTGGTTCAGAAAAAATCTCCTGGCACTGACTAGCCAAGCCAGACCCATCATTTACAACTGAAGTTTTAAAATAGGGCCCAGAAGACCAAGTAAATTGCCTATAATCAAATGGCTAATTGGTGGCAGAAGTGGGACTATAGTCAAGATCTCCTAATTGCTTTTTTTTTTTTTTTTTTAAGATTTTATTTATTTGACAGACGGAGATCACAAGTAGGCAGAGAGAGAGGAAGGGAAACAGGCTCCCTGCTAAGCAGAAAGCCCCGTGTGGGGCTCAATCCCAGGACCCTGGGATCATGACCTGAGCAGCTTTAACCCACTGAGCCACCCAGGAGCCCCTCTTTTCTTTTTTTTTTTTTTTTTAAGATTTTTATTTTTTATTTGACAGGTAGAGAGCACAAGTAGGCAGAGCAGCAGGCAGAGGAAAAGGGAGAAGTGGGCTCTCCATTGAGCAGGGAGCCCAATGCGGTGCTCAACCCCTGGACCCTGGGATCATGACCTGAGCCAAAGACATATGCTTAACCAACTGAACCACCCAGGCGCCCCAAGACCTCCTCATTTCTTAGTCTATGTGTTTTGTTTTGTTTTGTTTTTACCTTATATTGTGTTGCCTGTCTTATTACTATGTTCTTAATTGGGTGTCTCTTGAGACAGTATGTAGTCAGAGTTCCATTGTGGGTTAATAGGAAACCATTTAGTGGTAGTGGGTTGTCTTGCCTATTTTGTGTTTGAGTCTTTGAGAAATACCGTTTTATTCCCAATCAGGGAAACATTAACAACCATTAACTTTCATGTATCTGGAGAGAATGGATTTATAATAAGTGAGTTTTGACTGAGAAGAGAATCTAGAGAAATACCAAACATGAAAAGGTTGTAAGTAATCAGTTACTATTGATTGGAGATGGAGAGCTTAGACTCGACTGATTTCTCCTAGTAAATTATTTTTTTCGAAACCTTTTACTTGACAGGGTACAGATGACAGTAGGACGAAACTGTCTGTTACTACACCTCTCCATAAATGTGGAGGTCCAGCAAAAAGCGAATGGCTAAAGAACAAAGCCAAGACAACAGCCTTTTCCCTGAGTAGTCCTGAAAAGGACCATCAGGAAGTAGAATTAAGGTCCCAGGACACCCCTTCCCAGAGTTTGGAGAAACTGGATATGAGCCAAGAGAGTAGCGGAGCCTCCACCAGGTCAGACCAGACGACCTTGGAGTATCAGGATGCACCTTCCCCGGGAGACTTGGAAGACAGTTTCGTGGCCCTGAGGCCAAGGCACTCTTCCACAGAACTCATTATCAACTTAACTGAAGCGACTGAGAAGGACAGTGATAAAGATGTGCTTGAATCCGAAACGAGTCCTCCAGACCTGGAGAAAGAAACGGGTAAGAACTCCTTTCTAGATATTTAAAAAATGTGTAGTAGAAGTCTTCCCACCGTGCACAAAGCTTCAGGATTAAATAATTACACAATCCCAGTGTACTATATTCTAGACGCAATGCATACATCTGCCTTAAGGCCCTCTCTTACAGCTGTAAGAAGTAATAATACTGACTCTACAGTCTAGGCTGTTGTTATAGTTTCTGACTTGTCCAGCAACCTCAACTTTGTGGAAGGCTGCTCAGAAACCAGATCCATCATTCTCTTCATCATCCCTAATTCCAGAATAATCACTAGACAATCAAACCAGATACCCAGAGGCCCATGAATTTAGAATCTTTGTGTTTACTTCTATATCAAAAAGATTTTGAGCTCCTAATGTCTGTGGAGAACCGGCGAGCCCCCCAGCGAGTGTGCTCCGTGTTGGGGAGCCTGCCGCTGACTGCAAGTAATTTAGAGCCTAGGGGACTAGCTATATAAACAAACGAGCACTTACAGTGTAGCTGGAAAAACACTCCGGTAGGAGGCAAGGAAGGGGCCAGGGAGGCACCAGAGAGCGGGGAGAGACTTGGCCTAGAATCAGATCAGAAAATTCAGTCCGTTTTTTGTTTTGTAGCCCTGCACAGGTTTAATAAGCATATTTAAGGGTAACTCCTAACTTAGAATCTACAAAACTAAATCACTTCAATAAGTATCTTTATCATACTGGTTTCTTTAGGCCTGTGAGGTCTCTATGTAATAAACACAATCGTTATTGCTCTAAGAGCCTAGGACTCATGAACAGCCTCTGTCTACAAGTGTACATCAGTCCAGATGTGCTCTAAAACAGTTCAATGATAAAACGGAGGAGAATGTTCATGACTTTATCTTCATTGATGATTCCTAAAAAGAGGAGGCAATCTCAAATAGAAACTTTTTATTGTTTTCATGGGGGGTTATATAGCACAAACTATAGGATAAAATAGGCTAGAATTGCATCTCAGCTACTTAGTAGGCCTGGGATAGTGTATCTGTGTGCTTCTGTGTTCTCATCTGTAAAATGAGGATAATAGTCCTCCCCACTTTGGTTGTCGAGGACTGAGTCGACCTATGTATAGCATCATATATTGGGCCCCGACTGAGAGAAGTGGTAGGGTACAGGGGGTTCCCAGACTGGGCTCAGACTATTAGAAGGACCTATTGCCATTCTGAGGCCAACAGAGTAAACCTAAAAGTACAAAAAAGCAGATCCAGCAGCTTGTTACAAGTAATCATCCAGGGAAGATCCTGAGTACTCGGTAACATTTGGCAGAAGTGGTTGTGACTGTTGCTCATGCATGATTTGTAGGCACTGTCGCCGATCTGGAGACGAAGGACCTCTTGATTGAAGAGGAGGTACCCGCAAACCTCTGTCCCTTGCACCCCATTCCAGGAGGTGAAACTTCCCTCTGTGCTCCGCCAGCCCACGACGGGTAAGCTAGTAGGGCAGGCTTCACGTGTGCACAGAGTGTGACGAAGTGGTGAGCCGGTAGCTTCGTATTCCACGCGTAGAGGAGCTTTTATTATATTTAGTTTTATTTTATTTTAGTGGGCATTCCTACTTTGGTAGTGGTTTCTGTTACAAAGGACCTTCATTTGTATGAGCATGTGTTACAGAGTAGTTGCTGTGAAGTTTTAGATTGATGCTAGACATTTCTGGAACATACAGTCGTGATGAAGTAAGGCAGATCTCCTATATTCTTTGGGGATCGTGTTTCTGATGAAGCCGTGCATTCCTCTGGCCCCTCCTGGGTTCAGTGGTTTCGGGTAGATGAGGTGAGTCTCCTGCAGCACCAAGGTGGAATGCGGGGGCCGTGGCTTGGAGGCAGTTTTGCTCCCTGCCATTTGGTGAATACAAGATTCCAGCAAAGGTTTTCATTTGCAATGACTGCTTGAACTGTTATGCTCCTGGTTGGTTTTATTCAGTGTCTGTACATTCAGGCACTGTACTGGGCCATATGAGGTCTGCCAGCCTGAGGCCAGGTCCCAAACGGTTTATGATCTGCAGCAAGGTCATAGATCTTAGGTCAAGATCATAGGGCAGCTTGTGTTAGACTATAAACCACTACATCATTCCTTTCCTGAAAGTCAGCTGAGCTCATCAGTGAGGTGACTGACGGCCCCTCTGGCAAAACCCCCTCCTCCCGTTGCAAGGCTGGATGCCTTGTGCCTTGGCACTGGGGGCAGTGCTGTTGGAGAGGATTCAGAAAAGTTGCAGCTTTGATTATTATGTAGTCGTAAGGGTGATTTACTGAGGTTAATCCATATATAACACGGTCCTTTAAGATACCCTAAGTGGTTCAGTGCTTTGTAAGTCCTGAGGGGGTTCACACCCACCCACAGAAATCACTGTTGTAATAGTCACGTCTCACACACTGACCTCCATTATGTGCTTCCCTTCTGAGAAGACAAATCCTGATTAGCTGGTTGGAATCTTCGCCAGGCCTCCAGAGAAAAAGTGGGAGGAAACAATATTATAAAAGCATTATGTAGATTGATGATTTAATTCTAATGTTTCTTGAATTTTAATGAAAATACTTTTGGCAATGGGGTTGACAGAGAATTGCAACAAATTGCAAAGCAGAGAGTAATCACCTGACAACAAACGTTGTGGTTCCTGGTAATCTAGGTAAATAGTCACCATCGTGACAAGCCTAGGTCCTTTTAAAATGTAAATGTATTAGTTGTTGCTTCTTGGTTATCCTAACATCATGAAACAGATATAAGTCTTAAAAATACATCTCTAAGGGCATCTGCCTTCAGCTCAGGTCATGATCTCAAGGTCCTGGGATTGAGCCCCTCATCAAGCTCCCTGCTCAGTGGAGAGTCTACTTCTTCCTCTTCTTTCCCTCTCCCTGCACATCTATAAATTGGGTATATATTCCAAATGTATGTTTTTTTCTTGATTTTACTTTATAATTTTATTTGTCCCATTTTTAAAAAACGAGCATGCTTTTATTAGGTTTTGGGAAAGGGTCTGTTCAGAATAGGAGGGGATTACTGTGCCCATATTTCCAGAACTTATTTACACGAAGTGGCTTAATGCAGGTACCACTGGTCTCCTACTGTGAGTCTTTTTTCATACTCTTTCCAGATAATACTAAAATATTGAACCTCATTTTACTGAGTATATAGGAAATACTCCATAATATCTGAAGACTTAAGAATGTGCCCACAGAAAATTAAAAACTGGCATAAGTGTAATCTATATTGACGAGCATTTTAAAACAATTTTATTTGTAGTTTAAGGCCATGCATATTAGAAAGTGTGAATACCAAATACAGTTTTATTCACTTACAAATGTTATAGTGTTAATCAAAATGAACTTGGGTGGTATTAAGTTCTCCAAACTTTGATTTTTTATTACCAAAAATGACAGGTAGCAGAGAGAGTGGGGTTAGAGCAGGGAAGAGCAGGTGGATCTTCTCAAACACTAACGCATGTGTTTCTGTTTCTAAAGGAAAATCCTTACCCTGAAATCCCAGGTACCAGTTTTAGACGAAGGACTAGTATCCATTGAGACCTGCACCTCTACAGTTAGAGCAGGTAATAATCAATGTGTATATTATTTTGACTTTAGAATTACTTCATTTTAGGGGTACCTGAATGGCTCAGTTGGTTGAACATCTGACTCTTGATTTCGGCTCAGGTCATGACTTCAAGGTCATGGGATAGACCTCCCTTGTCAACTTCCAACTCCCTCTTCCACTCTGGCTCACGCATGAGCACATGCGCGCACCCTCTCACTCTTGCTCTCGCTCTATCCCCCATGCTCCCCCCAAATAACCCCCAAATAACCAAAAAAAGAATAATTTCAGTTTTAGGGTTTTATGTGATATAGAATATATATAGATATATAGATATCTATATCTATATCTATATATATTCTATATCACAGATATTCTATATCTATATAGATAGATCTATCTATATATTCTATAAGAATAGAACATAGAATAAGAATATTTTAAGTGTTCTATTCTTATAGAATACATATATTCTATAAGAATAGAACACATAAAACACTAAAACTGAAATTATTCTCAGTTCTTTCTCTTCAATCAGGTTCTGTAGCTATAAGTAACCTTGTGTTCTAGGGAGATATATCCACTATCAGAGCACTGAGTTGCTTGTAAGGCACTCGGAGGTCTAATAGTAGACGTCTTAGAATGGTTTTTGTGGACATATTTTCCTTTAGAACATTAAAGAAGAGTAAAATTAATTACCAGTCCCCAGCCAGATGGCATATCGGCTTTTCGATCTTCTGGGACTCCGAAAGCTACATGGGGCAACTTCTGTTTTTTAACTGAAGACCAAGATTGGTTTTTTATTAGTAGAAAAAATAATTACAAACAACTGCATTTACTCTAGGGAAATTAACAAATATGTAGAGTTCATTTGACTTTTTTTTTTTTAATCTAGTGACCTTTTTTTTTTTTCTTCGTGTTAACACTGATAATTGGAAGGTAAAGTGTGTGTTTTCCCATTCCTCTTTGCCACACGGACAGGTGAAAAACTTTCTTCATTTTGTTTTATAAGCTGTTTTTGTATATTATGGATACTAGCCCCATTATCTGTTAAAAGCATGCAAATGTTTTTTCCTAGGGTTTTTTTTTTTTTTTTTGGTAACTTTTGACTCTTTTTTAACTTACGGGGGTTCTTGGGTGGCTCAATCTGTGGCCTTATGGATACTTTCTGCCAAAAGAGAACTACCTAGTCCTTTTCCCTTTTCACAGTGAGATATGGCCCAGACTGCAGGTCCCTTTTGCTATTGTACACCTGCTCAGCGAGGGTAACTGCTGGCCACTTGTCAGTCCCCTGATAACCATGATTTCCGGGTTCAGTGAATAGGGAACAAACATTTGAGCTCCTCTAAGCAATTGTTCTCATACTGAAGTTTCGCAGTAAGGGTGGGAATTATACCTAAGTTAAAGAAAAAAGCCACTATTGTCATTTTTAAATGTAAAACTTACCTTCATGTGTTTGTAGAAAGCAGATACATATTGTTTAAACTGAATGGATACTGAAGATATGGGTTTAATATGTAAACCCTTGTAGGCTTTTTCCCTGTAAGAAGTTAGAAACTATTGGGCAGTAGGACAGATTTTCAAGGAAATGTTCTCAAGTGCAATATGTCCTGTGCCTTTCTCTTGCTTCTCAAACAGTGTATGTGTGTGTGTATTTTTCTTTCAGCTGTGGCCGATGTGCACAGTGATAGCAGAGACTCTGGACTTGCTGCTCCTGAAAGTCCTGGGGTCTCTGACCATAAGCGTGACCAGGAAATAACACTGAACTTGCAGCAAGAGCACAAAGTAGAACTTGATGTCCTGAAAGCAAGTGTTGACTTAGCGGAAGAAAAACCTCCCGTTTCTGATGCTCCTCCTGATCCTCAAGAAATTCATGTAAAAAACTAATTTTTTACTTCGTTGTTAGTTTTGGTTTAGTTAGGTTTCAAACCATAGTTTAAACCTAATGTATTCACTTATTTTGACTGCTGTATAAAAACCTCTTTATAATGTCCATTAGAAGAAAGCATGTAAATATTTTGTGGAATATAAAAGAACACATCCTTTAAGTGAGAAGAGTGTTTTTCGTGAGAATCAAAAAGTTATGTTAAAGAAGTCAGAATTGTAACCATTCATTTCTGCTTAGTATCTGATTCAAATGACAGTTCTTTTAGCCATGAGAAAACAGATACTGGCTACTGCAGAGACCAGAATGACAGCGAAACTATTCAGAGCATTTGAAAATAACTGAATACAGTTCAAGAGGATTGTTCCCCCATGCAGACTAGTAGGAGAGTGCTCAATAGCTGGCTGGGTTTAACTTCTATAACATGAGAAGGGATTTCTTTTCTTTCTTTCTTTTTTCCTTTTCTTTTTTTGTACTTAATATGACTTACGGTTTCTCAAAATTCCACCACATTTCTTTTAATATCAACAGGCAACTATATATGATAAGTGAATGTAAGATTCTTAAAAAAAAAAAACAAAAAAAACCTCTTCTAATTTATAGAAATGTGATTGTATAGTATTTGGAAAGTTTCTTAAATCATAAAAATGTCATGGTTGTCCATATTCATTTTCATGAGTATTCTCACTGTAAAATGGATGGATAAAGTCCCTATTCCTTCAGCTGGGAAGCTAATAAAAATTGTGGGCGTGGTATGAGTGAGAATCCTCATTTCTGGGTATTTCCAGTCTTCATCTCACTGAATGTGGGGGGAGTGGGAAAATGTCATTGTCTAGGTGGGCGGTAATGTTCTACCTTCTTGGTCAGGAGATCTCTCTGTTACTCTCTACCTCCTCCTTTTTCTCCCCCTCCCTTACCAAAAGGTAAATGCAAGGACCATTCCTTCTTCCACCAAACCCTTGCAGGAGAGGTACTGAACTTGAAAGCCTTAGGAATTTCATGGTTTATGCAGCCCCAGCAAAGGGAAGAGGATTGAGTCTAGCCCAAGGGAGCTTATGTAGGTGAATTCTTCTTCAACCTTATGGGGATGATGCTGTTTAGAAAAAGTGTGGTTAGTTAGGGAATTTGGGGATTACCATTAAAACAATTTGGGGATTGTCTTTTTCTCCAGTTAATGTTTTTTCTCGGGCGAGAACAGATTAAGTCCTTAAATTAGTATCATAGTAATTTTCAAGGTTTTATAAGGACTGTCTTTTTTAGCTAGGGAAATGTGAAATTTCTATTTTAATTCCATTTAGAATCTCAAAATCTTTTTCTGTCTAGTTATTTTGACCAAGTAATAATGTCTGATTGCTTAAAGGGATATTTTTTATAAAGTAAACCCATAAGTATATGCCATATCAAATGTAGTTTATGTTTAACAATTCATATGCCAAAGATGAGATGATTATTAAAAAACTGTATGCTTTAGGCTAAAATAAATGTACACATTAAAATTCTTTAACCGGTCTCTTATCTTTAATTCATTGTAGGTGACTGAACATGAAAAGCTCGGAGTTCAAGATTCAGGACACGAGGCTAGGAGTCTTGCATTTAACGAGTTGTATCCCTCAGGGACTCTTAAGCTCCAGTATAATTTTGATACCATTGAGCAACAGTTTTGTTACTTATCTGATAATAAAGACTCTGCTGAGTGTGACGTTCCTGAAGTAGATGGGGAACTTTTTGGGGCTCAGAGCAACTTTACCTTGATATTGGAAGGTGAAGAAGGAGAATTAGAGACCGGTGATTCTGCAGCATCTAATGTGTTAGCTCCAGCAGCAAACACGGCAGCTGAGGAAAAACCCATATACAGTGGGGAAAACGGTGGACCTGGTGCAGAGTTGGCAACGGTCGTAACTAGTAATCAGGAGTCCCAAAAGGTAGAGACCTTACCATATGTGCCTGAACCAATTAAAGTAGCAATTGCAGAAAATTTGCTAGATGTAATCAAAGACACAAGAAGTAAAGAAATTACTTCAGATACAGTGGAACAGCAGTCCTTTCATGAAAACATACCTTTAATAAGCCAGCAGGTCGTCACCAAGGTAGTCAAATCTACGTTGAAGACTGTTCAGGAAACCAGTACAATGACTATAAATGTGAGCCAGCTTGACGACACGATTTCCTCCAGAACGCGCAGAAGAGTACGTGTACAAAACCCAAGCGTCCTATCAGCACAGCAGGAAGAGTCCACAGCTGTTGATACTCCTGACACATTGGGCCTTTCAGGTAGGAGGACTCGGAAAAGAAAAGAAATTTCCGGGTCTTCTGAAGGTGCTTCTTCTGATGTCAGAGTTCTCTCTCAGAACCAGCAAATACCTCAAAACCCTGGGACTCCCAGGAGAGGAAGGAAAAGAACAGAAGATAATCAGGACATGTTAGGAAGTGATCATCCCATGGAACGGGACGTAGAGGTTACTCCAGCTGGCAAACTAAGGAGGGTGAAACCCTCTCAGCTGTTGGAACCAGAAACTGAAAAAAGTAAGCTTTCGTCTGTTACCAAAAAGACTCCTAAAGGAATTAAAAAATCTGTGGACTCTCTGGAAAGCGTTGAAATGGTAGATCTAGATCTGAAAGTTAGTAAAGGAGCACGTCCCAGCGGAAGTACCCGAAAACTGAGAAGTGCCACTCTAGAATCTTCTAAAAAAACAGGACATAGGTCAGTTGGAGAAACTAAGCTTTCATCTGTTACCAAAAAGACTCCTAAAGGAATTAAAAAATCTGTGGACTATCTGGAGAGTGTTGAGATGGTAGATCTAGATCTGAAAGTCAGTAAAGGAGCACGTCCCAGCGGAAGTACCAGAAAACTGAGAAGTGCCACTCTAGAAGCTGCTGAAAGTAGAGGACATAAACCTGATGGAAAGCCCGTGGACCAGGCACTGCCTGCCGAGCCTGGTAGAAGTCCTAAAAAGAGGGAATGTAGCACACTTGATGTCACAGAAGACTCCAGACTGGATTCCTCACAGCTGAGTCTTCAGGCAGAGTTTGGTAGACCTAGAAAACGTGGTAGACCGAGAAAAGTTAATCCATCTGAAGATGTTGGGTCCAAGGCTGTCAAGGAAGCAAAAAGTCCCAAGAGGAGGTCAGGAACTCTCAGCAGCCAGAAGAGGTCGATAAGAAAGACCCCGGCTAAAAGAAAGACTGATGTTGCAAAGACAGCTTTAGAAAAATTCGTTTTAGTGCCAAACGAGGAACTTACTCTGGTGACAAGCTCTAAGAAAAAGCTTACGAAAAGGACTGGAGATCCAAGCCAGACGTGTACATTAGGCCCAGGATCAGAAAGATACACCGATGAAGGAACGACAGCCATGGAAACTGACAACCCAGAAGAGAGGGTGCTTGCCCCAGCCACTCCACTGAAATCGTCCCGGAGCACGAGAACTCGATCTAGCAAGGCCATCTCGTTTCCCGACCTCTCTGAACCGAAAAATGAGTTTGTATTCTCTACTCCCATGTCAAAGGTTCCAAAGAAAGAGAAAGGTACGTTTATTTATATTCAAAGCACAGTTTTCATCTTGCTCAAAGTCTTCAGCTTAAGATTCTGTTGTTTAAATCACAATTTGATTCAAGACCGTAATTATTTCTCCTAAAAATGATTAGTATTTACAGGGAATTCCTCCCCCCCCATAAAGAAAACACGCCTTATCTTTAAATAGTAAAATGTAGAGATTTTATGTTTCAAATTTTATTCTCAGATTCAGGAATTTTCTTATTCACTGTGACTATTGAAGCCTTAGAATTCCCTTGACATGGGTTTAATCTTCTAGGATAGTATCATTTCTCTTCATTCTGCCCAGACATAAGTGACTTAATTTCTCCCCAGATAGAATCAGCTTTTTTTTAAAAGATTTTATTTATTTATTTAACACACAGAGATTACAAATAGGCAGAGAGGGAGACAGAGAGAGAGAGAGGGAAAAGCAGGTTCCCTGCTGAGCAGAGAGCCCGATGTGGGGCTTGATCCCAGGACCCTGGGATCATGACCTGAGCCAAAGGCAGAGGCTTTAACCCACTGAGCCACCCAGGCACCCCTAGAATCGGCATTTTTAATCTAAGTGCCACTGTGTTTAGCTCGTGTTCCAGCAGATATCACCACCTCAAATTGTTTTAAAGGGAAGGAGTAGAATTTTATTGAATAGGATACAGAAACTATTTCAGTGCCTCTTCGCTGTTGCCCTTAAATTGGCCCGACTTCGCATCTAGCCTCCCTCATTGCCCTGATGAGCTCACAGCTGTATCACTGGGCTGGTATAGCACACACCTTCCTTCCCAGCAGGGGCGACGTGTCTTCCCAAAGGGTGAGAATATCTTATTCTTTATCTGTGCTATTAGGATTTGGAGGGGGGATGTTTCAGTGAAGTGGCCAATTAGGAGGAAGGGTCTAAAAGGTGATGATGATGAAGGAAATATTGAGACACTGGTGTAGCTGAAAAGAACCTGTTAGGGTCGTTCTTGGCAAATGTGATAAAAATGGTTAGGTGTGCAAAATGTAGTCGTTCACTTAAGGCCTAAGATTGGAATTTCAGCAAAGCAGCTCAGGGACTCATAAGTAAAGTATGTGACTTTGTTGTATTTATTTAAACCTTTCAGAACTATTGAATATACTTCTAAAAGCATTAGTGAACATCCTGTAAAGTTAGTTGCCTCATGACTTGAGGAAGACCACTAGAAATGTAAGCTGCTAAAAAATATTCAGACTGAAAATTTTCTGTATTCAGCATTCACTCTGCAAACACCTGTATAAATGTGCTGGATTCTGCAGTCATTCGATTTAGTTACATAGCCTGAGCCTAGGGAGGGACCCTGCGCCATCAGATGGATCGTTTGTTTTACAAAGTAACTTGTAGTTGCAGGAGGTCCGCCTTCCTGCCCCCTACCCCAGTTTGTTAAAAATAGATCTTTGATTTTGTAGTGCTGTAGGATTCAGTTTTTCACAGCATGAGGAAAGGGAAGTCACGGCCATGCTCTCCATGGAGCCAAATGCAGTGACAGGAGTATCTGAATTGAGCTCACTTGACTAAGCTGCTAGATCAGATAAATTTTAAATGAAATGTCATAGGGTGAGTAGAAGGTCATTAACACAATCCTTTTTCATGCTTTCCTTGTGACTTAGAAAAGTGTAGCAGACACACAAATTGTGTTAGTAAGTGTCGCTAGCATCTCTGATCTTCGTCGTCTTTACGTATTTGGTGTCTATATGCCCGTGGACTAGTTTTACTTGTTTCTGGAGTAAAATACGTGCCAGCCGTGGAAGATGAGAAATCCCGTGTCTGCGGTCATCAGCAGGACCGATAAGCAGCGGTCCGTTTCCTTCCAGCTGTGTGTCTGGGGACGTACTCTGCTGCTTCTCCCGCCTCACTTCAGGAACATTTTCTGATCCTCTCGAATACTCTTCAGAACCGGGTGGGTGTTCCTGAGTCTGTGTGGCTCGTGGCTGCCCCACATCTCCCGGAGGGCCGCACACGCTTGTACGCTCTCCTGTTACCTACTGGAACTGTTGTCAGGTTCTCTCGCATTAAAAATAGGCACCTTGTCCCGGTAGAAGTGGTGAGAAATTGGGGACTGAGCTCTCTCGTTCCTGCCACTCAGTAGCTGGGCAGCCGGTCCTTTCCCTTTGCCACATCGGGCTTCTCACTTGGACCACAAAGGGGACAGCGCCAGCCCCGCAGCCTCTGGCCACTAAGCCATCACCAGCATCCAGGGCCGCCTGCCTCTCTCGCCCTCCTGCTGGAGTCCGCCCGGCTCCCCTGCCCGGCCTCGGCGTGTCCTGCCAGCAACCCCAGAGGGCAGGAGGCACCGCGGAGCGGGCACGTATTCTCATAAGACGGGAAGGCGGTCAAAGAAACAGCCGTCTCAGAGTCTAGTTCAGGGTGTTTTGCCGGTCACAAGAACGGGAAGCTTTGCCGTCTCTGTGGATTTGGTCTACTTTCTGCTACTCAGCGGCAGATCGTGCGGAGGGGCCTGCCGTGGGCCGGAGGCCGCGCCGGGGTCGGTGTCTGTCAGGACTCTGCTGCGGCGCAGTGAAGTGTCGCTGCTCTTCCTCCTGCCCCAGTGCGGGGAGGTCGAGGCTCAGGGAGCCGGAGCCCCCGCGCCGCGCAGGATACGCAGTGGCGTCCCGGAGCCCGCGGGCTGCCTGGAGTCGACGCGGCCGCGGACCAGTGCCTTCCTGGCGCCGAAGCCGGCACTCGGGAGCGCCCTTGAGAAGCGTCAAGAAGTGGGGGAGGAATGGACATGGCCAGCAAGGATCACAAAGTCTTGTTGGGCTTAGGAGAAGCACATGTGGGAGAAGCGGGGGAGGCCGGACATTTTTGCCCCGGAGTGGAGGGGTCCGCGTTGCCTTACTTGCTCCGTTGACGTGTAGGGGGAGTCGCGGGGAGGAGTGCGAGGGGTCCGAGAAGCCAGAGCGGCTGTTGTTCCCGGTGGCCCGGAGAGGAAAGACAGCGTGTTTTTATTCCCTAGAAGGAACCTAACAGCTTTCTTTTTAACGGCCGAAGGGCAGTCACACCAGGCCGCCCCTTCCCCGCTAGTAGCAGAGCGGACTTCGATTTCCGACCTCGCCTCGGCATTTTCTTGTAAGCATCATGTGCTTTAAAAGCAGAATTGGACGTCTTAGAGAAGTCTTGATTGTCTGATGGTCTCCCTGGGACTAGACTTGGAGAATTTTATTTCCGGACTTAAGTTCTTGAAGTAGTAACGTCCTAACAAATGCCGACATCGCTGGAGCACTCCCCGCGCGCCGTCCCGCTGCTCGGATGCGCTCGTCTTCGCGGTGACGTCCTGGGTCCCGTCACTGATGGCATTTTACAGAAACTGAGGCACAGAGGGGTTTAACTGATTTGCCGCCTGCAGAAGCTAGGACTAGCCGGCGGCAGGCAGCCTCACCGGCTGCTTCCACAAGCACAGGGCTGCTTGCCCTGAGTCCGGAGACCCCGTGGCGAGAACAAAATCTGAGATGAAGTCTGTGATGTTTTTAGTTACATACTTTGAACCAGTTCTTAATTCAGCCATTTTTCTTTGTCTTTGAAGTATCTTCCTATCAGCCGGTTCTTCCACATTCAGTACTTTCTCTGCTGCTTTTTTCCTTTACAACGTGGACTTTCTTCCGTTGTTGCTTTGACCCAAGCAACTACCTCTGAAGGAGCCGGAAGGAAAGAAGTTTGGAGTATTCTTTGAAGACACAATTACTTCTGTAAACTAAAACCTTGTCTCTGGAATAGGTGGGCTTACGAAGCAAACTAGCTTAGCTTATGTACAAGATTGATGCTTCCCTTCCTAAGAATGTTTGAGGAGCAGTAAAGATTAGAAGTTGGGGTGTCTGGGTGGCTTGGTGAGTTAAGCCATTGCCTTCGGGTCAGGTCATGATCCCAGGATCCTGGGATCGAGTCCTGCATCGGGCTCCAGCAGGGAGCCTGCTTCTCCCTCTGCCTCTGCCCGCCTCTCTGCCTGCCTGTGCTCTCTCTGGCAAATAATAAAATCTTTAAAAAAATAATAATAAAATCTTTAAAAAAAAAAAAAGATTTGAACTAGTTGACTGATACAGTTCTGAGTATTATAGGTTTTATTTTTCTACTGTAGCATTTAGTTTGAGGCATTAGATGTTCCTGAATGTTGGGTTTGCCCCATTGTTCTTGTCCTCCTGGTGCGGCCACTGTGTTCAGATGCTCGTGTCTTCCTACCGTGTGTTGTTTGTTCCAGGCTTTAAAAAAACCATCATTAACTGAGCTGGATATAGATGGGTGCGGGTACAGTGTGTGTTCTTTTCTCCCTGCCTTGCTTTAGGGAAGAAAATAGAGGCTCCGGCACAGCTGCAAGAATTAGTTTCAGATTTATCTTCTCGGTTTGTCTTCTCGCCTCCTGCATTAAGGACCAGGCAGAAAACCACCTCTAACACATCCAGAGCGGGAGATGAACTGGTAAGAAGTGCAGTTTATTCATATGCTTATTTAAACATGCTCTGTACTCCGTATCGGCCATGTTTCCTAAACAAACCTCTGGTGAAAGCACAGATTTTTAGGCCAAAAGCCCCAGATCCTTGTCTGCACTTCTGTGGGCTGCCCTGAGGGTACAGTATGTCACCGATGGTGTGTTCCTGGCAGCTGCGGTTTAGATTACCCATTAGGGGAAAGGCTTCTAGCTTTCAGTGTCACCTCAGAAGGATCCGGATGTATTTATCTAGATTAGAGGTCTGAGGTCCCTGAACTCCCGGGGTATCACGCACACCCCACACTTGGAGAGAGCGTGCTTCAGAGGTGACTATACCACCTGATTGCACATAACCCTAAAAATCAAAATAGCTCTAGGGCTGAGTGGGAGACAGACCCATATTTTAACATTAATCTTAAACATTTCTTGAACTATCTACTATGAGCCGGTTACTGTTGAAGGACAAAGACTTGCACAGAAATCACTTGGGCAGATTCCTGGTCTTGCAGGAGCTCAGTTTAATTGGGGAGGCTGAAGCACGTAATTGTTTCCCGGTGTGGTGGGGATCATTTATGCTCAAAGAACCCTATCGACGGAAGGCAAAAGGCACCACTAGAAGAGAAAACTGGATCGCAGAGGCACAGAGGCCTGGCAGTACGCGGGGGTGGGGCACTGCTTACAGACGGGTGAAGAGCACATTGAAGGAGGGAGGCCGTGAATTCTAGGGAGGAAAACTAGTCTCTGGTGGCCTGTTCCCTTACGAGATGACGAGAGCCTGGATGTGGACGGAGGCAGTAGGGACAGGAGGGCACAGACAAGGACGTGTTCCACGTGAAACACGCGGGCCTTGGAGAGGAACCGGATGTGTGGGGATAGGGCCCTGGATGGCCCTCGATGACCAGAGTTCCTACTAAAGATAAAAGGGGTGCATTTGGGACTTGTGGCGTCTGAATTCACCAGCCCTGTTTGGCCATATTCCTTGACTCAGGATAGAATTAATCCAACGCGGATTTTAAGTATTTACTTGCGACTTATCTTCTTAAATTTTTAACGCGTAGAAAGATAATGCTCCGTCAGAAACCGTGGGAAGGCCAAAAGTGAAAACAACCAAGACATCAAAGACAAGACAAACAAGCAGGTATGACCTTTTAGATGCTGTAATTTTTATCCAGAGTCATAAGTTAGAGAAATGAAACTCTTCAGGGAGCGGTCATTCTCAGGGGCATTTGTGCACACTGGCTCGTGGTGATGGCTGGGTCTCCCTACATAGCAGTGAAAGCCCATCCATCCTTTTTAAAGAAGGTTCGAGAGGGCAGTTCCGTGCCTGTTGGGACTTTGTTTTGGCAGTGGGTGGGGGAAGGCAGTGCGAGGTTTCAACCTTTCCTTAGTAAATGTAGATAATTACTAATAAAAATAATTGTAACTTAAAATTCTTGCACTTATTCTACTAGTAACAATAAAACTTCCATGTGTGGAGAAATTGAAATTTCTCTTGGTATATTGACACTTAAGCATGATTGAATTTCATAAAAGTACCAAGTAAATCCACTCGACCACCCTTTAAAAACGGACTTCATGAGACCTTGGAGGCCATATGAGACCAAAACTCGTAACACCGTTGACATGTCATTTGGCTTCGTGTATATTTGTGGGAAACGTTCCTATGACAAAAATGTGCACGAACTTGCCAGTTGCTGGCATGTGAGAGCTGATTCTCACGCACCTGACGGGCCTGCTGGGCTCTCAGTCCGCTGACATGGGAAGACTTTATACAGCCTCCAGCTCTTCACTTCTAAAGATAAAGCACCAGGAAAGGGTACTGCTCATAGAGGCTTTTTCCTCAGTGTAATTGGGAAATGGATTCTAGTTTATATTATAATGTGTTTATTCTTACCTGAATTATGTTTTGTTTTCCGAAGCAAAGAAGAAGATAATTGGTCACCTCCTCCTGTGAAAATCCGGCTGATTTCTCCTTTGGCAAGCCCAGTGGACGGAGTCCAGATCAAGCCTCGAAAAGCGACAGCAGTGGCGGGAAGAGCTCCGGGAAGGGGCAGGAAGAAGCTGTCTTCCTTTCCAAAGCAAGTTTTACGCAGAAAAATGCTATAATTTTTTTTCAAGTTTTTAATGAACACCAATTTGTAAAATCATCCTAATTGTGTGGACTATTAAAAATCATCTAATTTGGGAGAAAATAATTTGTATAAATTACTGTAAATTTTTGTAAACAGAAGGTCTTCAATAAGTATAATAACTCCATTAAGGAGTGTGATTCTTTTAGTCTGGGCAGTTTTTCTATTTTATATTAAGACTTCATACATTTATATAATATGTAAATATGGCTTATTACTGGAATGTTAAATAAAGTGTATACTTCATGGTAGTTTGTGTCTGTTAGATTTTTGAGAGGGGATTTCTGTTTTAATAATGATTTTATAATGCGAGTAGGCATTGGTCCCATTTTCTTTTGCTACAGTTCAAGGTATTAGACCAGCCTTAAAATGAAGATTGAAGAACTGATTTTTTTTTAAAAGTTGCTATTTTATAATTTATGCACTTTGCTCCTATGGTTGAGATTTCTAATCATAAAATGTACATATATCTATTTTTGCCTGTTACTATGTTGAAATTGAATTATGGGCATGTAATTTTGCCGCATTTTGTAGTTGAACAAATTTTGTATATTCTACCTCAAATGAGTCCTTTTCCAAGCAATGCATTGGTTAAATACAATGTTGTCATTTCTTGTTCAGCAAGCTTAAAGGCTCTTTACCTTTATGGTCTCTTCATTTTTCAGAGACTATTATCCAGATTAGAGTGACCGGTTCACTGCTCACTAGCCTCTTGGAAAGGTTTGAGAGGAAGGGAAATGTCGAACAAATCTGTCTCATGGTTGCTCGGTGCACCTCGTGTGTGCCTAGTCTCGCTACAATAAGTCTGAACAAATTTTATTATATTCTTGCTGTGAAGGAGCTTGCTATAGAAAAAAAAAAAAATCACAGAAATCCCTTAATATTCAGGTTTGAAAACTGACGCATTTTCGTAGGACCTCAGGCACAGACTATTGAGGACGGGGATCGAGTGTGAGGTGGGAAGGGAAAAGAAACAAGACACTTGTCTGCAGTACGACTGTGCAATTCAGTGGAGACGCTTGATGTAGCCTGGGAAACTCCTCCCGAAGTTAGTGCTGTGAAATAATTTATAACAGGTCATCGGATAGTGTGTAACGAATGGACCATTAATAATTGATTGTCTAGAAACAGACTGCTTGTGTTGGCTAAGCTTGTAATGTGTTAGTATGAAGCAGAAGCACTGTGCTTTCCACCTTATTTTTCTACCAAATCAAAACCACCAGAGCTGGGAAAATGACGACCCCTCTGCCGAGTACTGATGGTGTGCGGGTGGCTGTGCGCGTGCGGCCTTTCAGTCAGGTTAGTGATGAATGCGATGCCGCCTGGTTGAGACTCTGACTAGATCTTGCATTTTATTCCTTGTTCTAATGATCGTTATCAAACGTGTATTCAAGCTGCTTGTCATTGATGGAACATTAAACTTCTTTAAATGAACTTGTTAAACGAGTAATTTAACGATCGCAACATAATTAGTGAACACGTAACCTCATTCCTTTGCACAAGTAGCTCAATAAAAAAATAATTGATGAGAGAAACGTACTGCAAGTTAGTTTTTTCAAACCAGTGTGAGTTGGTGAATACAGATGCATGCTCTTTTTAACAAATGTCCTTTTCCTCCCAACTGCCCCTTCAGCTGTGTTGCCACTGCAATGTAGGGTAAAAGAGAAGGGATACTTGTCCTGGGACCCCGTAGAAACCTCTGATTACCAAGACATTAGTTACAAGTTTTACGATAATTGACTGCTGTGGATCAAACGCAGTCCTGGAGAAACGGTGCATAACAGTTTGCAGTTTCGTTACGTAAGTAATTGGTGACGGAACGTACCACAGTGGTGAGGCAAACAGCTCCCAGAGATGGATCAGGTCTAGTTCATTCTGCCTGGCTCGGTCATGAAGATTCTGGAGATGGAGGCATTTCACATGACCCAGGGGCCAAGTGAGATTCGGACAAGGATATTCCAGATGGAATGACGAGCAAGGGCTGTGTCGGTCCCGAATGGCATACAGGGAGCGTAATGGAGACCATACGTGAGGTCTTCCTTCCCATTTGGACCTTGTTCAACCTGATGCTCTCCTCACTGGTCCATTAGTATTCAAGATTGCTTTGCACGTTTTCCGTCAGTGTCTGTGATTTCTACTCCCTAGCATTCATCTGTATCACAGCCAGGTGACTTGTCACAGGATAGCTTTCTACGCCTAACTGGACAACTTCAAGTGCAGGGGCTCATGGGGGCTTCTACAGAGGCACGGCTTTTCAGGCCCCCGACTGATAAAAATAAAGGATTTTGTATGCAATTTAATGTCTTAGCCAAGAAGGAGGAAATAGTCATTTTATAACCTAACCCGTCATAAGGCTAAAGGTAGTCCAGGGGTATTTTTCACTGGCCTTTAATACTGTTAGAGTAACTACAAGTTTTGAACAGGATGTAGAAAGTAGGCACCTTAGTTCCATGGCTTTTAGGACCCCTCATCAAACAGATGGCATTTGATCATATTCCACCACCAGTTTGGGCTAGCTTATACTGGAACAGTAGCAAGGAGGAAAGTGGGCCAACTCAAGAGGTGACAAGGGTGGATGGTTCTGGGCAACTGGTGCCCCTCGGGAGTGGGGAACCCTGACTCCTTGACTTCCAGTCTTTATGCTCATGGTGGGGTCGGAGCACCAGCTTGGTGAGACTGACTGTGTTTGAAGATACAGCATTTTCTTAGGAGCCCTTGAAGTCAGATGAGCTTGGAGTCAAGACTTGACTTTCTCACTCACCCACTATGTGACCTTGAAGGTTTTAAGCTCTCTGAGCCTTGGTTTCCTTCCATACAAAATGGAGATGTTGTTAACTTAACGAGGCTTACTATCACAAAATTAGATGAAATAATTGTTAATCAACACAGTGCCTGACAAGTAGTCTTGATATTAGCCTCTATAATTTTTTCTTATTTGAGAGAGACCAAGACGATATTGGGGGGCTGGGGGGTATGCAGAGAGAGTCAAGCAGACTCTGCACTGAGCGCTAAGCTCAGTCTCACGCACCAAGATCAATCCTGTAACACCAAGATCATGACCAGAGCCAAAACCAAGAGTCAGACACCCAACTGGCTGAGCCACCTAGGTGCCCCTTTACAATCTTTTATATATGGTTTCATTGAGACAGTTCACCTACTATAGGGTTCTCTCACTTAAAGTGTACAATTCTGTGATTTCTAGTATATTCACAGATTGGTGCTGCGAGAAATAATGCTGCTATAGACACTCGTGTGTAAGCTTTTGTGTGGGCACATGTTTTTATTCTTGGGTTTACACCCAGGCATGGAATTGCTGAGTCATACAGTAACTAGTTTCATCACTGGAGGAACTGACTTTTCCAAAGCCAGCTGTACTGTCTTGTGCTCCCCACAGCCAGTGCACAAGGGTTCCACTTTCTCCAATCCAATCTAGCTATGTGACTATCCTAGCCTTTCTGGGTGTGACATGGTACCTTGTGGTTTTGAATTGCAGTTTCCTGATGACTAAGGATGTCAAGTATCTTTTCATATTGTTGTCCATGAGTGTATCCTCCTCAAATGTCTCTTCAGATCTCTTACTCATTTTTAAATTGGATTATCTTTTTACATGGAGCTGTTCTTCTGGATACAATTCCTTATCAGATAATATGATTTGCAAATTTTCTCTCATTCTGAGGGCTGTCTTTTCACTTTCTTGATGGTGTCCTTTGAAGCACAATCATTTCTAATTTTGATGAAGTCTTGCTTTTTTTTGCTTTTGGAATTCATGCTTTCGGTGTCATTAGACTGTCCAATCCAAGATCATGACTATTTACTCCAATGTTTTCTTCTGTACTGAAATCTCTTACATTTAGGACTTTGTTCCATTTTTTTATAAAAAAATTTATTTTTTTGAGATAGAAGCACCCAAGCAGGGGGAGTGGCAGAGGCAGAGGGAGAAGCAGACTCCGCACTAATCAGGGAGCCCAGTGCAGGCTCAATCCCAGGATTCCGGGATCATGACCTGAGCTGAAGGCAGATGCTTAATTGACTGAGCCACCCAAGGGTCCCTCGTTGGTCCATTTGGTGTTAATTTTTGCATAAGGTATGAGGCAAGGGTCCAAGTTCATTGCTTTTGCATGTAGCTCTCAAGTTTTTCCAGGACCACTTCTTGCAAAAGCTATTCTTTCCCCATTTTTGGCAGTCTTGTTGAAAATCAGTTGACCATGGAGGCCTGGGATGATTCTATATGCCTATCGCTGTGCCCATATCATGCTGCCTTGGTCACTGTTTGGTTTGTACTAAGTTGTGAGATTGGGAATTGTGAATCTTACTTTGTTCTATTTCAAGATGGTTTTGGCTCTTCTGGGTGCCTTCCAGTTCCATGGAAATTTTACTATCAGCTTGTCAATTTCTACAGAGAATCAGGTAGGATTCTGATAGAGATTTCACTGAATTTGTATGTCAGCTTGATGAGTTACCATCTTAACAATGCTAAGTCTTCTCATCTATTAACCTGGGGTCTTTCCAATTTTTAGATCATCTTTAGTTTCACTCAACAATGTTTTGTAGTATTCAGAAGATATGTTTTGTACTTCTTTTGTTAAGTATTCCCAAGTATTTTGTTCCTTTTGACACTACTAGAAATGAAATTTTTCCATTTCATTCTTAAACTCTTCCTTTCAAGTGTATAGAATTGATTTTTATGTATTGATCTTGTATTTTTAAACCTTACTGAACTAATTTATTCGTTCTAATAGTTTTTTTGGAGAGTTCCTTAGGATTTTCTTTAAACATGGTTTCCTTTGGTTCCATGTGCTTATAATGCTCACAGTCTGGCATCTGGTCACTGATAGATAATTTCTGTTGCCTGCCGTTTTCCCAATATATGGGTCTTACTCTCCTGTTTCTTTGCATGCCTCATCATTTTTTAATGGAAACCTGACACGAGATAATATGGTGTAGCAAATCTGGGAACTGATTCTCCCACCCCCCGTATGTAGCTTGTTACTGTGGCTTATTTGTTGGGTGACTGGTTGGACTATTGTAGCACAGTCCATCCCTCACCTCAGGAGGGCACAGCTTTGGGTATGCCCTGGACACCCTGGGTGACACTGGTTTGGGTTGGGCTCATTCCTCTCTTGACATCAAATTGTTCGACTCCACGGATTGCGGCTGACTGCTTTGTTGTCAGCAATTCCTGGAGGCATAAATTACTCTGCTAACTAATGCAATCAAATTCAGGTTCCTTTAAAAGGAACAGTCTCTGAGAACACTGACTGATATTTTTCAGGACTCCAGGGGGGTCCATCCAGCTACGGTGTTTCCCAGCCACCCCCATCCCCTCCTTGCCCCCGCAACTTCTGCAAACTAGAGGGCCTATAATTTAGTCCTTATCAAAACAGACCTCTCCCAATTCCCTTCCATCATGACTTCCGTTCTTGAGTGTGCCCTTAGGATCCAGCTTCTCTAAGAGGGCAAATGAAGTCCGTGACTTTGAGAGGACATGAGCTGCTATCCCCCTGGGCAGGATGTCTACACCTTGGCTCCAGACTTGGCGGTGGGGACAATGGCAAGTTGCTGTTTTAGAAGCCCAGCACTTGTTGACTGTGGAACAGCTGCTCGAGATCCTCTCAGCTTCTCTATCCTGGCGTGGACCCACCACCTCGGGGACTGGGCAAGGACGGCCAATGCCCTAGTGTTCTCAGCGGGCTGATCCAAAGTAGAGCCTCTGTAGCACACCGGGTACAAGAAGGAGTCCCACCTTCACCAAGTCTCTCCCAGGACTTAGCCTCAGCAGCATGCAGATGGGGGTAGGATGTGAAATGCTGAGATCCTGCTCTTGCCAAGAAGAAAGCCCTCCACCTGCAATCTGGGGAGAGAGGCAGCCTTGTGGTGGGGGCTCCAGTAGTCTGGGGGAGTCTCTGCCTGGCTGAGCTGGCGGGAGAGAGGAAGGGAATGGGCTGGTTTCAGATACCAGACTCCCCTTTCTTCATAACTATGCTACACTTCCTTGAACAGATGTTTTGTCATTGGCCATCTGCCCTGAGGACCGTTTCCAGGGTCCTGAAATGGTTGTTTTTCCTTTTTCATGAAACAGGGAAGCTCTAGTAGTCATTGCTGTTAGCATAGCTGGATGTTAGGCTGGTCTCAGAAAATTAACATCACTAGAGATGATGATGAATAACTGGTAAGTGCCCATCTTAATTCCTTAGGAGGTATGTATCAAGACTTGCCAAACAACTTGGATGACACAAACTACAATGATGAACTCTGAATTTGTAATTTGACTATAGAGAGAGAAGAACTCTGGGAGCAAATGTGTGATTTCCATGCATTCCGGGACCACCACAACCATACAAGACCCTAAGAACCCAGAACATAGGAAGACATTTATTTTTGACCTGGCATATTGGTCTCATGATGGATTTCAAAAGGACCAAGATGGTGTGTTGATTTCAGCTGATCCTAGCAGTCAATTTGCAAGCCAGGTAACTCGCTTCAAAACACAACTTCAAAGGAAAGGTGGTTTGTTTTGTTTTCTTTTTTTAAATGAAGTATTAATGGTAGAACAGTATAATTTTTTAATGCAAGCATGCTCTGGTATATACTTCCATTTGAGAGTTTGATTTTAAATTTTTTCCTTTTTCATGCTAAACATGAGGTCCCAAAGTACAGCTATTGCCTAAATAATTTTTAGGAACTCAATCAGTTGAATTACCATATGTTGTCATATTTTGAACAAGAAGTGTCAGTCAACTCAATTATATCTTGCCTCTCTGAAATAAGAAAATAAGCAATATTTGTGATATACTCAGCATTTGAGAATTCTTGTTTTACCAAGTATTTCACATGTGCCAAACATTATTCCCTCCTGGGGAGTTAGATAGGCAAGTGCTTTCGAAATGTTACATGTTCTGGGATAAGAACATGGGATGTGATGGGGTAACAATGGAGAGGAGGTCATTTCAATCTGGACAAAGCTCATGGAGTTTCTAGGATCTGGGTGTGTGTAGTTTCCATCAAATTTGGAAAAGTCTCAACCATCATTTTTTTCAAATATCCTTTACCCTGACCCACCTTCTGTGATTCCAACCAGGCTTGTCCACAGGTCACTGAGGCTCTGTTCATTTCCCCTAATCTTCTCTCTCTACTCTTGTCTGCCTATTTGTCTTTCAAACTCAGCTGAAAGCTCACAGCTTTTATTAAACCACTCCCGAAAACTCCCCCTGTCGAATACTTCTGTCCTCAAAAACTCCCTAAAAGGATCTCATGGACCCTGGAATGCTCTTGAGAACTGCTATCCCAGAGTAATCAATTAAAAAAAAATCAAATTAAATTTTGTAACTAGTCAGTCAATTGTGGGGAAATGGGATTAGGAAGCGCTCCATCCAAAACACAGCAGGAAAAGAGGGGGAAAGTAAAAAGGAGATGGGAGGAGTAGAACACAAATAGTGAGCAGGTAAACTCAATGCCAGCCACATCACTTATTACAGCAAATGTAAATAGACGTTTCAATTACAAGTCAGGAATGATTAGATTTCATAAGGAAAATGGGATCCAACTCTGATTAGAGAAACCCCATTTTACATTATCATGTAAAAAGTAAGGAAAACTATAGAGGCCATATTTACATCACATAAAGTAGATTTCACCACAAGAAACACTCCATAATCATAATCAATTTTAAGGAAACATACCATCCTAAATGGGTATGTTCCTAATAATAGAGCTTCAAAGTACATGAAGGAGAAACTGCTAGAAATTGAGGGAGAAACAAACAAATCTACAACTGTCATTAGTGATTTCATCACTCCTCTCTGAGTAATGGATAGAACAAATAACCCGAAATCAGTACTATACAGAAGACCAGACCAACACCATCAGCCTAACTGGCCATTATGTATTAGAGAATTCCATTGCTACCCACCACCCAACCACAGCACCACACATCTTTACAGCTGAACACAAAACTTCCACTACAACAGACCATATTCCAGGTCATAAAACTAGTATCAATATTGTGAGATAACTGAAATCATACAAAGTACATTCTCTGTCCACCAAACTAGAAATTAAAGATACTGGGAAAATCTACAACTATTTGGAAATAGCAGAATTCTAAATAATCCATAGGTTAAGGAATAAACCATAAACAAAATTAGCAAATACTCTGAATAAGAAATTTAGGGGCGCCTGGGTGGCTCAATCGGTTAAGCATCTGCCTTTGGCTTGGGTCATAATCTCGAGGTCCTGGGGACGAGCCCCACATCAGGCTCCCTGCTCAACAGGGAGTCTACTTCTCCCTCTTCCTTTCCTCTCCCCCATACTCTTGCTCTCAAATAAATAAATAAATAAAATCTTAAAAGCAAAAATTTAAAAATTTTTCAAAATTTGTGGGTCATAGCTCAAGGAGAGGCTTAGAGAAATTATATAGCATTAAGTTATTAGAGAAGCACAATCTCAAGTCAACATTCTAGTCTTCCACCTAAGAATTCAGAAAGGAAAGAGCAAATTAAATACAAAGCAAGCAGAGGAAGAAATAAGAAAGCAGTAATTAATGCAAAACAGTAAAATAATAGGAAAACCGATGAAACTCAAAGCTAATTTTCTCAAAAGTTCAATGAAATTGAACCTTTAGCCAAACCAATCAGGAAAAAAGATACAAAATACCAAGATGAGAAATGAGTCATCATGGCAGATTTTAAAGACATGTAAAAAGGAAGGGAATATTATGAAAAACTTATGAAAAACTTATTGCCAATAAATTCAGCAAGTTAGATGAAATGACACATGCCACTGAAGGTCACACAAAAACAGATCATTGAACTAGACTGAAAGGAACTGAATTTATAGTTAAAAACCTCACAAAGAAAACTCTATGTCCAGATGCCTTTGCTGTGAATTCTACTGAAGTAAAATATAATGAGAATTCTTAAAACAAAACAAAACAAAATCCTAGAGCTGACAGAAGAAGGAACATCCATTTTTTGAGGACAATATTACACCAAAACCAGCCAAAGTTTATGAAAACACTACAGGCCAATATCTATCATGAACGTAAACACAAAAATTAACAAAATTTCAGCAAATAGAATGTAAAATATTTTAAACAATACATTTCTATCAAGTAGGACTTTACTGGAATATAAGATTGGCTTAATATTTGAGGATCAATGTAATTCATCATATGATCAGAATCCCGGGGGGCAATATTTGGTCAGATGCAGAAAAAACATTCGACAAAACCCAATCAAAATTAAAACTCTCAGTAAACTTAAAATAGGAGGGAACTTCCTGGAAATAACCTTCCCTGAAATACATAGGTAATATCATATTTGATGCTGAAACACTGAATGTGCTCCCCCTAAGATGGGACAAGGCAAGGAGGACCAATCTCATCATTTCTATACAACATTTACTGCAGGTCCTAGCCAGGGCAAGTAGGTAATAAATAGGAAATTAGTGATATGCAGATTAAAAAACGAATAAGTAAAATATTTTTAGATTACATCATTATCCATGTATCTATCCATGTAGAAATCAATAACAACAAAAAGGGTTACTACAGTTCATAAGGTTGTTTAGCAAAGTCAATATACAAAAATCAATAGTTTTTCTCAATACTAGCAGTGAACAACTAGAGAGTGAAACTTAAAATATTTACAATAACACCAAAAATATGAAATACTTTAAGAATAACTTTAACAAAACATGCAAAAGCTGTTCACTATAAAACATTATTGAAAGGAAGACGGACATGCATTAGAAGACTCAATATTATTAAGAAATCAAAATGAGTGGAGTGCCTGGGTGGCTCAGTGGGTTAAGCCTCTGCCTTTGGCTCAGGTCATGATCCCAGTGTCCTGGGATCGAGCCCCATATTGGGCTCCCTGCTCGGTGGGAAGCCTGCTTCTCCCTCTCTCACTCTCCCTGCTTGTATTCCCTCTCTAGCTATGTCTCTCTCTGTCAAATAAATAAATAAAATCTTTAAAAAAAAAAAAAGAAATCAAAATGAGCAATCAATTCAAAGCAATCCCAACCCAAACCCCAGCAATAAGGTTTTAAAGACTTTTTTTTTTTAAGATTTATTTATTTGACAGAGAGAAATCACAAGTAGACAGAGAGGCAGCCAGAGAGAGAGAGAGAGGGAATCAGGCTCCCTGCTGAGCAGAGAGCCCGATGCAGGACTCGATCCCAGGACCCTGAGATCATGACCTGAGCCGAAGGCAGTGGCTTAATCCACTGAGCCACCCAGGCGCCCAGCAATAAGGTTTTGAAGCAACTGATAAGCTATTTCAATAATTTACATGGAATGGTAAGGGACTTACAATAGCCAGAATTATTATTTTTTGAAGATTTTATTTATTTATTTATTTATTTACTTACTTACTTACTTATTTGAGACTGAGAAAGTGAGGAGGGGAGCAGAGAGAGAGGAACAAGTAGATTCCATACACTGAGCAAAGAGCCCAGCATGGGTTTCCATCCCCTGACCCTGAGATCATGACCTGAGCCAAAATCAAGAGTCAGATGCTCAACTGACTGAGCCACCCAGGCCAAAATTAATTTGAAGGACCATGAAACCTGAATAATTTAAAACCCACTGGAGAGCTTCAGTTATCAACACTGAGTGGTACTGGCTGAAAGATAGAGATAACAGATCAATGGAACAGAAAAAAGTATCCAGAAATCGATCTTCATATATTGTCATATTTTTATGAGGATGCTCTAATGGGTTGAATAGTGTTCCCCCCCAAATCTAGATCCACTCAATACCTTAGAATGTAACCTTATTTGGAAATAAGATATTTGGAGAAGTAATTAGGCCATAGTGGATTACAGTGGACCCAAAATCCAATTCTTCTCTGATGAGGGAAATTTGGACACAAAGACACACGGGGAGAATGCCATGTGACTATGAAGGTAGGTGGAATGATGTAGCTATGAGCCAAGGAATGCCAAGGAATGCTGGGAGTTACCCGAAGCTGGGAAGAAGTAAGGAAGGATTCTTTCCTAGAGCCTTCAGAGAGAGCATGGCCTTGCCAGCACATTGATTTTGGACTTTCAGCCTTTGGAATCATGAGAGAATAATTTTCTGTTGTTTTTAGTCACCTGTTTAGTGGTAATTTATTATGGCAGCCCTAGCAAACTAATACAGGTGACAAACTTCTTCAAAATTAAAGCCTTCAAACAAATGATGCTGGAGATATTAGATATCCATGTAGAAAAGTATGACTTTCTTATTCTTTCCTCACACCATATAAAAATGAATTCAGAATGGATCAGAGACCTAACTGTTAGAGCTAAAATTATACAGCTTCTAAAGGAAAGGAGAAAATGTCTGTGACCTCAGATTTGAAAGATATCATAGGACACAATCTTAAAAAATATTTTTTAAGTTCAAGTATAATTATGATAAGAGAAAATAATAAATGAGACTCATTTGAAAAAAAGCTTTTGCTCTTTAAGACATCCCAGTAAGAGCATGAAAAGGCAAGCTATGAAGAAAGAAAATAGTTACAAGACAGATAAAATATCCAAAATATATAATGAGAACATAAGTAGCAACCTCTTTTACCTCAGCCATAGCAACTTCTTCCTAGGCACATCACCAAAGGCAAGGGGAGCAAGGGCAAAAATGAACTACTGTAACTTCATCAAGATCAAAAGTTTTTGCACAGCAAAGGAAACAGTCAACAAAACCAACAGACAGCTGACAGACTGGGATAAGATATTTGCAAATGACATAGCAGATAAAGGGTTAGTGTCCAAATCTATAAAGAATTCATCAAACTCAACACCCCAAAAATAAATAATCCAATCAAGAAATGGGCAGACAACATGAACAGACATTTCTGCAAGGAAGACATCCAAATGGCCAATAGACACATGAAAAAGTGCTCCACATCACTTGGCATCAGGGAAATACAAATCAAAACTTCAATGAGATACCACCTCACACCAGTCAGAATGGCTAAAATTAACCAGTCGGAAAAGAACAGATGTTGGCGCAGATGTGGAGACAGAGGAACACACCTACACTGTTGGTGGGAATGCAAGTTGGTACGGCCACTCTTGAAAACAGTATGGAGTTTCCTCAATAAGTTGAAAATAGAGCTACCCTACAACCCGGCAATTGCACTACTGGTTATTTACCCCAAAGATACAAATGGGGCATGTGCACCCCAATATTTATAGCAGAAACGTCCATAATAGCCAAACTTATAGAAAGAGCCTAGATGTCCATTGGCAGATGAACAGATAAAGAAGATGTGTTATATATATTCAATGGAATAGGATGCAGCCATCAAAAAATTGAAATCTTGCTGTTTGCAACAATGTGGTTGGGACTAGAAGGTGTTATGCTAAGCAAAATAAGTCAATCAGAGAAAGAAAATTATCATAGGATCTCACTGATATGCAGAATTTGAGAAACAAGGAAGAGGATCATAGGGGAAGAGAGGGAAAAATGAAACAAGACAAACCAGAGAGGGAGACAAACCGTAAGAGACCCTTAATCTCAGGAAAAAAACTGAGGGTTGCTGGGTGTTGGGGGAGATAGAGAGCTGGGTGATGGACACTGAGGAGGGTATGTGGTATACTGAATGCTGTGAATTGGGTAAGACTGATGAATCACAGACCTGTACACCCAAAACAAATAATACTTATATGTTAATATGTATATATAAAATGAATTTTTATAACTTAATATTAAAAAAACAAGTCAATTATCATATGGTTTCACTTATTTGTGGATCATAACAAATAGCATGGAGGACATGGGGAGTTAGAGAGGGAAGGGAGTTGGGGGAAATTGGAAGGGGAGGTGAACCATGAGAGACTATGGACTCTGAAAAACAATCTGAGGGGTTTGAAGGGGCAGGGGGTGGGTGGGAGGTTGGGGGAACCAGGTGGTGGGTATTATAGAGGGCACAGATTGCATGGAGCACTGAGTGTGGTGCAAAAATAATGAATACTGTTATGCTGAAAATAAATAAAAAATAAATTAATTAATTTTAAATAAACAAGTCAGTTTTTAAAGGGAAAATAATTGATCAGAGACTTTGTTAAAGTAGATACCAAAAAACAATGAAAAAGTGTCATACTTTATTACTTGTTAGCAAAATGCAAGTTAATACCACAATGAGATAATACTATGCATCCATGAGAATGACAAAAATTAAAAACTGACAATATGAAAGGTTGACAGGCATGTGGAGCAACTGGAACTCTAATGTGGTACTTACGGCAGTGCAAAAATGTTGAGTTATCTTGGAAAAGTAAGCTCTTTAAAAGACATAAATACATTTGACCATACAACCTAGCAGTTCCAAGAGAAATAAAACATATGCTCTCACAAAAAAAAAAAAAAAATTGGCAAGTGTCCTTTGCAACTTTATATATAATAGTCTCAAACTAGAAACTCACATTGATAAAGGTAAGAGGGTCAGAGATGCAGTGGGGAAACAGACCTCAGGCACAGCAACCCTCACATAAGAAGGAAAAATCACGGTGCAGAAATTCTCCCCACGGATTGAAAGGATGGAGTCCTGCCATGGGTATGCCTAGCCCTGGGTACCTGAATGGTGAGAATGGGCCCCCCTAACACGTGGCCTTGAAAATCAGCAGGCCTTAACTCTGGGAGAACCTGAGAGCTCTAAGAAACTGAGACTCCATTGTTAAAGGTCCAGCACACAATTTGAGACACTGCACAGCAGCAGGAGTTCGAAAAACACTGTATGCAAAGGTATATTGATTAGTTTTAGGTAATGTGCCAGAGGGTTAGGGATCTGTAGGAATTTTATCCAGGAACAAGGATGCTGGTCGGTGCCATTTTTCTTGCTGTCCTTCAGCCTAGCTGGCCGAATGCTTGCAGAAGCCAGTTCTGATGCTTTCTGTCTACCTTGTTAGCACTGTTTGCCCTGACCCAGCGTTCCCCAGACTGCCGCTACTACAGGCAATCCCTCCAAAGCGGCTCTCTCCCCACCACAACCAGCAGGCAGCTTTGGCTTGGATTGGAACCTCTCCAAAGTGGTTCCTACCCCAGTGGGGGTAAGCAGCCAGCCAACCAGCACATTGATACAACTACAGCCAGGCCTATTAGTCATCCATGCCAGAATGGGCCCTAACTCACAGTGCACCCACAGCAGCCAGTCTCAATAAGAAGGTACATGCAGCCCACAACAACAGCCTCCCTAGACCATGTGATTCCACTAACTGAGGCAGACTGTGCTGCTGGGCCCTACAGGACACCTTTTATATAAAGCCACTACTTTCAAGACCAGGAGACATGGATGACCTACCTAATAAACAAAAACAAACACAAAGGATAAGACAAAATGAGAACACAGACAAATATGTTCAAATTGAAGAATGAGACAAAATCTCAGGGAAAAAAAACTAAATGAAATGGAGATAAACAATCCACCTGATAAAGAGTTCAAAGTAATGGTCCTAAAGATGCTTACCAAACTCAGGAGAACAGATGAACACAAGGAGAATGTTAAAAAAAGAGATAGAAAGTATTTTAAAAATCAATCATAGCTGAGTAATACAATAACTTAAATGAAAAAGACACTAGGAGGAATCAACAGCAGAGGAGAGGATGCAGAAGAACAGATCAGCAATCTGGAAGACAGGGTGCTAGAATACCCTGAACAGCAATTATTTAAGAAAAAAAGAAATTTTATTTTTTATTTTTTTTAAGATTTTATTTATTTGACAGAGAGAGAGTGATCATAAGTAGGCAGAGAGGCAGGCAGAGAGAGAGGGAGAAGCAGGCTCCCTGCTGAGCAGAAAGCCTGATGCGGGGCTCCATCCCAGGACCCTGAGCTTAAGGCAGAGGCTTAACTCACTGAGCCACCCAGGTGCCCCAAGAAAAAAAGAATTTTTAAAAATGTGCATAGGTTGTGAGTCCTCTGGAACAAATCCAGTATACTAACATTTGCATTATTGGGGTCCTGGAAAGAGGAAAGAGAAAGTTTCAAAAAAAAAAAAAACTTATCTGAAGAAATAATAGCTAAAAACTTCCCTAACTCTTGGGAAGAAAAGAGACATACAGGTCCAGGAAGCCCCAAACAAGAGGAACCCAAGGAGGTCCACATCAAGACATTTAATAACTAAAATGCCAAAAATTAATAATAAAGAATCTAAATAATAGCAAAAAGAAAGCAAAATGTTTTATACAAGGGAAATCCCAAAAGGTTATCAGCTTGTTTTTCAGAAGAAACTGCAAGCCAGAAGTGAATGGAGTGATACATTCAAAATGCAGAAAAGAAAACCTACAATCAAGAATACTCTACCTGGCAAGATCATCATTTAAAACCGAAGGAGAGAGAGTTTTCCAGAGAAAAATTAAAAATGAAAAAAAGTTGATCAGCACCTAACCAGCCTTACAAGAAATGTTAAAAAGACTTAGTGGAAAAGGAAACACCATAAATAGGAGAAAATTATGAAGGGAAAAGTTTCATTGGTAAAAGCAAATATATAATAAAGGCATTAGATCAATTACTTATAAAGCCAGTATAAAAGTTAAAAGAACAGAAGTCGTTAAATCATCTATATTTTTAAAAATCAGTTAAGGAAACACAAAATTTTAAAAATGCAAAATAGAGTATTGTGTACATAAAACATATGGGGAAGAATTTTAAATTGTAGGGCTTTTAGAATGTGCTTAAAGATAAGCAACCATCAACTTAATATAGACGGCTATATATATCAAATATTACATGTAATTCTCATGTAGCCACAACAAAATCCTATCACAGATACACAAAACTAAAGAAAAAGGAATCCAAACATAACACTAAGGAAAGATATCAAACCACAAGAAAAGAGAACAAGCAAGGAACAGAGAAGAATTAGGAAACAATGGCCAAAATAACAAGAAGCACATACCAATCAATAATTACTTTAAATGTAAATGGACTAAATGCTCCAATCAAAAGATACAGGGTGACTAGATCGGTGGAAAAAAAAAAAATGTATATGCTGACTACAAGGGACTCCACTGTAGACCCAGACACACCAACTGAGCACTTTTTGCTTTCAGTCACAAAGTGGGAAAAAATATTCCATGCAAATGGAAGTGGGGGGGGGGGGGAAGCAGGGTAACAATGTTTCTATCAGACAAAATAGACTATTTTTTTTAAGTTATATTTATTTTAGAGACAGACTGAGCACACGCAAGCAAGGGATGGGGCAGAGACTAGGAGAGAATCCTTTAAGCAGACTCCCTGCTGAGCACAGAGCCCTACTCAGGAACCAGGTTATGACCTTGAGATCATAACCTGAGCTGAAATCAAGAGTTGGGGATGCTCAACCAACTGAGCCACCTAGTCTGGTGCCCCAGACAAAATAGTCAAAGACTTTGTTTTAAAGACTTAAAGACTTAAAAGTCTTTAAAACAAGAGACAAAGAAGGGCATTACATGATGATAAAGCAAACAATGCAACAAGAGGATAGAACAACTGTAAATCTCTCTACATCCAATATAGGAGGACCTGACCAATATTAAGAGACATAAAGGGAGAAACTGACAGTAATACAATAATAGAAGGGGACTTAACACCCCACTCATGTCAGTGAACAAATCACTCAGAAAACCAACAAGGAAATAGTGACTTTGAATGACAAGTGTGACCAAAGGGACTTAACAGCTACATTCAGAACATTTCATCCTCAAGCAGCAGAAAACACATTCTTCTCGAGTGTACACAGAACATTCTCCAGGATAAATTTTATGCTAGGCCACAAAAGAAACCTCAATAATCTTAGGGAGTTTGAAATCATATCACACATCTTTTCTTTTCAAAGAAAGGGGAAGCAGACTCCCCCCGAGCAGGGAGTCTGATGTGGGACTCGGTCCCAGGACCTTGAGATCATGACCTGAGCCAAAGGCGGACATCTAACCTCTGAGCCACCCAGATGTCCTTAAGTATCTTTTCTGACCATAATGGTGTGAAAGTAGAAATCAAGTACAAGGATAAAACCAGCAAAAACACCAACAAGTGGATGCTAAACAACAGGCTACTAATCAACCAGCAGGTCAATGAAGACATCAGAGAGGAAAGCAAAAGATACATGGAGACAAATGAGAATGGACACACAAGGGTCAAAATCTTTGGGGTGCAGCAAAAGCAGTACTAAGAGGAAAATTTAAGTGACACAGGTCTACCTCAATGAACAAGAAAAATATTAAATAAACAACCTAACCTTACTCCTACAGGAATTAGAAAAAGAACAAATAAAAGCCAAATTTAGTAGGAGGAGGAAATAATAAAGATTAGAACCAAAATAAATGAAATAGAGACTTAAAAAACAGAAAATAACTATGAAGCTGAGAGCTGGTTCTTTGAAAAGATAGGCAAAATAGATCTTTAGCTACACTCATCAAGAAAAAGGAGACAGGACTCAAATACATAAAATCAGAAAGAGAGACATTACAACAGACACCACAGAAATATAAAGGATTATAAGAGAAAATTACAAGAAATTATAAACCAACAAATTGGAAAGCCTGTAAGAAATGAACAAATCTGTAGAAATATATGACCTTCCAGACTGAATCAGAAAGAAATAAAAAATCTGAACAGACCAACCACTAGTAACACAATTGAATTCATAATCAAAGAACTCCCAAGAAAGAAAAGTGTACAACCAAATGGCTTCCCAGGTGAACTCTACCAAATATCTAGAGAAGAGTTAATATCCATTCTCCTTAAATTATAAATACACACAGATCAAAGGCATAGAGTAAAGAGTCAGAAATGAACCCCTGCTTATATGATCACTTAATCTATGAAAAAGGAGGCAAGACTATAAAATGGGGAAAACACAATCTCTTCAGTAAATGGCATGGAGAAATGGGGCAGCTACTTGGAAAAGAATGAAGCTGAACCACTTTATTAAACCACACAGGAAAATTAAATTGATATTAAATTAAATTAAGTTAAATTGATGTGTAGTTAAAGACCTAAAAGTGATAACTGAATCTATAAAAATTCTAAAAGAAAACATAGGCAATAGACTCTTAGACAATGGTTTTAACAATATTTTTATGGATCTGTCCCTTCAGACAAGGGAACCAAAGCAAAAACAAACAATTGGAACTAATCAAACTAAAAAGCTTTTGCACAGCAAAGGAAACCATCAAGAAAATGGAAAATCAACCTACATAGATCAGTAAAACAGACAGAAAGCCCAGAAATAAGCCCATGTGTATATGACCAAAAATCTATGACAAAGGAGCCAAAAAACGGCAATGGAAAAAGGACAGTGTTTTCAGTAAATGGTGTTGGGGAAATTGGACAGCCACACGCAGAAGAATGAAACTGAACCCCTACCTCACACCAGTCACAAAAATTAACTTGAAATGTATCAAAAACTTGAACATAAGGGCTGAAACCATAAGACTTCTAGAAGAAAACATAGGTGGTAAGCTTCTACACATCAGTCTTGACAATAATGCTTTGGATTTGACACCAAAACCTAAAGTAAATAAGTAGAACTATATCAAAACAAAACAAAAACACCTTGTATACAATAAGGAAATCATCAATAAAATGAAAAGGAAACATATGAAATAGGGAAAAAATTTGCATATCATGTATCTGGTAAGGGGTTAATATCTAAAATAGATGAAGAAGTCATACAAAAAACAAAACCCAAAACAAAACACACACAAAAAACAATCCAATTTAAAAACGGGCAGAGGAAATGAATAGACAGTTTTTCCAAAGAAGATATGAAAATAGCCAACTGGTACATAAAAAGATACTCAACATCATTCAACACCTGGGAAATGCAAATCAAAACCATGATGAGACATCCCCTCTTACCAGTTAGAATGGCTTTGATCAAAAAGACTAATTCTGCTGATCATTTCACAATATATACAAATATCAAATCATTATGCTATTCAACTGAATCTAATTTAATATTATATGCCAATTATACTTCAATTTTTTAAAGATTGTATTTATTTATTTGAGAGAGAGAGAGAGAGAGAGAGAGAGAAAGGAGGATAGAGAGGGAGAGGGAGAAGCAGGCTCCCTGCTGAGCAGAGAGCCCGATGTGGGGCTTGATCCCAAGACCGAGATCATGACCCAAGCCAAAGGCAGACGCTTAACCGACTAACCCGCCCAGGCATCCACATTTTAACTTTGTTTTTAAATATTTATCTATTTTAGAGAGAGAGAAAGAACATGTGCACATGAGTGGGAGGAGGGGCAGAGGGAGAGAATCTCAAACAGATTCCTCCATTGAGCTCCGAGCCCGTGTGGGGCTCAATCCCACAACACAACGAGATCATGACCTCAGCTAAAACCAAGAGTCAGACCCTTAGCCCACTGTGCCAGATTCCCCACATCCCAATTTTTAAAAAGATAGTTTTAAAATACTGCAAGAATCGTGCTGTACAGAACCTTGATTGGCCCATTTTCCTCATCCCCAGATGAGGATGACCAATTAGCTTTTGTCGACCACCTATTATGATAATTGCCAAATAACTGTTCCATGTACTATAGTATAGGAAAATGTTTCATGTAGTTGACCATAGGATGGAGAGTAGGAAGAAATTAGAAATGTAAGTCTAAATCCAAAACTAGTTATTTTACTAAACTTAGTAAGCACTCCTTAGGTTTAGCTAATAGCGCCCAAGGTAGAGTTGATATCCTTTATGTGAATACGTTTTTCTGAGAAAAGTACAGTCACGATGTTTTCAGAAACCACTGGTCAGATTCTACATTTTAGGCCAGAAGCTCCCCTAACCCTTCTAGGGCAATAATTTTTATGGCTTTCTTATGAGAAATGAGCAGTATGGGAAGACTGGTTACTGTCTGTGGTATATATATAAACCATACCATGGTGATATGTGCATCTTTCCCAGAAGTAAAAATTATAGAGATGATACAAATGGATCTATAATGGGGGTGCCTGGGTGGCTTAGTCAGTTAAGTGTCTGCCTTTGGCTCAGGTCATGATCCCAGGGTCCTGGGTTCGAGCCCTGCGTCGGGTTCTCTGCTTGGCAGGAAGTCTGTTTCTCCCTCTCCCTCTGCTGCTCCCCCTGCTTGTGATCGCTCTCTCTTTTTCAAATAAATAAATAAAAATCTTTTAAAAATGTACCTATTGTAATTAGGGATCGTGTAAAGATTCTTTACTATTTTATTGATATGGGAGACCAGAGAAAAATGTACTCAGACAAGGGAATATTGTTGGCTTTGACCATGACCCAGATACTGAAAGAGCCAGACCAATTCCTCTCTTCCAAGAAGTTGCGGGCACAGGCATCTGTGCCTCCCACTTAAAAGTGGGGAGGGGGGGTACAAATATGTACATGTGCTTATTGTAGAAATGCTCCAGATCTTCTGGGTCTTGTGGCAAAAAGAAAGAAAAAGAAAAGAAAAGAAAAAAAAGAGTTCACCAGCCGAGGACTAAAATTAGTGCAGTCATTTTGTGATGTTATTGTTTGTGGAGTAAAAAACAATGAGACGGTAGAAGATGCTTTCACTGGTCTCTGTCCCCTGGTTCCTTGCAACTGATGTCTAATTGCTGGATTTTAAAGACTGAGCCAGGCTAGGTTTGTACTAGGCTTTTTTGACACCAGCCCGGTGAAGATCCATAGTGATCAGTGCCTTCCAAATAGCCAACTCCCTTTTTGGTCTCCAGCTTTATGCCGCTGGTTCTAAGACAGCATCGGAGTCTTCTGTCAAACACGCAGCTACCTGGGTAGCTCAGTGGGTTAAAGCCTCTGCTTCGGCTCAGGTCATGATCCCAGGGTCCTGGCATTGAGACTCACATCAGGCTCTCTGCTCCACAAGGAGCCTGCTTCCATCTCTCTCTCTCTCTCTCTCTCTGCCTGCCTCTCTGCCTACTTGTGACCTCTGTCTGTCAAATAAATAAAATCTTAAAAAAACAAACACAGCATGGTACTAAGCAAGTTATCAAAACCAGAATATTTATTATGTTAAGGGTATTGTGAAAAGCCCGTGCTGAACGCGGTGTCTGTGATCTTCTTTCCAGACAGATGTTTTCCGTGATCTCGGCCGGGGAATTCTGGACAGCGCATGGCAAGGCTATAATACCACCCTCCTAGCCTATGGCCAAACTGGCTCTGGGAAAAGCTACTCCATGGTTGGGTTTGGTGCAAACAAAGGTATCATTCCAAAGGTGTGCGAGGAGCTCTTTCAAGCAATTGAGAAGAAGGAGGGAAATGAAGACTACCAGGTACACGTGATCCGAAAATCCCTTCTTTGAGGAATTTCATTTTTCATTTTGGAAATTTCTGACTCCAAACAATCAGCATCTCTATTTCAGGATAATGTTAATTTTCCATACCCAAGTCTTCCCAGGATTGCAAGATCAGGTTGCCGCTAACTAGAATGTTGACCTTTTCTGGTTCTATGGAGGCAAACCCAAGGCAGTAATTTTGAAAAGCACTTTGAGTATCCCAGCCGCAGACGTCTTAGAAGCTAATACTCACGAGGGATTCTTGCTGAGGCTGATCCAACAAGACCCTCACTGACTCGCCTGTGGTTTCCTTTGCTCCGCCTCTTCTACCAAGGCTGTGGGTGTGTGCTCATTTTCATTTCTTTCTTTTCTTTTCTTTTTTTTCTTTTTCTTTTTTTTTTTTTTAAGTAGGCTCCACGCCCATGGAGCCTGATGCCGGGGTCAAACCTGAGATCAAGACCTGACCTGAGACCAAGAGTCAGATACTTAACCAACTGAGCCACCCAGGCGCCCCTGTGGCATCCTGTTTTTTCACGGAGAGCATTCTTTCTCTCTCCGAAACTGAATTATAGGACTTTAAAGAACATGGTCTTCTTCTCCATGTATCACCTGCTTTCCTGCAGTTCCTTTTTTCTCCTGTTTGTTGGCTCTCTCATATTGGAGGCTTTCTTTGTCTGCTAACAGTGGTTTAAAGCATGTGACACCCACGCTCGTTGGAAGCTCTGGGGACATGAGAGGTGACGGAAGACCCGCCACCGGGAGACAAAAGACAAGACTGCCAGAAGGTGGTGGCAAATATCAGTATCTTAAGACCTTTTCTCTAGGCTGGGGCCATTCCAACTCCTCCAGCCTCCCACTTAAGGGGAGTTGGCTGGTCCAGAAATATTCCAGAAGCACAGTAGGGTAAAGACTGGTCTTTTTCTCTACAATGTTCAGATTGGGGGTGAGCAATAAAGAATGACATTTTTCTGTTGCCAATCGAGACCGAAACACACACACACACGCAGGGTCGTATATAGTTTTAACCTATATTAAGAACTTTTCCATAGCATCAAAGTTATGTGAGAATTGCTTATTGCATGTGAATCAGAACTTGCTATATTTGCAAATGATTTTATTTACTCGTCTGAGAGAGAGAGAGCACAAGCAAGAGGAATAGCAGACAGAGGGAGAAGCAGACCCCCCACTGAGCAGGGAGCCAGATGTGGGTCTTGTCAATCCCAAGACCCTGGGATCATGACCAGAGCCAAAGGCAGAGGCTTAACCCACTGAGCCACCCGGGGCCCCAAGCATTACTATATTCAATATTAGCTTCTTCCTTTGTTGGAAATTAATGTTGTTCCTATATGACTTTCTTCCCCAAAGATGAGGTTCCAGAGGAGATTAACTCTATGTTCTTTTCTATACAGGTTACGTTCAGTATGTTGGAAATTTACAACGAGCAGGTAACGGTGATTCTATTCTCTGGCACACACACCTGTGGGACTCTGCAGCATAACACCTATGGAGCCTCCCCTCCCCCACCCTAAGATAAAGTCACAACCCTGTAGCCTGGCATGGACTACAGCCCTCACTTCCCTCTCCCGCGCTACCTCTTGCCCCTTTCTCCACTCACTCTGTGCTTCCGCCACATAAATGTCTTCCTCTCCGGAACATGTCATTCTTTCCAACATCTACCCTTCTCTGACCCTAGAATTCTTCCCCTACCCCTACCAGTCGACCTCAGTCGGCATGGGGGGCAGAGGAGATGGCAAACTTTGTGTTCAAGGACCAGATGGTGTCTGCTGAAACTGTCCACCTCTGTTCCCTAAGCAAATGGAGTATGGCGGGGTCCCAGTGGGGGGCCGTTCTTGGACGCTGAAACTGGAATGACACGTAATTTTTGATGTGGAGCCGAGAGCCAATGGTCAAGAAAGAATTCTTGAGCTTCCTTTGGTGCAAAGAGGTGCTTTCGATAGAGCAGGGGACAGGACTCGAGGGGGGAAAGAGCTGCCCCAGGGCTATGAGGAGTGACCGATCATGGACTTCTCTCAGTGGGGGGTTAAGGAACTTGTGCGTGTTAGAAGCAAGGCTTCCAGGACCTTGGAGGGCTAGTTAGTGTTAAGATAAAGTTGCTTTTAGTCTTTAAAGAAACATCAACATGAAGGCGGCCAGTTGGCCAGTCGTGAGTTCCTTGGGGAATGCCTCACTCAGCAACTTGGGCTCCAGGTTTAAGAAAATTTAATTTCCACTGCATTTCTCCTGCCTTTGTTCGTCCCATCAATTTGCACATGTCACACAATATTTTTCTTGTGACTTTTTTCAGTCACTTAAAAATGTGGAAAATGTTCTTATGTCAAGGATCCGACAAAAACAGGTGGCCAGCTGAACGTAGTCCCCAGGCCATGTTTTGTTTGTCCCTGGGGTGGCTGGAAAGGGCATGACCTCAGACCCTACTTCTCTCATTGACTGGCCATTGACTTTGGAAAATCACTTTCTCTCAGTTGTCTCATTCATAGAGAATGTAAAATAAGACATTACACATCAAGGTGACCTGTTTTCAATTTCTAACACAGAGCTTAGAAAATGCCAGATATTCGCTGCCCTTACCCCTTGATCATATAATACTGTGAAATTTTATTTGCCTATTTGGGTCTCCGGAACAGATCGTGTCCTTGTGAAGACCTTTCTATAGGAAATGCCCTCTCAATACTCAATACGCTTGTAGGTTTAGAATGGGTGCTCCGAATATTTACTGAGTGGACGAATTGACAAAGGCATCTAAAACTGTAACTTTCTCATAGAAGACCGTAACCTAATTGTTTTTGTGTAACCCCAAGCACCATCCAAAGCCTTGCACTTCATCATTCTGAAGTAAATACTGTGAAAGGAATAGATCTGTCAGTGTTTTTCTCTTTATATTAAGGAAAGAAAGTACCCATTTTGTTTCTTACACTCTTTCATGAGTCAGTTATTACCACTGAAGTCTGATAGTAAATGCAAATGAGTTCTTTTAAAAAAAAAGTTTTAAAATTCCAATTAGTTAACATGCAGGGTCATATTAGTTTCGGGTGTACAATATAGCAATTCAGCACGTCCCTACATCACCCGGGGCTCATCACAACAGGTGCACTCCTCAGTCCCCCTCTCCTTGATTCACCCATCCCCTGCCCCCACCCACCTCCCCTCTGGTAACCAACAGTTTGTTCTCTAGAGTTAAGAGTCTGTTTCTTGGCTTCTCTCTCTTTGTTTTCCCTTTGCTCATCTGTTTTGTTTCTTAAATGCCACAAGAGTGAAATCATGTGATATTTGTCCTTCTCTGAAGGGCTATTTCACTTAGCATAATAGTCTCTACCTCCATCCATGTCATTGCAAATAGGGAGATTTCATTCTTTTTTATGGCTGAGTAATGTTCCTGTATGTGTGTGTGTGTGTCTGTACCCATTCATCAGTCAATGGACACTTGGGGTTTCCCTAATTTGGCTATTGTAGATAATGCTGCTATAAACCCTCATGTGCGTGTTTCCTTTTTATTAGTGTTTTTGTTTTCATTGGGTAAATCCCAGTAGTGCAATTGTTGGATCATAGGGTAGTTCTATTTTTAACTTTTGAGGAATCTCCATACAGCCTTCCACAGTGGCTTACCCAACAGGGTAAGAGGGTTCCCCTTCTCCACATCCTTGCCAATATCTGTTGTTTCTTATATTGTTGATTTTAGCCATTCTGACAGGTGTGTGGTGGTATCTCAATGTGGTTTTGGCATTTCCTTGATGATGAGTGATGTTGAGCATTTTTTCATGTGTCTGTTGCCATCTGAATATCTTCTTTGGAGAAATGGCTGTTCATGTCTTCTGAACTTTAAAAAATTGGATTATTCATTTTTGAGTGTTGAGTTTTATAAGTTCTTTATATACTTTGGATAATAACACTTTTAAATGTCTTCTCCCATTCACTAGGTTGCCTTTAAATTTTATTGTTTCCTTTGCTGTGCAGAACTTTTTATTCTGATGAAGTCCCAATAATCTCTTTTTGCTTTTGTTTCCTTTGCTACAGGTGACATATCTAGAGAGAAGTTGCTGTGGCCTAGGTCAAAGAGGTTACTGTCTGTATTTTTCTCTAAGATTCTTACAGTTTCCTGTCTCACATTTATGTCTTTAATCCATTTTGAATTTATTTTTGTGTATCATGTAAGAAAGTGGTCCAGTTTCATTCTTCTGCGTATTTTTGTTCAATTTTCCCAAAATTATTTGTTGAAGAAACTTTTTCCCACTGGATATTCTTTCCTGCTTTGTTGAAGATAAATTAACCATATAGTCTCTGGTTCCCAAAGGGTTTTTCTGTTAAGGTCACCAATTAAGTTTCTATTTCTTTCAAGTTGCTAAGGCTTGGAAGACAGTGTGGCTCCTTTATCTCATACCAATAACTTTGGGAAGACAATTTCCTTTGTTACTCAGTTCTGGTAGTCATCTTACTGTGGTCTCCGTACTGATATCTGTTTATGATGATAATCTGTCTGGAATTCTGTTTCCTCATCTTTAAAATAAGAACACTGGACATCCTAAGAATCTTTCCTTTCCTCATATTCCTTGACTCTCTGGTATATTCCCATTAGGTACTTCAACAGTCAATTAAAATGAAGTTTATTATGTACTTCTAATGTTTCGGACATCATCCTAGACTCTGAGGATGAGTTCATCCTTGGACTTAATTCCCACCATAGAGGAGTCTGGCGGGAGCTATAACACTTTACAGACAGTGATGCATTACATGTGCTCCGTGAATGGCGAGGAGCAAGGGGCAGAGAGGAGGGAGTGCATGACTACGTGGGATGTTTAACAGCAATGGTCAATGGTCAATGCTGGGCTTGGACTGGACTTTGAGAAATGTGTAGGGAGGTTGAAGGCACAGACAGGGGCATTTTAGGCAGGATTAGTTGTAACTAGTCAAAAAATACATCAAAGTTCATGGTGGTTAAAGGAAGAGTCAGTACCCTGTTTGCCAGATTTGGATATATGGTGCGGTCATCAGGAGATGAAGCTGAAGATAGGCTCTGCCAAAAGTAAAGGGCCTTTGTCCTGGCAATAGTGGAGAATCTTTGGAGGATTTTAGAGGGAAATCAGATAATCAGATTGGGCTCTGGAAGAGTTCTCTAGAAGCAGATTGGAGTTGGATTTGAAGGTGTACCAAATAGAGTCAGAGTTCAAGAATTCCCAGGAAAGCCCAGGTGAGTAAGGAAGGTCTTGTGATAATCACCAATTTTGATCTCCAGACATACATGAAAGGTCCCGGCACCAGGATCCACCCCCATCTCTGGGTGCTCATACTTCCACTCCATCCAGACAAATCTACTTGTTTTTTTTTTCTAATAAGACTTACTCAGTCCTATCTTAGATGTTCCTTCCAACAAGTTGTATGTTAGAGGAAAATTTTCCTAGCTACACCAGAAATGATCTCCATTTGGATGTCTCCTTATCCCTGGCACCTTATGTCCACTGTCTTAGTTTGGCTTGTCCGAACTTCAATCTGTGATCTTTCCCTGGCTCTAGGATGAAAAGCCATAGAATATCGGAGTTGGGGAAGATCTCAGAGATAACTTAATTCACCCCTTCCTATTATGAACACTCGGAAAGTAAGAGATTTTTCCAAAGTTTTATCAGGTTAGAGGCAGAGCCAGGACTGAGAACTGGGGTCTTAGACATCTCTGTACCATGTAATACCACCCTTCTGGGGCCTTTGGCTCCACCACAATCCCACAGTAGAACCTACTTAGCCTTGTTAGAAGTGGCTTTTCTTGGGTGAGAGACAACATGGGCTTTCACCCAAAGCCATGGTCTCTGTGTGACATCTCACCAGTCTCCAATAATAAGATCTGAAGAATCACCCATATTCTCCTAACATTATTTGTTAGCCTAGCTCTGGCTACACTGTTCTGTCAAAATTCATTCACTGAGTGACTCTTCTACATTGGGAACCAGGTCAAGATCTACAAGTAAAAGGCCCTGGTCCCACCCAAAGGGAGTTCACAGGCTTGTTGAAGTGCTTTAGGTACAAGAAAATACTAGAACTGAGTTTTTTTTTAAAAAATTCTGCTTATTACAACAGGTTTCCCTCCTGTTGGCCATTCCCCTATCTCTGACTTACCTAAATTATGAACTTGTGTAGTGCCTACAGAAATTTAACATTTTTTCATTCATGTAGTAAGTTTTTATTGAGCACTAAATATATTCTAGGCAGAGGTGTAACCATGAAGTAAATAGAAATCCCTGTCTTCCTGAAGTTTACTTTATTTATTCTCTTTTTCCACAGATAAGAGACTTGCTGTCTAGAACCAAGAAACCTGGAGGACTAAAAGTGAGGGAAGACCAACAGCTGGGCTTTTATGTGGATGGCCTGAAGTCAGTGCCCTGTGAGAACTATGCACAGATTGAAAGACTGATGGAACAAGGGACAAAAGTAAGGACCACAGCATCGACCAACATGAATGCCAGCAGCAGCCGGTCTCACATGGTTGTCACCATTCAGTTCAAGCAGGTGAGACTCACGGGAAGGCTGCTGTCCCAGGTTCCCACCAAGCGTGGTCCATGGGAAGGGTTCCCAGTGGCATGAAGAGTTGGTGAGTATTATGGAATCCTTTCAGATTTGGCCTATGGATTAAGGTGGCTACGGCCAACCATGGGCTTTAGGGTCAGAAAGAGAAGTGAGGGACTTTCTATTTTCCTACCTGCCCATATCCCCATTCCACACAGGTTCCCCAGGATGATGAAAACCAGCTTCCAGATCCATGAGCCTAGAGAACCACCAGATGCTGACCAACCCTTCTGATACTTGGAAGTAGCAAAATAAGGTCTTTGAAACTAGCTAATCCATGTAACTCTCCACTAAGTAGAATTTTTTACAAACCTGAGCATATGTTTTTTCCTCCTTACTTCTTGTTAGATATCAGAGAGTAAACTCTACATCATCAGCAGTTTGATTCAGAAATGCTTATTTTCAAAACCTGGGTAAACATTACAGTTAGCTATGATTTCACCACCTCTGTTTCCTAAGCCACAGTCCTAATACATAGGTAGAATGGTGATAAATGAAGATTACCCTGTTCTAACCAGGAATAGTGGGAAAATACTGGACTGTATCTCTTTGTTCACCGGCTTTGAAACTTCAGGAAATCACTTACTCATTTTTAGTCTCAGTTTACTATTCTGTAAAATGAGACGAATAGCTATCCTACGGGAGTGCTGGGAAGCCTAGAGAAGTACCTGCATTTTAAAGAACTTTGAAGAATAACTGGGAAGATGGTAGAGAGGACTCTGAGCTCACCTCCGCCCACTGACACACAGAGACAACCACTCTGCATAATCCAGCTAACTCTGGAAACGACCTGAAGACCAGCAGAACAGCTCTTTCACAGCTAAAGACATAATGAGAAGCCCACATTGAGAAGGGTAGGAGGGGCAGAGATCTAGTTGGAAACTAATCCCCAGGCACAGCGACCCTCAAAGAAGAAGGATATCTTAGGCACTAGGTATTTCTTGAGGAGCCAGGGTATCAAGCTTTAATGAGGCACCCCCTGCTCTGGAGATCGGCACCAGAAAGACAAGCCTGATAATATCAGTCTTTGAAAAGTAGTGGACTCAACTCTAGGAGAGGTGGAGGAGGGCTATAAGAAACTGAGAGTCCATTCCCAAAGGGCTCTATCATGCACTGTGAGACCCAGCACAGAAGCAGTAGTCTAGGAAGTGCCTGAGTTATACATGAAGAAGATTTAGTGACTATTTTGGGGGGCATGTGCCAGAAGATCAAGGATGGTAGGAGCTTTCTCAAGGAACAAGAGTACTGGAAGGTACAGTTTTTCTTGAGCTCCTTCTGCCTAGCTGGTCCATCCTTGAGGGAGCCAAAATCAAGAGTCAGACACTGAACTGACTGAGCCACCCTGGTGTCCCTCTACCAAACATTTAAAGAAGTGTTTAAAATATCCTTTTCAAACTATCCCCAAAAATAGAAGAGGAAAGAAAGCTTCCAAACTCACACTATGAGGTCAGCATTATCCTGATGCAAAACAAAACAAACAAAACAAATTACAGATCAATATTCCTGATGAACACAGATGCAAAAATCTTCAACAAACAAATTCAATCATACATTAAAAAGTATCATTCCCCCACAAATCCAGTGGGATTTATTGCAGGGATGCAAGGATAATTAACCAATTAATTAAATAACCAATCAATGAGAAGCACCACATTAACAAAATGAAGGATAAAAATTATATGATTATCTTAATAGACACAGAAAAAAAGCCTTTGACAAAACATGTATTCATGATGAAAAAACTCTCAATAAAGTGGGTTGAAAGGGAACATTTCAATGTACATAATAAAGTCCATATATACCAAACCCAAAACCAGCATCATACTCAATGGTGAAAAACTAAAGGCTTTTCCTCTAAGATCAGGAACAAGGCAAGGATATCCATTCTTGTCACTTTTATTCAACAAGTACTGGAAGTCCTAGTCAAAGCAATCAGATGATCAGACATGAAAAGGAATAAAAGGCATCTAATTAAGGAAGAAATAAAATTTCCATTATTTGCAGGTAAAGTGATATTACACATAGAATACTCTAAAGATTACCAAAACACTATTAGAATAAATGAAATCAATAAAGCCTCAGGATACAAAATTAATACACAAAAATCTATAGATTCTTTTTTTCTATACATTAATAATTAACTAGCAGAAGGAAAAATTAAGAGAACAATTCCACTTACAATTCTATCAGAAAGAATAAAATACCCAGGAGTAAATTAAACTCCTCTGGGGGCGCCTGGGTGGCTCAGTGGGTTAAGCCTCTGCCTTCGGCTCAGGTCATGATCTCAGAGTCCTGGGATCGAGCTTCGCATCGGGCTCTCTGCTCAGCAGGGAGCCTGCTTCCCCCTCTTTCTCTGCCTGCCTCTCTGCCTACTTGTGATCTTTCTCTCTGTCAAATAAATAAATAAAATCTTAAAAAAAAAAAGAAAGAAATGTCCTCTGAAAACTCTAAGACATTGATAAAAGAAATTGAAGATGCAAATAAATGGAAAGACATTCCATGCCCCTGGGTTGGAAGAACAAATATTGTTAAATCATCTATACTAAAATCCAAAGTGAGCTACAGATTCAACACAATCCCCATCAAAATACCAATACTATTTTTTTATAGAGCAAATAATCCTAAAATTTGTATGGAACCACAAAAGACTCCAAATAGCCAAAGCAATCTTAAAAGGAATAGAGCTGGAGTAATTGCAATCCTACATTCTAACCTACACTACAAAGCTATAGTAATCAGGACAGTATGGTACTGGCACAAAAACAGACACATAGATCAATGGAACAGAATAGAGAGCCCAGAAATAAACCCACACATTTATGGTCAATTAATCTATAACAAAGGAGGCAAGAATATATGATGGGAGAAACAACAATCTCTTCAATAAATAGTAGTGGGAAAACTAGCCAGCTACGTGCAAAATAACGAAACTGGACCACTTTCTAACACTGTACATGATAATAAATTCAAAATGGATTAAAGACCTAAAAGTGATTACTGAATCTACATAAAGAAAAAATAAAACATAGGGAGTCAATGTTCAGACGACAGTCTTACTGATATTTTTCTGGATATATCTCCTCAGACAAGGGAAACAAAAGCAAAAATAAACAGTTGGGACTACATCGAAATAAAAAAGCTTTTGCACAGCAAAGGATCCCATCAACAAAATGGAAAGCAACATTCAGAATGGGAGAAGATATTTGTGAACGGCGTAACCGACAAGGGGTTAGTATCCAAAAATACAAAAAGAATTTATACAAATCAACATCAAAGTAAAAACAAAAAACAGTCTGGCTTGAAAACTGTTCAGAGGATCCGAATAGACATTGTTCCAAAGAAGACTGATACAGATACAGGAAAAGAGGCTCCACATCAGTCATCACCAGGGAAATGCAAATCAAAATCACAATATGAAATATCAACTCCCGCCGGTCAGAACGGCTAAAATCAAGAAACCACAAGTGTTGGCGAGGATGTGGAGAAAGGGAAATGTCTGTGCCCTGCTGGTGGGAATGCCGACTAGAGTAGCCATTGTGGAAAACGGTGTGGAGGTCCTCCAAAAAATTAAAAATAGAAAGACCATGTCCATCCAGTAATTCCACTGTTGAATACTTGCCCAAAGAAAATGACAAAACTATTTGAAAAAGATACATGTATCTCTGTATTTACTGCAGCACCACTTAACCAGAACCAAGACACAGAAACAACCTGAGTGTTCATTGATACCATATGGTATATATACTCAATAGAATATTACCTCCCTTTAATAAAAGAATGAAATCATGCCTTTCAGGACAACATGCATGGACCTAGAGGGTGTTAGGCTACGGGAAATAAGTCAGACACAGAAAAAAAATACCATGTGACTTCACTTGTATATGGAGTCTTAAAACACAAGACAAATGAGCAAAGAGACACAGATAGAAACAGTCTCATAAATACAGAGAGCAGGTGGTTGCCAGTGGGGAGGCTTTGGAGGGATAGGTGAAGAGGTGAAGGGGATTAAGAGGTACAAACTTCCAGGTATAGAAGAAGTAAGTCACAAGGATGAAAAGTGCAGCATAGAGAATGCAGTCAGTAATATTGTAATGACATTGTATAGAGACAGACGATAACTCCACTCATCACGGTGAGCATTTTGTAACATATATAATTGTCAAATCACTATGTTGTATACTGGAAACTAATGGCATGTCCCATGTCACCTGTGCTTTGATTAAAAGTAAAAAAAAAAAAAAAAAAAATGGGAGCCCCCAGGTGGCTCAGCTGGTGAAACACCTGACTCCTGGTTTCAGCTCAGGTCGTGATCTCAAGGTTGTGAGATCCAGCCCCGTGTGGGGCACCACACTCAGCAGGGAGTCTGCTTAAGATTCTCCCTCTCTCTCTCTCTGCCCCTCCCACCTCTCTCATGAGTGCACACTTTCTCAGATAAATACATCCTTTTTTTTTTTTTAAGATTTTATTTATTTATTTGACAGACGGAGATCACAAGTAGGCAGAGAAGCAGGCAGAGAGAGAGGAGGAAGCAGGTTCCCTGCTGAGCAGAGAGCCCGATGCCGGGCTCGATCCCAGGACTCTGGGATCATGACCTGAGCCAAAAGCAGAGGCTTTAACCCCCTGAGCCACCCAGGTGCCCCATCCTTTTTTTTTTTTAAGTAAAAAAAAAAAATAATAAAGATTGTCATAAACTTTAAGTACTATTCAGATGATTTTATGTTAGTAACATTCATAGACTTTACATATGGTTTGCCCTTTTTTAACTTGATGTTTTAGAGACAAAGGAAGAAATCCACTGAAAAACATGTATGTAGCGATCTAGCATTACACTCGCTCACTATTGGTGTAATGATATTAACATCTGTTACTGTATGCAGGGCATGACATGGCTAGAACCATTACTTCTCTTATCTGTTACCCTCCTAACACCCAAATAATATGCCATGATCCCTGTTTTCCGATTAAGACAGTTGCAATTCTGAAAAGCTAGTTCTCACAGTCATGTAACCAACAAGGGATCTGTCACATTCTAAAATCCACGTGCTTCTTCCCTCCCTGCATGACCACACTGTCCCGAACAGTTCCTTCTTTTGCAGATTTCCCAGTATTCAAATGTTTGATCACAGAAATACTAGAGCAGTAATTGGGATCTAATATACCACTGGAAATAGCTTTGCAAAATTGAGAAGGAGAAACTGAGACAGATATTTGAGCCTGATGATTTATTAATGTGAAATGTCAAAGAAGACAGCCCTTTTTTTGAGAGAGAGAGAGAGAGAGAGAAGGGTGAGCAGGAGGTGGAGGGGCGGAGGTAGAGAGAGGGAATCTTAAGCAGACTCCTTCACCAGCAGGTAGTCTGACATGGGGCTTAGCTCCCACAACCTTGAGATCATGACCTGAGCTGAAACCAAGAGTCGGTGCTTAACTGGCAGAGCCACCCAGGTACCCAAAGTAGTTTTTTAATTTGTAAATTTTATTATATATTTTTGAGTGTGAAGTACAATTAGGGAAAAAATTTTAATTCCAAGAATTTTTTTATTATGTTATGTTAGTCGCCATACAGGACACCATTAGTTTTTGATGTCATGTTCCATGATTCATTGTTTGGTATAACACCCAGTGCTCCATGCAATCCGTGCCCCCCCCTTAATACCCATCACCGGCCTCACCAGTCCCCCCACCCCCTCTTCTAAAACCCTCAGTTTGTTTTAAAGTGTGAACGAGATGGACTTCATACGTAGCCTGCTACCACTCTAATAGCACGACTTGTGGTGCTTTCCTACAGGTTTTCCTAGACAGACACCTCACCAAGCAGTCCAGTATTAATTTGGTGGATTTAGCAGGAAGTGAAAGGCAGAAATCTTCAGGATCTGAAGGAGACAGACTGAGGGAAGGATCACGAGTTAACTTAAGCTTAACCAATTTAGGAAATGTTATCAGGTAAGTAATTGATGCATGGGTATTTATTTTTGCCGTAAAAATGTCCTCAGAAATTTTTAAAAATCATATTAATCATAGACCTCGGTTCATGACCCACTGTCATCATTGGTTCATACCTGGTCCTCCTATATATTTTATTTTAAACATATTGTTCTTATTGTTGATGTTGTTGTTGTTGTTTAAGATTTTATTTATTTGACAGAGAGAAACACAGTGAGAGACTGAACACAAGCAGGGGGAGCAGGAGAGGGAGAAGCAGGCTTCCTTCCCAGCAGGGAACCTGATGTGCGACTTGATCCCAGGACCCTGGGATCATGACCTGAGCTTAAAGCAGACGCTTAACAACTGAGCCACCCCAGTGCCCCAACGTATTGCCCCAGTGCCCCAACATATTGCTTTTTAATAAAACGAAGAACACCAGTAAGGTCACCACCCAACCCAAGAAAGAGTTGTTATTTCTCTGCTACGCTCTCCTTAGAGGTAGCCACCATCTTGGATTTTGTTTATCCTCTCTCTGTGCCTCACTCCCTTTCTTGTTTTATCACTTCTGACTATTAAGTTTGTGACACTCATTTCAGAAATGTACAAAAAAGGTAAAATATTATAGGTTTTTAGATCTTGTTCTTTTTTAAGTGATCAAAGTATAAATTATGTGAAGTACACCAATCTTAAATGTTCAGTTTGGTGAATTTTTATATGTATATATCTACATGATTACTACCAAGCTCAAGATATAGGACATGCCCAAAGCCCAGAAAGTTCCCTCTTATCCTCCCCCTAGCTTTTACTCCCACCAAAAGAAACTGACCTTTGCTACTAAAAATTGGTTTTGCCTAAAACTATCTTGATTTTCATCTAAATGTGACCATTTATAAGAGGTCACCCACTTTTGCATCTGGCTTATTTCACTAAGGACTGCATCTGTGAGACTAAGCCATGTTTCTCATGTAATGTATTCACTCTTTTTCATTGCTATGTAGGATTCCATAGCAGAAAATATACCACAATTCATTTTATCCCTTCTTCCACTGATGGACATTTCGTTTGTATCCAGGTTTTGACTATTATGAATAATGTTGCTGTGAACATTCTTGTACATACGCTTTGGGGAAAATAATTTCTTATTCTCCTCAAGGATACATCGGGAGTAGAATTGCTGGGATTGGCTTTTGCATCCAACATTATTAACAATAAGTGTCCATGTTATGTGTGGCTTTTGTTAATTTGCCTTCTATTCTGTCACTAAACATTGTGTCTATGAGACTCCCTATGGTAGTAGAAGTTGTTACTTCTTTTTCTTATGATATAGTATTTCATTATGGGTATACGCCATGATTTATTCATTTGTTCTCCTTTTGGTTTGGCATTTCAGTTGTTTCCAGGTTTTGGTTATTTGCTATTATAAACAGTGCTATTATGAACATTCTTGTACAAGTCACTGGGTAACAATATATTAAAGTTTCTCTTGAGTTACAGACAAAGGACTGAAATTGTTGCATTATTTGTAAGGTTGTGTGCAATAGCTGCCTTTTTTTTCCCCAGTACCTAACTTTTGACAGTGGGGACAGATTATTTTCCAAGAGTCTGGGGCAATTTATACTCCCAGCAGCAATGTATAAAATACCCCACTGAGCCACATCTTTTCTAAGACTTAATATTGTCATATTTCTTGATATTTTCTGATTAAATGGTCTACCCATGGTCTGGATATTCCTGGTTATTAGCAAGTTTGAACAGCATTTGGTATGTTTACTGGCAATATGTCTTCTCTCAAATACCTTGCCAGTTACTGTCTTTTTATTGATTTTTAGGCATTTTTTACGTATTTCATATTACTCTTTCCTCAGGTATATAATAAATCTTTTTCCAGCAGGTAGCTTGTCTTTTCACTTTTAGGTATCTGTTGATGAGCAGAAATCATGGTAATGGTTTTTGTTTTGCATTTCTTGTGCCTTGTTAAAGAAGAGTCCAAAAGGTATCTCCCTACGTTTTGCTTAATTTCCTATCCATCTGGAGTTGACGTCTGTGCATAGTTTAAGATAGGCATCCTTTTTGTTATTTTTTCCTCACAGATTACCAATTTTTCCAGTTACATTTGTTGAACAGTTCCTCCTTTCCTTGGTGGATTTCCTGTGCTACCTCTGTCACAGACCAAAATTCTATATATTTTATTTAACTTTTTAATATGTTCAACTGGTCAAAGTCTAAATATTAATAAATGCTTCATCCTCTTCCTGGATAATACAAGGATCTCCAGCCTACATTTGTGATCGTTGTTATGTATGTTAATTCTACTCTTCTTTAACCCCAAAGACATTACTATTTCTATTTTACACAGTGTTCACTCTTTAAATTACTCATGCCTTCTTAAACCTCAGAGATGCTGAGATCAGTTTCCTCCCGGTGGAAGAGCAGTCTATAGAATTTCCTTCAGTGATCACCTGCTGATGGCAAATTCTGGTTTTGTTGAAATGTGTTTATTTCACCTCATGCTTGAAAGGTAATTTTGCTGGGTATATAATTCCAGATGTGCAGTATTTTCTTTCAGCTCATTAAGGCTGCAGTTTCCTGTTTTCTGCTGGTGGTCTAATGGCTATTTCCTTGAAGAAAATCAATCTTTCCCTTTAGCTGCTTATAAGCTCTTTTGTTTTGATGTTCTCCAATTTCATTATGTTGCACCTGAGTGTGAATTTATTTATTCTGCTTGGAATTCCCTGGCTTCCATAGCTCTGTAGATTAGTGACTTTCATCAGGACTGGAAAGCTCTCAGCCAGAACTTCTCATGTACTGTCTGCCCATTTATTTTCTCTCTTCTCTTCTGGAACTTCGATCAGACCATTTAAATCTTCTCACCTGTCCTCCAAGACTCTTAACCTTCCTCGATTGTTTGCCATCTCTGGAGGTCTCTGGGCTGCAATCCAGCTCATCTCTTTTGAACTATCTAGTTCATTAATTCCAGTTATAGCAGTGTCTAACTTGCTGTTAAACCTGTCCATTGTATTTTTCATTTCAGTTACTGTATTTCTTTCTTCCCAGCAGATCATTTTGTTTCTTTCTCCAGTCTTCTAGATTCATTCTATAAATTCCTTGTCACTGTTGGTGGATTGCGTCCCTTCTCCTGCCCGCTCTGGTCAGGGACAACACCGCAGTGTCTGCAGTCCCCTGGAGTGGGGTGGGGACTGGCACATTGACTTATTCACACTTTTTCTGGTGCCTTGTCATACAGGGGTCCTAACTTTATGGGCTCTTCTGAGGGCAGAATGAGAGAAAAGCAAGAAGAGGACTTAACCCCTTTCCCCATTCTGGTCTTTACACTTCTAGCTGGTGCCCTCTTCCTCAGACTGAAACTCTTCTTTATACACAGATTTACAACAGCCTGCAGGTTCCTCCGGTTTTCCTCACAAAATTTAGCATGTCTGCTCCTCAGATCTAGGCTTCCCTGTCTGTCACCATCTCTCTGTCAGGGACATCTCTCTGTCATGAGCTCAGAGAGGGAGCTGGTGGCCCATGTGGGTCGCCATCTTGCTGCAACATCGTCATACAGAAAGTGTCTCAACTAGTGGATATTATTTAGTCATGGCTCAGGTTTATGGGGTGAAAGACAGGATCGGACGGGTGTTTCTGACTTATTCCTGAGGAGACAGATTTCTTCTTGACCTATTTTTTTTTTATCTGTTCTTTTGTATTTCCTTTTTCATTAAGTGCCTTGGCTGACGCCGCCATGGGGAAGAGAGTTTTGCACGTTCCCTACAGAGACTCCGTCCTGACCAAACTTCTCCAGCCAGCTCTGGGCGGAAACAGTAGAACCGCTTTGGTAAAGTGACTTTCTTGCAGCGTGTGAGATTGACTTGGCGGTTGCTGTTGTCGTCACTGTTCCTGTCACAATTACGCTCTGGGTATTGTGATGTCACACTTTGCATATATGTAACACATTCTTCCCTTGCTCGTGACTCCTGGAACTCTTTCTACTGCAATGTTCAAATATTGCTCGTTTTTGTTTTTTATTCATTCTCTCCTGTAGTTTTCAGGTTCTCTACATGGAACATTACTATTATTATCCAGAAGAAACATATGAGTTTTCAAATCACACTGAGACGGTCGTACTATTTTAAATTGGGGGTCATTTCAGGGCAGGACTAGAAGTCTGTCTGATCATGTGTGACCATGTGACACAAGGCAGGTGTTTAAGCTGGAGAGGAGCTGAACTGTGTCACCTTAGCGGAGACTCCAGAGTCTTCCTAATGAATGCTGGCCAAGTGGGTACAATGTAGAATGTGTTAGAATCGGGATTCTCTGCCATTTGGCTCCAGGTGTGGGAAGGAACAAAGCCGGGCCAACTCTGCCTGCCTCCTGCCTGCTGTCCCGGTTGGGAGAGAAATGCTCACTGCTCGGCCGGTTCTATGCACACTGTCCTAAATTCACAGCAGAAGACATCCTTATTCTCTACCACTGAGCCTTGCAGCGTTTAAAAATATTGTAACGTTTTTCTGGCTGTCTATCTGCCCATGGGCCTCAATGGGAACATCCCCCAAGAACCTGGAATTTAAAAAGGGCCCATAAGATGCTCAGAACATTAGACTACAAAGTCAAGTGCAGCAGGTCTGAGCCAGTGTGTGCGAACACTGGTGGACTTGCGGGTCTGTGGGGTAAGGCCCTGACTCAGGCGCTACGATGCTTTAACAGAGGTAGATGTGGTCGGGAGGAGGTTGGACGTTCCTCAAAGAGCACCTGCAAAGCCAACATCCAACCGCTCGGTCCTCTATGCTCCGATCCTATTTCTGGCACAAGTATCTTCACATTTCCTTTGCTTTAGAAATAATCTAAAGTGGATCTACTAACTGTATTCCCTCGACAGTGTTGCTGTGTGTTGGGAATACATGTCCTGTGTTTGTGTCGTGTATCTGAGGTCCGTGAGCTGCCTGTGTGTGTGTGTGTGTGTGTGTGTGTGTGTGTGTGTTGGGGGGTACATGTGAGGTCGACATAGGCTGTAAATGTGGGTCGCGTGTGTTTTCCAAGTTGTAAAGCTCGAGCAATAGTGTAAATCACAAGATATTCTATGAACGTTAGCCACTACAACAGACCCCTCTAAAATCGCTCAGGCTGAGAGGCCGTTCTTTACAGATCGCAGCCATAAGCCCGGCTGACCTCTGCTACGAAGAAACTTTGTCCACACTAAGATACGCGGAAAGGTACGGGTATGAGTGTCTACTACCCCGCGTGGCTCCCGGTTCTGAATCGGCCAGATTCTTCCAGTACCCTTCCACCCAATGGGTTGGCAGCTGGGGAAGAGGTCTGGGAGGAGGCAGGACAGAATGCTTCCTGGGGGACCCGGGGGCCCCCTGAGCCTGTCACTCGGTTGCTCCAGCTCTGCCTGGGAGAGGCACCAGGGGCTCCAAACAATGGAGATGGACCGATGCCAATCCTGATGTGATTGACGTCGGTCTCCCTGTATTTTCCCGCCGAGCGGCATGGCCCTTCACACATTTCTCCCCTTGTCACGTGGGTCACAGGGAGCAGAGAGAAAGGCAGGCAGGGGCTCTTAACGCTAGTAACATGGGAGGCGCGGCTTTCCCCTGGGCCGGTTCTCATTTCTCCAGGCCCCACGCATACGGATGATCCTCTCAGAGCAGACGGTCACCAGCATCTCCCCCCGGGGAGGGGCTTCATCGCCGGGTTCCTTCTGTCCAGCGGGGCGGGGGAGCAAGTCTACACCCGTGGCCTGGGCAGGAGGCTGCGGCCCAGACAGGTTCCTGCTTTTTGAGGCAGGCAATCTGGATCCTGCTTCTCCAGACCCTTTTAAGGAAGATGAGGGTGCGGGGCAAGGGAGCCTCTAAGGAGCAGCCCTCCTCCCCTTTTGCGTGGCAGACACCGAGAAGCCCCCACCGAGACCCACCTGTCAGGGTCAGACGGGACCTTGGGATTCTGGGCCTCCCACCCCTCCGCGGCCTCCCTTCCTGAGGGACGCGATTTCTCATCAGAGTCGGGGTGAAGAACCCAAGAGATCAGGCATGAGCCATGCCTGACACGGGGCAGCTGCTCAAAACCGCAGTGGTCACTGTCCCGCGCAGTAGTGGCCCCTGGTAGGGAAGGAGGCTTGCACTGCAAGGACACAGACTAGCGTCTCCCTTCACGGAGCAGCCTAGAGACCGTGTCACACCGTTAGATGTTTCTTCCAGCATCTGCACTGCGAGCTCACGTCTTTGGGTCGACTTGGTCTCTCCGCTCACTAGATGCAAATCTGTTGCGGGCAGATTTCACACGAGAGACCATGTGATGCGGAGGAAGGAGAAAACAGTAGCCGAAAGTCCTGGGCTCACAGCCTGGCTCTGCCATGGGGCCGTGGGCCTTGGGGGCCAAGCCTTAGAAACCCGTCCCTTCCTCACTGAAAGAAGTAAGGTGACCACAGTTAGCCAACCAAAGCCCAGGATCCGCAGTCAAGCTCGAATTTCAGAGGCAGAGCGAGTCAGGAATGTGTTAGCTCTGCCCATTTCTGGCCGGCGCCCTGCAAAGTGGCCCAGGGCCTCATTGTGTGTTCTTCTTTGCACATGGAAGGGCTAAAAAGATCCAGAATAAAGCTGTGGTCAACACCTCGATGCTGATGAGAGAGTCAAAGGCAGAGAACAGCAAAGCGCTGCTTGCACACGGAAATTCCAGGACGGCAGGTAAACGGAGTCTGGGTCCAGGCCAGCAGCAGGAAGGCCGGGAGCAGGATGGCGGGAGGGACCGGTTGCAGGCTCAGCATGGGGCTTGGGGTGGGGGGACACCTGCTTGGAATCACTGGAGCCCTAGCCCAGGGCAGCCTCCAGGGACATTTTGGCCGTGGCCCTGGGGAAACACACTTTATTTTGAGGCAAATGCAGAGTCCCATGCAATTGTAAGAAATAAAGGGCCCTGCCCTTCCTGGAGGGTCATTTTCAGTCTCATTTTTATTACCATTTTTGTTCTGAAGCCATGGTTTCTCCCGAGACGACTCTTTCCTTCCCAGAATTGCACGGTGGCCACCTGACGTTGATTCTACTGATGGCCTCATGCAGTTAAATGATGTGCAACTCTCCAGAAACCTTAACGGCAGCACCCCTGGTGGCAGCAGAAACACTCACGGCACACCCAGCTGGTTTTTAGTTATTCTGCTCCTCGCCTTTGATATTGCACAACTGTTGCTGAAATGCCTCCTCCCCTTCCAGAGTGGCCGCCCTGTCTGCTGGCCGAACAGGGTCCCAGGCCGCAGACAGGCCAGCCGACCTGGGCACGCCAGCTGCAGCAGGCTCGGGAAGAGTGGCAGCAGCGGTACCTGGCCATCGCCCAGGTGAGCCTCGCTGCCTCCACCTGCGGAGGCCGGCCCCTGGCGGGGGTCCTCACCCCGTTCCCAGATGCGCACGGCCGCCTGGGCAGCACGCTCAGGTGGATCATAAGGGGGGCTTCTGTTTCCAGTGAGTGTGTAGTACAGGAGATGTGACAGTGACTTACATTTATGCTGGGTCAAGGACAAGAGACAAGCAGTGACAAGAGACAAGCCAAGAGGGTTGATGAGTGAGGCTGAGGGTAGATCCAAGGCTGCCCATAATTACAGTTTGCAGAGAATTTGAGGACCATGATGGTATGATGCCCTGAACCCCGGTGTCTAGCGTGACATTCACTGCCGGTATCAGATCCTAAGTCACTGCCTGTGACTTTCACACGTGGGTCGGGGAGATGCCCGCTTAGTCCCACATCGACGGCACACTCCCGCCATGACCTGGGCCCCAAAGTCACAGGCTCTGCATGAACCCCAAGTCAGGGACTAGACACAGAGCCCTTGGAGAGAGGTGGCGTAAGCCCGGCCGGCCTTCCAAAAGGCTCGTGAAGACTGGAATAGAGGTGAGCCTCAGGCTCAGGGGGTGCAGTTGGGGTCGGGGGGTCGGCAGCACTGGGAGGCCAGGCCGAGTTAGGGCCCAAGGGTTCCAGAGGTGCGGACAGTAACAACAGAAAAGGATCTGACCCCCCTTACTCTCTGAATTTCAAGATTTAAAAGTTTTCCTTGTGCCTTCACGGCACAGTCCAGGTCTATTGATCCTCTAGAAGGTCAAGACCGATCAGTACTGCACTCAGGGATGAAATGCGCTCAGGTGACCAGGAGAGTCCTACAGCCGTCACATTTGTCATCAACATCTGATGACCAGTAGGGGGAGCGTGGGATGTAGGGGACCAGGCTTAGCTGCGGCCTGGGGAAGGATGAGGCGGGGGAGGCAGCCGCCTGGGGCCTGGAGATGGCAGGGGTGCGGTATGGGGGGAGGGGGCGCAGGGCAGGAAGGAGAGGTCAGGGTGGAAGGGGCCGATGCAGGGCAGCCGGGAACGGGGAGCAGAGCTGGGGACTGGCTACGCTTTGCAACAGATGAACTCAGCCCCTGACGACTGACCTGCCAAGGTCTCACCCCTGCCCAGACGAGCCCCCAGCCTCCCTCGGCCTCCCTCATCTGCATTCGCTTTACTGGGTAATTTGACGGGATGCATGGACCACTGGCTTTGGGAGCAAGTGGATAGGACAGGAATGCTACTCTCTCCTGAGCGTGCGAGCTCTGGGACCTCTCTGTCTCCTCCAGGAGCGGCAGATGACCGAGACCTTCCCTCACCTCCTCAACGTCAACGAGGACCCGCAGCTCACGGGCGTTCTCAAGTTCTTCATTCAGACTGGTACTCGCCACCTCCTCCCCCGACCCCGACTCCCTCTGCACCTGCCCCTGCTTCTTGCTTCACAAGGATGTTTCTGTTCCTTTGGAATCTCTCTTTTTGCGGTAAATACATGCAACACAGAGCTCCCCATGCTGACCGTTGTTAAGTAGTTCAGGGACATTGGTGCATTCACAGTACTCTGCATCCATCGCCCCCGATCCGTCTCCAGAACCTTCCCTATCTGTCTCCAGAACCTTCCCTCTCCTCAAACCGAAACACTGTCCCCAATCAACAACTCTCAGCAGCCCTGCCCCACCCGCTGCGCTTAGGACTACTCTAGGCCCCCGTGTGAGTGGGATTGTACCATCTCTGTCGGTCTGTGACGGTATGTCTCACTTAGCCTAATGTCCTTGAGGTTCCTTTTTTATTGTAGCAGGTGTCAGATCTCCTTCCCTCCCTTTGAAGGCTGAGTAATAGTCCATTATGTGTGTAGACCACATTTTTTTTTATTAATCTATTCAAACTTTGGAAAATGGCATTGGTTTCATAGTAATGTCTGGCTTTCCACACCCTGGCCCTATGCGCACCCCAGGACAGGAGGGGGGTCATGCAGGATGGAAGTGGGGGCAGCCCCCCAGGAGGGCCAGAGTGGTGTTCTGGGCTCTGTCCAGGGGTCAGTAACAGGACAGAGACAGAATGTCACAGACCAGGACCTGGAAACCAGGCTTCAGCCCATCTCCCAAGGCCCAGATGCAATAGTTTCTTCCCCCAGAATTCCTACCAGTAAGGTGGAATTTGAAAAAAGTTAGGAATATCTCCCAAAAAGGGCGGAAGGTAAAACAATTATCCCTAAGGCAGCGTGGTGTGCAAGGACTTCTGGCTGAAAACCCTAGTGGGGGCAAAGCCCTTGCACGATCCTCTAGGAGATGAAATGGCATGGCCCAATGTGCAACATGATCCTCCATCAAGGTCAAATCCCAACACACTGACAGACCAATTATCCTCATTCTTTTCAAGGCTCATGTGACGCTGGTTGCGCTCCATCGAATGCCATCCTTCTTCAGGGCTTGGGGTAAGTCTCCAAGAGCCATCTTTGCCCAGCAGGCGAGAGCCGTGACCAGTCAGCCCACAGGAGAGCCTCAATGTTGGTCTGGTCATCACCGGATCAGGCCACAGAGCCGGCTGGACCACCCCAAACAAGAAAGTACCAGACTGTCCTTGGGGTCCACTCCAGGGCTTGGGGAAGAAAGCCTCGTAAGGGCTTCCAAGCCCTCACTGAAATCCCTGCTGCTGCTCTCCACTTGTCTCCTCGGCTCTGAGGTGGGGAGTTAAGAGGAAGACCCGTGGCCAGACGCTGTATAAGAATTCTGCACGAGGGGACCCACGTAGATGACGCCCACCTCCAGTGTCACACGTCTTTTCTGGTCTTGCCCACCAAAGCGACAGCACCCCAGATCCCTGCGCTCAGAGTCTTGCCTCACCAACTGGGCTGAGAGCAAGCCCAGCCTTTGAGGTGATCGCCTCTAAAAAGGGAGGCCCCGCTGCCCCCTGTGGCGGTCCCTGTGACCTCATAACTGTCCTCTACCTCTGTGGCCTGCCCGCAGATTTCCAGCCAGGAGGCTCCATCAGCTCTTACGTACCTCAGCCCTCCCGAGCCAAAGTGCAGGGAGAGTAGGAGAGGGGGTCTGTGCGGACCCTGCCCGGCCAGCCTCCAAGTCCCTTTTCCCGACTCCTCCGGGGGACCCTCCTGGCGGCCTTTGCAGGTCTATAAATGGCCAAACTCCAGATGATCCGAGGTTAGACCCTTTCCTGCAGGACCCCTGGGCTCCGAGCAAACAAGAAATATGGATGTGCATGTGTCTCGACACCCAGAATATTCCATGACAACCAAGGAGTCTAGGAACATTCTAGAACAGTTAAACTGGATATTCACAGCACACAAATAATATCTTGGGGGCAGCCAGTCTGGTACCTCTGACATTGTTCCCCAAGTCTTTAGCTGGGTTTGCATAAAAAGACCCAGAAATGGATCTAAAGTTCTCTGGGGTATGTGAATTATTTTCAGTCATTAGTAGTCACCTGCCCCAGCATCCCCTCAAACACAATTTTGCCACTGGAGGTCTTACTGAAGCAGGAAAGAGGGCAAACAACCAGAAATGTTCGCTAAAGTCATCACTGTTGTGGCTCCTTAGACAAACTCTTGTCTTTTTTAGAATTTCAGATAAACACGCTTCCTTCACCAATCTGGATGGGACAGTGATGGTCACACCACACGGCCAATGCAAAGTTGTTGTTAATGGGGTGCCCATCGTGGCCAAGACCAAGCTGCAGCACCTGGTAACCCTTCCTGCAGGCTCACAGAATTCCCTAAGTCCCACCTGCGAGCTAGGACAGGTTCCTCCGCACTCCCGCTGCGGTGGGGCCGGGCGGGGGCTGGGCCCCAACCACCCCGTGTCCTTCTGCTACAGTGTCATGATAGACGTGGTCATGGCTCGGGGTTGGGAGATCTGATAGTCACTCGCTGTGTGTTCTTGGGCAAATTACTTTGCTTCTCTGGACTTCATCTATAAAACAGAAAGGAGCGAACTAAAAGTTCATCAAGACGCTTCCCAGCTCTAACGTTTTATGACATCTTAGACTTCTTAAAAAACCTGCCACAGGGAGGGACTCGCAGAGCCTGGGCGTTCCGTCTCCTCCCCATGCCTCAGCCGGAGTCCCCAGCACCACAGGGACCCTCCCCAGCCTCCCTGTGACCCAATCCCCTCTTCAACCCATTCCTCACACTGTGGCCACAGAGAACCTTCTAGACAAGCTATTGGACCATGCCATCCTGGAAATTTTCAGTGACCCCACTTTGGGACACCTGTGTGAGCCGCCCCATCTCCCCGCCTCCTCCAGTCTCACTGCTCTGCGCGAAGGTCACGCTGACCTTCTCTTGGTTCTTCGGAACATCCCAGGCTCTGTTTGACAGCAGCCTTCCCCGCCTTGCTGAAACTTACCGCCCCTGACCTCTTAGCTGAAATAGTGCACCTTGGGAGAGGACCGCTCTGATCCCTGGTACATGGCAGGTCCCCTCGCCCTTCTGCAGAAGCACCCCTTTTCATTCAAGCCTCTTTCTCAGGCTATTACACTATTGGTCTGTAAAGTCCTAGAGGGGAGGACCCAGCTCTGTTTGGTCCCCACTGGGATCCCCGGGTCAGAGCTGGGTGTGGGATGCAGAAGTCCTAAATGAAAGCACACACACAAAACCAAGACGCCAACCTCTTCCTCTCTGTTCTTGGGTCTCTTCCCTCTCGGGGGAACTCAGGAAGGTCTTGTGATTTAACACAGCCAGACTGGCCTTGGGGCCTTGGCTTCCCCTGGAGCAGGCTGACCCCACACCCCTGGTCTCCACTCTTCTCCCCCTGAGCCACGTGTCTCCTCCCCAGGACCGCCTGATCTTGGGATCCAACAGCGCCTACCTCTACATTGGGTTTCCTGCCGAGCGAGGCAGTGAAGACTTGAGCAGGTTTGACTACGACTTCTTCCAGCTGGAGAGAGCTGCTGCAGAGGGAGTGAGCGTAGACAAGCTTGGTGAGCAACCCCGGGCCCTGCCTTCTAGCATCTTCCATGCACTGATGGGAAAGCAACTGCTTTTGTTATGCGCTCTCCTGCCTCCCTTAAGAAAATAATCATTTACTGTTTCAAAGTGCAATGTTTGGAACGTTCAAATAGGATTTCCATATACGTGCAGAAAGAGGGCGTGTCTAATATTTAATTTGTTAAACTGCTTCTTTAATAAATGGAGTAGGGAGGAGGCGGGTGTATCCCACTGGCCCTTGGACAACAGGAGTGGAATGGCACGGGTCCACTTACATGTGGATTTTTTTTTTTTTTTTAAATACAGCATAGTTCTGTAAATGTACTTTCCTCTTCCTTACGACTTTCTTCTCTCTAGCGTACTTTATTGTAAGAACACAGGATTGTTGTAAGAATACATAGAACAGACAAAATACACTTAGTTAACTAGTTAATCAACTGCTCACTGCTGAGTCTTCTGGCCAAAAAGTCTTCTACGTTTTGAGGGGGTCAAAAGTTAAGTGGACTTTTTTACTCTAAAGTGGGGGTCAGATGGGACGCCTGGGTGGCTCAGTTGGTTAAGTGGGGGTCAGGGCCCCAACCAATAGCTCAGTGAGTGGACACAGGGACATCCCCCTAGGCGATCAGAATCCCTACCCAAGGCTCTGCTAGGACATTTTTAATGATATTTTTTTTAAAAAAAGATTTTATTTATTTATTTGACAGAGAGAGAGAGATCACAAGCAGGCAGAGGGATAGGCAGAGAGAGAGAAAGGAAAATAGGCTCCTTGGTGAGTAGGACCCTGAGATCATGACCTGAGCCGAAGGCAGAGGCTTTAACCCACTGAGCCACCCAGGCGCCCCTCTGCTAGGACATTTAAAGGACAGTCATTTCTTTAGTCTTATTTCTGCGTTCTGGAGGTTTTACTCGAGTTTCCCCTGCTCTCCCCCAGGTGCCGTGTGGCTCTCAGACACAATTCCCACTGCCTTGTGGCCAGTCCACCTGTCCTCAGTGGCTGGACATGATCTGCCCCCCTGCCCTGGAGCCTCTCGCCATGGCGGGGAAACTGTGTGGAAGATTCTCAATTTTGAATCAGTTTCTTGAGAATACAGAAAAGTTTCAAGAGTCATGTGTAGAACTCTCATACACCCCTGAGCTCCTGTGTCAAAATTTACTACACTTGCTTTATCATATACCTGTGTATGTGTATATACTTAAATGTGTGTGTGTGTGTGTGTGTGTGTGTGTGTGTGTGTGTGTGTGTGTATATATATATATATAAAATCTTTAAATGTATATATAGATACATTTTTTTTCGGAATCATTTGAGATTAAGTTGCACTATGGACTTGACGCATGTTGAACTAATTGTGTCAGTAGCGTCCTTTATAACAACAAAAAATTCAAGTCCAACATGTAAGACCACATTCAGTTGTCGTGTCTCTCTAGTCTCCTTAAACCTCCTTAAAGGTCTTTGTCTTTCGTGACCATGACATTTTTAAAGAGTAAAGCCCTGTTATTTCGTAGAATCTTCCTTCATTCATCTTTTTGGTGGCTGCCCAGTTTCTCCACTGTGAAGCTACCACCTTTTTTTATTAATATTTTATGCGGAGAGGCTTTGACATGTAGACACCCTACAACTCACCATTCCTTCCTCCGCTAGTTTTATCATCCTTCGATCATTCTTGCTCAGATTATGATGATAATTTTTGTCAAATGGCGCATCTCCGGTTCCAAACTTTCTTCTACATTTATTTGAAAACAATCTGCCGCAGCCTCTCTTTGCTTACTCACTTACCTATTCCCGTATGAACTCAAAGAATCTAGTCTTACACAAGAGGTTTTAATCTGTTGCTTTCAGGGTCTATTTTGATGAGCAAACCATCCTAGATATGGCCCGGAGGAGCCCCAAGCGCATCTCCGTGTCTTCGTATCATGTCCTCTTTGTTCTTTGAACACTAGCCTCCTTTCTGGCAGAAGAACACTTTCCAGGTTCATCTACGGACTCTCAGTCCCAGCATCCTGACTCCTTCTGGTTGAGAATAGCATTTATAAATCAAGATCTGGAGCTAGGTGTGCAGACCGCTGTATCGATAAATGGATATAGCTCTATGGACAGACAGATGTACATCTCCCTCAGACATACGGATAGCTTTTTCTAAACCCACAAAACCATGAGTTCCTAGTGATGAATTCCATGTTCAAAGCCCCAGGGGTTAGTCTAGTTTTCCCTTGGTGCAGAAACCTTCTACTATAATATTTATGTCCCATTTTTCTCCATCTTTCCTCTGGATTCCATCCCCTGGAGCAGAGGGAGAGGGAGAAGCAGACTCCACAATGAGCAGGGAGCTCCACACGGGGCTCGATCCCAGCACCCCGAGATCATGACCTGAGCCAAAGGCAGATGCTTAACTAGCTGAGCCACCCAGGCACAGCCCTACCCCAGCACCTTCTTAAGCATTTGTCCCTGCAGGGTCCCCTCCCCTGCACCATCAAATGCCCTCTGTGGGTCATTCCCATCACACAAACATGCTCCACTATCTTCTGCCATAAAAATAAACAAAACCCTACCTTGACCCATCCCCCTTTAGCTACCGCCATATTGTTTTTTGTTCCCTTCAATAGAAAACTAGTCAGCTATTTCCACTTTCTCATCTCCCACGCACACCCTGGCCTCCTCCAGGCTGGCCTCCGTCCCGACCATTCCTAGATGCTGTGCACTCTGTGTTCTAGATCTGTAGGCACCTGTCCACACCCATCTCACTGAAATCGTGGCAACGTTTTATACCATTGAGTATGCTCCCCTGTGAACTATTCTCCTCTTGGAACAATATGCCCTCTTGGTTTCCTTCGAGGCTGGTTCTCCCACATCCCCTTTCCTGGCTCCCCCTCATCTGAGCCATGGGGCACTTCTCCAGACGGTGCTCCCCGGGTCCTCATCCCGCCTCCAGCAGTGCTCAGTGCCATCTTACGGAAATGACCCTCAGCAGCTCTGCGTCTTGCTATCTACTCGCTCTCTCCTTGGTATCTTCACTCAGGTGCCTTCTCGATGCCATCACCTGCACGTCCCACGGACGTCTCAACCACTCACTGCACCCTATTTTCATACCCAGGATTTACCACATTGCGAATTGCTCAAGCCCCAAACCTAGGCCTCCGCCCTTGCCTCACTTCGCGATCCAGTCCGCCTTTCTTCCGTCTGCTTGCGCTACCATTTCTGTGGAAGCTACCGACTTCTCTTGCCTGTTACTCTCAGGTTGAAAAATGTTCATCAACTTCTCAGTGTAAGACTAAAATCCAAACTCCTTACCACGGCTTTGAAGGCCCTATATAGTCCACCACAACCTTATCTCACACCACTCTCGTTACCTGGCTTTGAAACTTCCTGGTCTCTTTGCTGCTACCTGGAGGACACACCAAGCCCTGTTCTGCCTCAGGGCCTTTGCACTTGTTGCTTTGTTTTTCCTTGCTGCTTTGGCTCATTCTCAGCTTTCAACTCTCAGTTGAAATCTTACCTTTCAGGTAGATCTTTCCCCTTTCTTGGTCTTATCTAGTTACTCTCTTACGTGACTCCATCTCCTTCCCTAAAGAGCTGAGAGTCGCTGACACAAGGGAGCGTCAGCCTGGGTGTGACAGGGGGACCGGCCGTGCCCCCATCTCCAGCACCCCCAGCTGCAAGCCGCCCAAGGAACGGAAGTAAGAACAGGTTACCTGTCGGGCCAGCTGCAGCTTCAAGAGGAATCCCCAGACCTTCACGGGGCCAACCCTGTTTTAGGCTCCCAACCTGCCTCCCGGGACAATCTGAAGCCGCTTTGGTCGAGGACCCTGAGACCACGAATGGGAACCAGAGGCGGGGAGATTCCTGTGGGATGCCCCCGAGATTCACGGGTTGAGATGAGTCGGCATTTAAGAGAGTCAGGTGGTGGTTCTTCTCCACACTTGGTTTTGTTTTTAAAGATTTTGTTTATTTGAGAGAGAAAGAGCGAGCGTGCATGGGGTGGGGACAGGCAGAGGGAGAAGCAAACTTCCCGCTGAGCAGGGAGCCAGACGCAGGACTTGATCCCAGGACCCTGAGACCATGACCTGAGCCGAAGGCTGACCCTTCACCAACTGAGCCACCCAGGTGTCCCTGGTTTTGTTTTTGTTTTTTTTAAATTACATGCTTATAATTTTAAAATGCAGACATTTGTTGAACAATCAAATGACTGAGGAGCATATGCATTCCCTCCCGGCTGACAAGTGTCCCGGAACAGGAGGCCAGTGCTCAGGAGCACGTGCTGTCCTCCTAGGGGCCGCGGGCCGCGGGGACGGGAACGCAGACCCCAGCGTGCTGGCTGTGTTCCAGGACTATGTCAAACTGATGCCGCTGGTGGCGGAAGCGAATCAAATGGGCGAAGAGCTGGACAAGGTAAGAGCTAGAGGACGGTCCAGCACTCAGTCCAGGAAGGGCCCCAGAGGACAGGGTCCACGGCCCCTCACACCACCGCCACGGCCGGCTCCGCGGTGTGGATGGGGACACGGGGGCCTGGAGAGGTCAGGACCCAGGACGCCACCATGAGCCAGTGACAGAACCCAGGTCAACACCCAGAACTCTCCAGTCCCAGCTGCTAACGCCATTCCTTCCGCCTCGGGCCACCGACGCCCCCACAGCCCCCAGGGCCCCAGAACTCAGGACCGCAGACCAATGCCTGCGCGCTGAACCACCCCATCCCAGATTGCCCTCCAGTGGGGTTTCTCTGGGTCCGGCACCCCGAAGCTTTCTGTGCCAGAGAGGACCTACATGGGGGTTGGCTCCCTGGTGACACAGGACCCCAGTCCTCAGGAAACTTGCAAGAGACTTACGTCGGGACGGTCAGAAAAAGGGCGAGACCGGGCAGGGATTGTGCGGAAACGCAGGGTGACTCGGGGCAAAGTGTTTCTCTCACCAGGGACTCAGAATGGAGCTGAAGGTGAAGAATTTAGCGTCTTCAGACTCCAGGGGCTACGACCTACAGAAAGAGGTCATGGTGAAGGTGACGCACCAAAGGACTCATGAGGTGACACGCCCCCGGGGACGGGGTTTCGGAGGTACTTTCCCGGGGACAGAGGTCAGTTCGAGCCCTACAGCCTGTGGAGACCCAGAGAAGGGACACCACGTGTTGAGTGTGAGCCGGGACCCTGCGGACAGAGGACCCTCCTCTGTGGTTCCCTCCTGGGCCTTTCCCACACGCACCAAGTCCTGAGACTGCCCCAACCACCAGCACTGAGCACTTTCTGTTGAACAGTTTTTCAATTTTTAATTTATTTGAGAAAGAGAGCGAGAGCACAAGCAAGGGGAGGGGCAGAGGGAGAGGGAGACGCAGACTCCCCGCTGAACAGAGAGCCCGATGCGGGACTTGATCCCAGGACCCAGAGGTCCTCATCTGAGCCGAAGGCAGATGCTTAACTGACTGAGCCACCCAGGAGCGCTATTTTTAACATGAGTACCAGAAGGGAGCCCGAGAGTTTAGCCAGCTGATGGTCGTGTCTGTGTGCGAGCGAGCGAGACAGAGCGTGAGAGACAGAGAGGTGTGTCCTTCTGGAGAAGTGAGAAAATCTGCATGCTGGTTAAGATTCCAGAAAAGGCCTGGCTGATCCTTTCCCATGGTTGCCTTTGCTCACTGCCAGGAGGGTCCCCTTCAGGTACCTATGACCCCTTGCCTTTCTCTCTGCCCAACAGAAAAGACTGCGGAGCTCCGTTGGTGTCTGTTACGTATTTCTGGCCTCGGAGCAACCCCGGGACCTCTGGCCCCAGCCCAATGCGCTCTCCTAGTCTCTCTAGACGAGCCCCAAATGCTCCAGGGGCGTCTGGGTGGGCAGCCAGAGTTGGCAAACGTGCCACTGGTGGAAGGGACCAACCATCACTGGGTGATCTACCCTACCAAGCAACGAGCTGGTCCTCCTCTGGGTCTCACCCTTCTGCTCATTCCCCCAAAGTTGTCAAAACCCTCTTAAAATTGTATAATGTCACAGGAAAAGAGTTATAAATGGATACTCAGGGACCCATGAGTGTGTTTCCTGCCGGGCACCAGGGTCACGGAGTCCCCACCGGTTGGGAGGGCCCATGGAGCCGACCTGAGCCAGGCCAGACTGGAGCTGAACTTGTTTTTTTTTTTTTTAAAGATTTTATTTATTTGACAGACAGAGATCACAAGTAGGCAGAGAAGCAGGCAGAGAGAGAGAGAGAGGAAGGGAAGCAGGCTTCCCGAGGAGCAGAGATCCCGATGCAGGGCTCGATCCCAGGACCCTGGGATCATGACCTGAGCCAAAGGCAGAGGCTTCAACCCACTGAGCCACCCAGGCCAGAGCCTGAAATTCTGAGACATTTTTCTGTTTTTTTCTGTCTCTGCCTCTGACCCAACACTGCGGTGGCCTCCTCTGTACCCCCTGGGGTGAGGAGAGAAGCGAGACATGTCCCTGTCCCTTTGTGTCACAAATCTCACAGCTCTGGAGGCTGGAAGCCCGAGATCGTGGCACGGGCGGATCTGGTATCTGGTGAAGGATGGCTTCATGGGCCAGAGCAGACACCTTCTCGCTGGGTCCTCACGTGGCATTCTGGGCCTGGGAGGGCTCTGGGGCCTGCTTCATCAGGCGCTGATTCCATTCGTGAGGGGCCCACCCTCCTGGGCCAGTCGCCTCCCCCAGGCTCTGCTTCTTCATCCCATCACACCCGGGTTTGGGTTTCAATGTACGGATGTAGGGGGACCTAACACTCAGTCCAGAACTGCAGGCTGGACGTCGGCCCCTCGCACACCCCCAGTGCAGCTCTCGGGGGTCCAACACAGGGGCCAGCCAGGGCCATGGTGGGAGAGGGAAGTCGCCACTGGAAAGGCCGGCTGCACTCACTTTTCAGGAGCTCCCAGGCAAAAGCTTCCAGCCAGGGTGTCTGTGTCCACGGTCACCCCCTCTAGTCCTGCAGAGCTTCGCTGACGCTCAGAGGGCGGGGCTGTTCCTCACTGCACTCGAGGCAGACAAGAAAAGAAAGAAGTCTTTTAGGGTCCGGAAGATGTTCTTTCTTTTGAAGACACCTTACACTCAGAGAACGATGTGTCTGTTGAGTTGTTTCCAAGTTGCTCAGACAAGGGGTTGCTCGGTTTACCCGGTAACCACTTCTGATGGGACGTTTATGGTCCAGAACATTCCATCTCACTTGCATGCCCTCTCCCCGCTCTGCATCTTAGGCTTCTGTCCTCTCAGCAGCCGTGTCCCTCACCCAGTGAGGAGACAGACAGTGGCAGTCTCTCTCAGGGGCGTGAGCTCACACTTTTATCACCTTATTATTCTGTAGCCCAGACGCCCAGCCCAGGCCCCCCTGCATGAAAACCAAGGCACTGGCAGAGCTATTTTGCTTTCTGGAGGCTTGAGGACAATGTTTCCTTCCTTCTTCAAGCTTCTAGAGGCCCCTCCTTTCCCAGGCTCATGGCCATCATGCTCCATTTCCAAAGTCAGCCACGTGGCACCTCCCTGACCCAGCTCCGGCCACGGTCTCTCCAACTCCTCTTCTGCCTCCTCCTTCCACATTTAAGGTCCATGTGATTACACGGGGCCCACGTGGATAACCCAAGTGAATCTCCCAACTTGAAGGTCAGCTGATAAGTAATCTTGACTCCCCCTGCATCGACTTCCCTTTGCCACACGAGGTAACACACGGGCAGGTTCCCGAGACTGGGACGCGGACATCCCGGAGGGCCATTCTTCCGCGAACCACGAGCCTCAAACCTCCATTCCTCCTGGGAGGGCCTGTCGCCTCCACTCTTCGTCATCTCCTTGGAGTTGCTCAGTTCCAGCAACTCGAGGATGCTGAAGTGACGGGTCAGGAGTGAATGTGGACAAAGTGTGTGGAGAGCGTGGTATGGTCCTGGGTACCCCAAGCGCAGGCCACATGAGGGAGGTGAAGTCAGACACCCTTGACTCATCCGTGTGTTTCCAGGTATGGATCTGGTCGAAAGCCAAGTTTATCAATAGGAAATTCCTAATGGAGGAACTTTACCAGCGCTTCCTGGAGGGGGAAGCCAGCCACGTGGCTCGGGAAGATGACCCTTTCTGGGACCCCGTCGAGGCCGTGCACCTGGGCTCGGCTCACGTGTGGCTCCAGCCCCTCGCCTACTGCATGAGGCTCGAGGAGCAGGTGGACTTCCTCAACTGTGACGGGACGGAGGAGGCCGTGCTGCACGTCCACGTGACGCCCTGCTCCCCGGGGGGACAGTGGGTGTCTGCCTCTTCCCTGGTCCTGGGTGTGCCCAGCAGAGGGCTCACAGCATGCCTGAGCTCTCCCGGGAGGTGGTCAGCTCGGTGTCCCGAGGAGCTCACGCAGCCACAACTTGGCCAAGCCAAAGCTAATTGGATTTTTGCCATGGCGGTCAAATCGGCTGACCCGGAATTTTCCAGAGCCCAGTGAGGAGGCCCTAGAGCCGGAAGGGAAAGCTGGTTTTCCAGCTCATCCCTTCTCCATCCAGGGCATAGGATCCAATCATTGTTTTGTTTCTTTTCTCAAGGTGGACACTGAGGTGCCTTTGTTCCCCAGCCTGGCCTCATTCTGGGTGGCTATTCGACCTTCTGTGGGGATGGGCTTTGCTTTAACTCTGCTGTATTGGCTCTCCGCCTCCCTCTGGGGAGCCTCCTCTCTTTCTCTCTTCAGGCCAGAGGCAGTTCAGGCAGTTTTCACAAAAGCCCAAGTCTCTTAGCAATCCTAAGAGAAGAGGCTGGCAGTCAGGGGCTCTGGTCTGGGGGCTCGGTCCCCTTGGGTACCCATGGCAGCCTTTTTGTCTTTCTGAAGAGGCAACAGGCTCAGAAAGGGGGTGAGAGGCTGCAAGGTCCTGTGACCCGGGGACCGAGCTGACCATTGATTGTCTTTCTTGCGACTCTATGACACTTTCTGGTCTCTGGGCTACCTCGGGCTACTGGTTTGCTGGTTGGTTCTGGGCTGCTGGGTTGCTCTCACGGCAAGTTAATAAAGCAGGATTCTAGTTTCTAGGCTTTAGTCTTTGTGAGTTTGGTGGGAGAAATGGCCCCTGTTGGAAAGTCCAAATTTGCAAACTTGTAGGCCTGGAGTTGGCTCTGGTCTGTGAAGCGTCCACCAAGGAAAGTGGCACCTCGAGAGGCTGCCTTTGGGTGGCCGGACGGCTTTCCCTGGGTAGCAGCCCCTTTCTCCCAGTGGGAACCTACCTAGGTCTCCAGGGTTAGCGCATTTATTGCATGAAGTGGATACATTGCTGTCTCCTCCTCAAGAAGGCTGTGAACTCCTTGAGTGTCTATTGAATGAACGAATTCCACAGCTGGTAACATCCCCTGTCTTTTCTTCAGAGACACGGGCCATCTCTTGAGGAGTCTCAATTGTCCCCTTTGACCACACAATCCTAACAGGTTGGGCCCCGGCTAAGCCATGGTCCATGTTCTCCTCTATTTGCAGAGCATGTGGTGACGAGGATGTGGTTATGGACCCTTTGGAGCTGCTGGGCAAGAGGATGGATTTCCAGATTGGCCTCGTGCGGTGTCTCGGCATCAAGTGGCTCAAGGAGCGCGCCGAGCGGGGTGTCCAGATAGGGTACCGGCCTGCCCCGCGGAGCCGTGCGCACACACTACCCACTCGTGGGCCCTGGTGGGAGGGAGTCTTGCCTCAGGGGTCAAATACGAGTGTACCGTGAAATTTTCTTCAGTTCCTCCTTGCCCAGCCCCAACATGAGTATTTCCTCGTCTGTTTAGTGGAAGTTCCATTTCCTTCAAGGTTGTTGGACAGTAAGCCACGTGTGCTGAGAAGAGTGATTGAAGCAGGACTCACAGATTTTTGTTTGAAAGAATATCCAGTAAAACTGTTTTATCTATATGGGATAGTTTGGGTTTGTTTTTTGTTTTGCTTTGTTTTTATTTTTGTTTTTTTGAGTTGGAAACAGAAGGACTGTATCGCAATATGGCAGAAACACCAGATAGGCTTAATTAGGCTGAAAGGATTTTAAGTGATCAAGGGAAGTTTTGAAGGACAAAAACCCAACCACCACCTCACATGGAAAATGAACATTTTTATAAGTAGAAAGTATTTATCGAAGTGTTTATCCATTTCCTTTTTGTTAGACACGTAATACCCTCCATGTAGCGGTGCTTCCCATGGTAAGTAGCTGAGACGTTGGGGACGACACTCGTGACGGGCAGTTGCTGGTCATCTTGGATCGACTGACCGATCCAGACCATCGCTCTTCGGCTCATGTGATCCTTTGCTTTAGAAATGTGCTCCTTCTGGTTTTAAATGGTGTTTTCTGTTCTTTCAGGTACAGAATTTATGATCTTTCAAGCACTTTCTATACCAAGCCTGTATGGAAAACTGTGAATCCTCAAATAGAAGAAACTGTCCAATTTACAGCCTTAAATGCTTCTCAGGAGTTTCTGAACTATTTACAAACAAACGCTCTCGTTGTCGAGTTATGGGGTCTGCAAGGTACCCCGCTTACTTCCTCTTTGGCGCGATGCATCCTTCCATCAGCCACCACGTGTTTCTAGGGCTACTGAGGGACGGAGGGAGAGGGCGGGAGTCAGGGTCTTAATAGCCAAGAGCCATCTTCTCCTAGGTCCCTGGGCTCAGGTTCACTGGTTATACAGTTTAAATCTCTTCACGTGACACTGGGGACCGAGAGGGGGCGTTTCTTTCCTGGACGGTATCTTTCCCACATTTCAGAAGGCTGTGCCCAACTGAGCTCCTCTCAGCCAGATGTCATGGTCACAAGTGAAGGCCACATCATGGTGGACACCAAGAAAATTTCCACAGTGATGGATACAAGCCAGGTGGGCACATTCAGGTGGCATTCAGGTAGACAAAGCAGATGACAAAGAAATCCCAGGGGACAGCTGTTGAGGGATCAGCAGAGTTCCTTCCACTTAACAAGTGTTTTCTTGATTTCCTCCTGTGGTTGAGGGTCTTAAACCCTGCTTTCTACCACCCCCCACCACCAACTAGTTGTGTCCTGATAGTATAATTGGCAGTCCTAAAAGATATGCAAACAAGCCAGCCAAAGGCTAAATGGACATGTTTTTTGTAGACCACCTCAAATCAGATATCAGAACTTTATATGAAGTTGCTCAAGTTAGAACAGGAGACGGAACTGCTCAGAAACGTCAACAGAGCCTTGAGAGAGGAAAATGTGCTGCTCAAACACTCACTCGAGAAAGTTGCTTCTGCCAAACCAGGTAAGAGACGACGCAAGTCCTGGCTGTTTACTTTTTAAACTTCTACATCTGAGAGGTGTGTTTGTATTTTTAAGAAATTCACTTAAAAAAAAAAAAAAGATTGTATGTATTTATTTGTCAGAGAGAGAGGGAGAGAGCACAAGTAGGCAGAGCAGCAGGCAGAGGCAGGGGAGAAGCAGACTCCTCGCCCAGCAGGGAGCCTGATGTGGGACTAGATCCCACGACCCTGAGATCATGACCTGAGCTGAAGGCAGAGGCTTAACTTACCGAGCCACCAGGTGCTCCTCTAAGAAATTTACTCTTTAATGAGTTGAACTAGATCTTATTTCATTAAAAAATGCAGAACTTCTCCCCACTTCTGCCGGGTAAGGTCTCTTTGGAGGGTCTCAGCGATGCTGGGTAACTGCTGCTGGGAAATGCCGTCAAAACACCAGTGCAGGCACTTGGAGGAACAGACGATTAAACAAATACTGTCTTTTCTCACTACCTCAGCAGGTAAGCCATCAGATACCCTGAGGGTCCCTCCAACGCCAGCACAGCTGCCCACAGCCGGGGACAGTCCTCACGTGTCTGCCCAGCGAGCCGGCTCGGACAGGGAGCTGGCCATGGCCCTGAAGGTCTTCTACCAAAGCATGAACGCGGCGAGAGGACAGTTTCTCAGACTGAAACATTATAAACCTCCCGTAAGTAACCAGAAGCCCGGGAGCAGAAGGAGACTTTCTCCATTAAGTTCAGGCATTTGAGGGAACTGCACTGCCTGAGCTTGGGGAGGAGGGGGGAGGGGAGGGGGGTGGACACCTGAACGGAGTGGCCACGGCTCCCCTGGGCAGCCATCGTGGGACATCGTGGGATATCCGGGCATTCTTTGACTTTGTGATTAGCAGAGCATTCCCGAAATGCAAATGGGGCTATTGTTATAAACCAAATAAGATACTGTGGCAGAAAAACCATGACTACTTCAATAGATTCAGAAAAAGCCTGTGATAAAATTCAGCATCTTATCATGGTAAAAAAGTCTTAGCATATTAGGAATAAAATGTGCATTCCTGAATTTTATAAAGGCCATCTTAAACACAGAGCAAGCATGAGGCAGAGTGGCAAATCCTGAATGTTCTCTGTGTTGCATCAGGAAGAAGTCCGAAATGCCACCAATCAGAAGTATCTGTTTCCCACTGGACTTGAGGCTCTTGCCAGCACCACAAAGCAAGAAATACAAGGTAGAAAGATTGAAAAGGGGGAAACAAAATCATAGGAACAATAGCACATATTTCTACAGTATTTACTAAGTGCTTTAGAGTTACTAACTCAATTCTACAACAACCCCTTGCAGTAGGAACCAAGATTAGCCTTATTTTACAGTTCAGGGCCCTAAGGCACAAGAAGGGTTAAGTAACTTGCGTGAAGATACACAACTAGTTAAGTAGCAGGCCCAACCTCCAAACCCAGCCAGGGCCACTCCACAGTCTATATCCTTCCTATTACCCCAGGCTGCCCTTGTTTTTATTCCCAGATGACATGTTTCTGTAAATTAAAAATCCAGAAGACTCTAGGAATTAGCTATTGGAATTACAAAGTTGCTGGAAAGAAAATCAATATTTAAAAATTAACTGCATTTGAATGTAACAGCATCAAACAGAACTACCTTGTATAGAAGATGCCATTTATAACTGTATCAGATATATAAAGTACTCAGGCTTACAACTAACACAAAACTATAGACTTCCATGGAGAGCATTTTGAAACTCACTTGAGAGACGTTAAAGATGTAAATAAAGGACGAAACATGCCGTGTCTGCATGGTTGGGCTGATTTGTTCTTGTAAATCTGTCACAGCTCCCTGAGAGTCCGTGTAATCCCAATCAAATGTAATGGGGTCTGACAAGATGATTCTGTCATTTAGATGGAATCAAAAAAAGTGAAGAATAGCCAAGACCAAGACCCCAAAACATCGTAGGAAGACTGGCCCCACCTGACAGCCCCACCAAGGTCTGTTTTAATGCTACTGTAACGCACGGTAACATCTCGGTCCCGATCAGATAAGGTGACCAGAGGAGAAGGACAGAAGACCCAGAAACAGATTCACTCAGGTCTGGGGACTTGAGAGATGACGGATGAGACGCAGTGGTCGTGGAGAGGATGGATTTTTCAACAAACGGTGCTAGAATTAAGAATACCTACAAGGAAAAACGAAACTGGAGTCTTACTGAAGAGGACACCGAGATCACTTTCAGGTGACAACTGAGGACCCAATCATGGACGGTAAGAGCCTGGACACAACCATGAGCTCATGGTGGGACATGACAGGACAAACAGTGATGGACGCACCGACATTAATATGGTAAACTTGGGCCCAGATACCCAAACAAAGCCAAAAGAAGTTCGGAAGGGTTATTTATAACACATTTAACCTACAGCGAACTAATATCCACAGTTAGGAACTATATATCAAAAGGATAAACAGCCCAGCAGGGGAAAAATAAAAAGTGGTCAAAAAACCTAAACAGGCACTTCACAAAAGAACCAAAAAAGTTAATAAATATACAAAAAAGTGCTTAATGTCATTAGAGGTTTGGGAAACACTACCTGAAACCACAATGAAACCGTACCATAAACCCAACTGTACGGGCAAAATTTTAAAATCTCAAAAGCCCGAGTTGTGGCGACCGTCTGGAAAGAATGGAAATCGGAATGGCCACTTAAAGCATTTTTTTGCCATTTACCCTAAAAAAGTTGAAGCTACACCGTCCCCAGAAACCTGCCACTGTCCTCCAGGGAGTTCACTGGTCCTGCAGAGGATTCAGCCCTGGTGCCCTGAAGCAGAGGTTCTTGAAGTGTGGTCCCGGGCCAGCAGTTCCAGAATCATCAGGGGTCTTAGAAATACAAACCGAGGGCCCTGCCAGCTCTCCTGAACCAGACCCCTGGGGTGCAGCTCTGGGGTCTGCGCTTTAACCAGCCCTCCAGGTGGCTTGGTCTTGAAGTTTGAGAACCATCTCGCAAGACATTCAACATACGGAATGAATTCACTTCTCTCCTACGTGTCCAGAACAGTACTCATTATATACACCATTCTTGAGAGAATTGAGGAAACAGTCACACAGATCATTTCCTATTCTGTGGTTCAGTGAGGAAGTGGCTGGAAAACCCTACAGAAACCGGGACCTACACACACTGGCTGTTCGTACCATCTGCCTTCCACCCGAGAAGGAGCCCCAAACTGGAAACATCCCAGTGCGCGCCCTCCTCGCCGAGGAACACCATCCTGCTGGGAAAACAAACTTCAGCCCCCCAGCCACACGGGGCATCTCAGCCCCGACCGAGCTGACCCGTAAATCACAAAAGGCACCACCCAGTAGGATCACATAAATGGTCAAGAAACAGGCAAAACAGACTGTTGAGGGCTGCATTCCAGGCGGCAAGTTAATGCTTAAAGTCAACAGGCTAGTGGTTATGCCTGGTGGAGGGGGTGAGCGGGAGGGGCTCGAGAGGCAGGTGCTTTCTGGGGCAGGTGTTTTCACTCTAACACATTACAGGTACTCATCTGTGTGTTTATCTCATAATAGAAAAGAAAGAAAAGCTTTTAGGTGAAGAGCTAAAAAGAAGCCACAGCCTGTTTGTATTACTTCTCACTGCGAATATATAAACAACGACCTTCAAGAGAAAGTTGTGGTCAGAAAACACACCGGAGAAAATGGCCAAGGTACCTAGCAGCCATTTCCCGAGTGATCCTGGAGGCAGAAACCGAGAAGTCGCTCAGGGACGGGCTGGGTGCCCGCGCGCATCTCAGCACCGCACCCCTGCAGCCTCTTCTCCGGCACCTGCTTACCTGGGGTGGGGGACTCAGCAGCCCAGCTTCCCCTGCCCACGGGAGAACCGCCAGCTCCGCACAGTCCTTGGCCGACCAGTACTGGAGGAACACAGATCCTTCCAACCCGAGAAAGCGGCGTCAGCTCAGCGCGGCTCCCCGTTCGCAGCACCTTCCTGGGGACAGGGCGCTCCTGGGTGACATGCGCGTCTGCCAGCAGCTCTCAGCCGCCGCGCTGGGAGAACGTCCTGGGACCCCACTCAGTCCACACGCATTTTCACTCTCATCACGTGAGGCTACTGTCCTTTTTTTCCCCTTTATTTTCAGGATGACGATGGATTGCTCCGACCGTTTGTGCACCAACAGTCGCAAAGGCTAAAGGACTTCGGGGAGCTGCTGGAATCCAGCTTGTGGAGACTGAAAAGCGATGTTGCTCGCATAGTGAGAGAGAAGAGAGCAGGCTTGCTGCACCCCGGCTAGCGTGGGCCGCTGACCCAGAGCACCTGCGCTGCGCCTGCCGCTCGCTGGGGCGGCCTGGGAGCTTGATGAACTTGGCCCTCCGCTGAGCTGGGCACTCAACATACCCAACCCATTTCTCAGACAGTTTCCGGCCTTCAGTTTGATTCCAAACCCTGTAAAAACGAACCCAGGGTGAAGGTGAGCTGGGAACCGGCCTGTCTCCAGCTGAATCCTGTTCAATCAGTCACTTCCCCACTGCAGCTGGAGGCAAGTGCCTTCCCCTCGATAAGCCTCTCATTCCCTAATATAGACGAAGGACAACAGTAGTGACTGGGGGTGGTTAAGGAGCATGACAAATACAGGGGCGCCAGGGGGCTCCTTGGTCAGGCGTCCGCATTCAGCTCCAGTCATGATCCCAGAGTCCTGGGATCGAGCCCTGGGTCTGGCTCCCTGCTGGTGGAGGGGGCTGCTTCTCCCTCTGCCCCTCCCTCTGCTGATACCCTCTCTCTCTCAAGCAAATAAATAAAATCTTTAGAATTATATAAAAGACTATAAAGCACTCAGAACAGGGCCTGGCACACTGAAGCACTGATATCTTTATAGTAAACAGCTTGAAAATTCAAATAAAGCTATTTTGATCAATTTCTTGCTGTCAGACCTGGATACAAACAGTGGTTTCAAACCCTCACTTTGCAGCCTTGCTCCGGCTCTGCTAACTCGGCCTCGTTGAGTCGATCTGCGAAACATCCCTCAGGCCAGCAGCTGGGCAGCTCGTGCCTTGGGGCCCGAGTGGGGCGGGGCGGTGGTGGGGCAGGGGCCCAGGCAGAGAGCGCGATCTGCAGGGGATCAGTCAGGCCCAGGCGGTCTTGGCTCCACATGGAGCTGCCTGCCAGCCCCACAGAGGGTCACCGGGCACAGGCGGCTCTGGGAAAGGCTGCAGAGAGCCCTGACCTGGACGGCTGTTGTACTCACAGCAAGGCCCCGCGAGCCACCACGTGGCAGCTCCCGTCCTTCGTTAGGTTTCCAGGAGTTTGGCTCAGTTGTCTCCAGGTTGAGGCATGAAAGGATAAACGAATCAGGCCTGCCCAGGACTCGGGGGAGGGGGGCGGGGGCTGCCTCTGGAGAGGGCATTCGTGCAGCAGAATGGGGGGGATGGGGGGACGGCTGATTCCCGCAAGAAACCGGGATGGAGGAAACAGGGGCAACAGGCCAAGTCTTTGCCCTGAAGTGTGATGTTAGGGTATATACTGGAGGTCACCGGAACTCCACTGGCAGGACAGGCTAGCTAGGAAGGCAGGGAATCTGGTGATTTCTGCTTATGGATGGGGCCCAAAGGCTGTATCAGGGAGGCTTGGGTTTTTCCTGCAGCTCAGGTGCGGGACTAGTACACACATCAACTAAAACACGACCTGCAAGCTTGCAGCCCGAGTGTGGAGCTCCATGTGGGGACAGCCGAGGGGCCTGGGGTCTGTGAGGCCGCATGGTGTCCTCGGGAGCCTGTCGGCGAGGCAGGCCAGCAGGGAGGCCCCAGGAACCAGGAAAGGCTTCTACCCCTTAGACTGAGCCTCAAAGTTTTCTAACAATTTGCAGAAATAACTGCAGAAAGGATGTGTACTTTCGGCAAAGGAGCAGCTAGAGGAGGCTTGTGGGTTACAAGGAACGTCTAGACGAGACACGCTTGTACACAGATGTATACACGCCAGTGTCCACCTTAGAGCCACTCGGCACACACTGCCAAGCTGCAAAGAACATGATGCGGTCTGTGGCCATATCCACTAACCCCCAAATGCACCTCTAAACCATCCAGGCCTCAGCTCCAACCTGCAGACCTCCACGGAACCCACTGGTGTATTAGGATTCCGCCCTGTGGCTCGTCGTGAGATCTGCTGCTCCTGCACACCTCCCTGATTTTAGAGAGGATAAGACCTTTCCTAAGGGCCCACCAATGAGGCCACAGCTGAAACTAATTCCCAACCAGGCCGGGAATAGGATGGGCGAGACCCCACCACCACCACCACAAACCTCCCTCTTCAAGCTAGGGCCCCGCTCAGAAGGGTCCCTCCACACGAATCAGGTTCCTGTCCATGTCGTGCTTCTCTCTGAAGAGTAGAAATTTCATAAAGGCAGTGGCTGTCCTCTTTATGTCATGAATAGCACAGAAGACAATGTATGTGCTTATTATATGCTTATTACAAAAAGGAAATTCCTTTGCCTTATTTTAGGGCTTCAGTGGAAAACCTAGTTAAAATACAAAAAATAGGGGTGCCTCAGTGGCTCAGTGGGTTAAGCCTCTGCCTTCAGCTCAGGTCATGATCCCGGGGTCCTGGCCTGGAGCCCCACATTGGGCTCTCTGTTCAGCAGGGAACCTGCTTCCCCCCGCCTCCTACCTCTCTGCCTACTTGTGATCTCTGTCAAATAAGTAAATAAAATCTTGGAAAAAAAATAAAATACAAATAATAAATGAGAGAACAGTTCCGGTCAGGCAGTGCAAATCCACAGAAACTGGCCAGCTAGATCTTTAAAACCAATCACAGATACAGAACTGTAGAAAAGAAACAACAGGCCCAATTACTAGCAGTACCCAGGTCAGAGCCCAACTCAAATACCTACACAGGTCCAAACACAAAGCCACTGTTCCAGTGACAACTGTTTATTATTCAACTTAGGTAAAAGTCAAAAAGTCAGTGTCGATGGGTGAAAAAGTAGGCTAAAATAGCAAAAAACAGTTTCATTTGGCAAAGGGCCAAAGAGTATATAGAGAAACTCCGTAGGTGAGGTCCCATTCAGCGTCATAGCAGAAGGGAGAGTGGCTCTCCCTGCCCCCTGTGACCACCGGCCTGACCGCCTCATCCGGGACCTGTCAGCAGCACAGAGGGAGACGCCCACCCCAGCCTCTGATCCGCCAGCTCATGTTTAAAAACTGACCATGAATTCTTCAATGAAAAATTGAAAGATTACTTCTCTCTCACAAGCAATAAAACCACAAAATCAGCTAAGATTTGAAATTTAGGGAAGCTAGTACAATTTCCTGCTTTTTAATGTGTACGTATTTTAGATGTGACAAATCTTTTTCACATACAGTCAGACAGGATAGAGAAGAATTTCAAATTTCAAATTAAAAAAGGCCGTTAATTCATGCACTTTATGCCTTCAGGTAATTCTTCAACGGTTTAGACTTCAGAGCTGCTGATGACACTAAATTCAATGCCGCGCTGGTTGAGTCTGTCAATCAGCTTTGTTCTGGAGAAGGCTGCTCCGGGAGTGAAGACCCCACCCCTGTAAGACGAGAACAAGGTCAATCTCGGCACAAAGCAAGCTCTAGCCCTCTCCTGGGGGGGGGCGGTGAGATTCGCTGGAGGTCTGGCCAGCAAGCCATGCAGAGAAAACCTTCATTCTGGAAAACCTTCATTCCATACACACTAGTTTGGGTTCCTTTCTCGAAATCAGCCAAATGAGCAAAGGAGCTATAAGCCAGGAGGAAACTAGCCCTCAGCAAACCCATCCAGAAGGGCTCAGCTCCCAAGGGGATTGTCTCTGTGGACTGCTGAGTGTTTGAGGGGGACACTGAGGGTCATCAGCCTAAGGGACCACTGCTGTCAGTAAAGGCAATCCTCAGATTCAGGGGGATGAAAAGGGACCTGAGTGAAATAAATTTAGGCAACATAAATAAGACTTAACATAGAAGAAAAAGAAGTTTTTAAAAAATCTAATGACTAATATTTATAAAGTGCTAAATATTTTCAAAGGGTATACAGCTGAACTGCATGGGTCCACTTATATGTTACTTCTTTACAGTACTATAAATATTTTTTCTTATGATTTAACATTTTCATTTCTCTAGCTTACTTTAAGAATATAGCACATAATACCTAGGTCAACAGTAAGCTATTCGTTAAACTTGGGGGAGTTAAACGTTACACATGCGTTTTCAACCATGCAGGGGTCAACTGTAGAATTATTTGGAAAAATTTAATTAGGCTTCACTTTATACCATTTTTATGTCACTGAACATTGTTTCAGGTCATGGCTACATTTATTTGTTTCTAAGCCTGTAAGCCTGGACTTATCTGTAAAGTTGGCCTACGTTTATAGTAACAGCTAAACACTCTAGTAACTGAGTCCGCTTGATAATCATCTCGCCAAGATGCCATGCATCAGTTCCCACTGGCATCAGGGCTTCCCACTGCCGGCTGGGCGCCATCAGCGCTGGCAAGAGGCTCCTGACAAGACTATTTAACAACAGGAACCTTCTCTGGGTAGCTGACTCCCGCCCTGCACTACTTTTACAAGGAAGGAAAGCCAGCCTACATAACCCTGAAACTTCTCTATTTATCTCTGCATTGTTCTCAGAGGCCAGTCAGAAACTGTCCTCTCACAATTTTAATTTGCCCCTATCTTTGGATCAGAGGTACTGAAAATACTTATGTGCAGACTCAATGTCTGAAAACTGAAAATAAGCTAAAATATAACATAGATGAAAATGACATCTTCGAATTAGAAGAAAACCAGACTCACGTCTTCGGAAGATCCGAGATATCATTCAGAAGAGTCATGGCTGCCTGGACCATGGCTATGGAGGTGGCCACATAGCCAGCCTCTGCAGAAGACAGGCGATCAAAGCAAACTGTTAATGAAGTATGCATTTGACAACACCCAAAAATCAAACGGTTGATTTGATAGCTCACTCTAGATATACAGAATTTTCTCAAAAACTGTTCACTTAAAACTAATAATATTCATACAGTAGTTATTAAGTTAGGACTGTTAGTGCTTTAATTTTATTTTATTTTATGTTTTTTAAAGATTTTATTTATTTATTTGACAGAGAGAGATCACAAGTAGGCAGAGAGGCAGGCAGAGAGAGAGGAAGGGAAGCAGGCTCCCTGCTGAGCAGAGAGCCCGATGCGGGACTCGATCCCAGGTCCCCGAGATCATGACCTGAGCCGAAGGCAGCAGCCCAAACCACTGAGCCACCCAGGCGCCCAGTGCTTTAATTTTATTAACCATACTTCATTCTCCCAGCAATTACATGACATTAATCCCATTTTTTTAATCCCCATTTTACAGGGGAGGACACCGAGGCACAGACTTGAAGTCAGCAGCGGCTGGGCCAGGAGCACCCAGAGCTGCCATGGTCCACAGCTCAAGCCCCTGCGTGGCCTCTGGGAAGCAACTGAAGCCAATGAGCCTAATTCCTTGTTTCTCTATCCACACAACAGGCTCCACTTAAAAAAAAAGATTCCATTTCTTTAAGAAAAACAACTGAGTAACAGAAGTCCAACTTAAGAAGTAGCTTTAAAAGAAGTCTAAAAGCAAATGGAACTTTAGTGTTTACAATTCTGCCAAATCATAAAAATATGGTGAATTTATCTTAAAAAGCCTGGTGGGAATCTGAGAAGGCAAGATACAAAGTACCTTTGCCATCTGGCTTGATCGAAACTGCAAAACAGACCCCCTCTCATCTATCAGAGGTGATGGTAATTAAGTGACAATTATACTAGAATTCACACGTAGGACTGTCTCTGTAGAGTTCTGTAAAATTCACACACCAAAAGTTCTTGAACTTTTTTGGGCGACCAATCCTTTCAACTACCCATCAAAAGCCTTTACCTACTCCAGAAAAATACACATGGATGCAAACATTCTATAACAATGTCAGTGTGTTCACCTGGCCCACAGCTTTATGTTAAAATTTCACTGCTTTAAAGTGACCCTTGAGTATGAGCATAAATGTCAACCAGCCCCTTTTCTTATTAATATTAAAATATGCCACTCAGAATTACTAATAAAATTAGACTGTAACAATTTCAATCCTTCCTTCAATGGAATAATTTATATATATATACATATATATATATAAGGGGATAAAAAACAGAACAAACTTCACATAACTTCTGGGAGAATTATTTAATAAATAATTAGATTACTAATGTATTGATTTACTCATTTAATAAAATAATTTGTGCAAGTTTATCTCTAAAACAATGAAGCTTTAAGGAAAAAAACCTCACAATACTGCTTTCTGCCTTAAGACAATGTAAAACTCTGTAGCATTCTTAAGTCATATGTGAAATACCTGGTCCTTTCACCTGAGTACAAATTCTCATATTTGGTTTGTTCTTCTCGGGACTAAAGCCTTGGCTGTATCCTTGACCAAAGAACGTCAGTGTAAATGACGCGGCATCAATCTGAGAAGGAAGCACAGGCCTTATGTCAGGAACACGCCACTTCCTCCCCGAACCTGGTAAAACCCATTACTCTACTTCACAGGAGACATTTTCAATAGATGAAAACACCACTAATCGGCCAGAACATCCTATCATGCGTTAAGCACCAGGCAAAAAATCAATCCACGCCCGGCTGGTGCTGGGGGAGGCTGAGGAGGAGGAGTGAGCGCGGACGGTTCTTACCCTGGGGACTCCAGACGGACAGCACGCTGAAAACACGTCCCACGGCCTGGAGCCGTGGGAGCATCTGGTGGCTCCTCAAAAAATTACAAAGAGATTTCCCACTGGAAATCTCTTTACCCCAAGGAACTGACAGGAGGATCCTGCAGGTGTATCTGCACAGCCAAGTTCACAGCAGCACCGCTCAAGACAGCAGAAAGGAGAAAGAAACCCAAGCGTCCATGGCCGGAGACGGGGGCCGTACGTATGGGAGGTGTGGGTGTCTGTGCGTGTGCGGTGGGTGGGTATGAGTGTGTGAAAAGGAATCACTACTATTTAGCCTTAAAAAGGTATGAAGTCTGACACCTGCTACGACATGGAACCTTGAGGATATCATGCTCCGTGACACACGCCAGTCACAGAAGGACAAATACTGTCGGAGCGGACACACTCACAGACAGGAGAATGATCGTGGCCAGAGGCTGGGGAAAGAGGAGAAAGGCGAGTTATTGTTTACTGGGGACAGAGTTTCAATGCTGTGAGAGGAAAAGTTCTGCAGCCAGACGGCTGGGATGCCTGCACGGTCATGCAACTGCTGCAGACCAACGTGAGTTCGCGCAGAACGAGTGCTGTCACTGTGAGACGCGCGGATACCACCGAATGCGCACAAGTGGCTAAGATGGTACCTTTCATGTTACGTGCATTTTACCACAATTTCAGGAAGAGAGGAAAAAGAAAGAGAGGGACAAGAGCCTGAGCTAAGGTGCGTATGATGGGTTTGTAGAAAAATCTCGAATGATGCCTACATTCGTGACTGGGCAGATGACAGCGCCACCAATCGAGATGGAAAACAAAGAGGAGAAAGAAGTTTCAGGGAAAGACGTTCAGATTCATGATGTGTGCAATTTCAAGTGCCCGAGGGACACCTGGGTCAAGAGGTCCAGAAAACAGGTGGACAAGCAGCCGATCTAAGCAGGTCTGCTGAGAACACTGTGGAGACAGCCCGGGGACAGTGGAGGGAAGGAAGAGAGCGGGCACCTGGAAGAGAAACGGTCTCAGAAGCCAAGGGAGCGAGTATTTCAAGGACAATAATGTCAGATATAACAGACTGAATAGGGACCCACAGCATTCAAAACATTTAGCAGAATGAAGACAAACATCGACTCTACCTAGGGAAAAACAGGGCGAAGGAGGGCCGAGGACTCCTCTCTGGGCCGGCATGTGCACAGACAAGGAGAGGTGGGGGAGGACGGCAGGGGACACCACGAGGAAGTCAGCAGGAAAGGTGAGGCTCAGGCCAGTATGGTCCTCAGGTCCACGCACTCAAGCACACGAACTCGGGCAGGTAACACCTGCTCTGCGGACTTCCTCAGCTGGAGGGAGCGGCTAATACCTTCACGTATATGACCCCGGGAGGACTAAATGCGATGTAAAGCACTTAGCTCCGCACCTGCCACACAAGAAGGGCTCGATCTTTAAAGAGCACAGGTGGCGGGATTTGTCTTGTCCAGAGTCCTTCCCTGAGCCGCCGAGAAGGTGGAGACAAGAGCAGCACCACCCGTGGCGGCCGGAGAGCAGGACTCCGCGGGGCGCACCACCCACGTGCTCAACCCCACCAGTGAGGCAGTGGGGGTAGACGGGGGCGGGGTAGACGGCGAGGAAAGCCCATGAGGAGATGGAGAGATCGCTAATTCAAAGCGACAGCATCAGCAAATGGTGCTCAAGTTCCAAGTTCCAGTGAGAAGGGGAAGCGGGCATTTGCCTCACACCCATCCTCGCTGTCGGGGAAGGGAGGGCAGCTCCTGGTGGTGCCCGGGTCGGCAGATGGAGCTCACGACCCAGGCCTGACGGGGGTGAGGGGGTGGGGGAGTGGGGGGGGTGTCTGTGAACCACATAGGGGGAAAGAGGGAGGAACTGGCATGGGGGGAGGAGGCACCGGCGTGTGCAGAACAGGAAGGGAAGCGCTGGGGAGGAGGAGGTATGGAGGAGAAAAAGGAAGGCTAAACATTTCTGAGATCTCTGCGACGTCAGAAGAATAAAAGTTTGGAATCAGACGACTGGGTTCTCACCTCGGCTTGGCTAAGTACTCGCTGTAGGACTTTGGGCAAGTTACTTAGCCTCTGGGCTCAGGCTCCTCTTTGGTCAAGAGGAGAGCCTACCCACTTCAAGAGTGTTTGAAAAGACTGAGTCACCTAATTTATGTAAAGAACATAAAAGCACATCTGAAGCACAGTAAGTGCTCCAAGTTTTACCTTCCAGTAAGTGTGCTGAGGAAAAGTAAAAATGAAATAAAGAAAATCATTTAAGAGCTGTATACAAAAGAAAGGGTTACCTGTTTTTGCGTCGGACCTTGTTTTGAAAAATAACCAAAGGAGAAGAGCCATGGGAACTAAAAAAAAAAAAAATTGAAAACCTTCAGTGATATTTTTTTAAAAAATTTGTGGAAAATACTTCTAAAGACCTAGTTTCATAAAAATACCACTTACTTTTATGAGAAGCTGCCTCCCAATGCCAAACTTCACAAAGAATAAAAAGAAAAGTCCCGCGAACATCAGCTTAATGACAGAAGTGATGCCTCCCACCGTCATGTAGGCAGCATACTGGACCTAGATGAGGGCGTAAAGGCAGAATGTTACCCCCAACTTCTGCAGACAACGCAATACAAGAATGTAAGCTACTTACAACTTCCTCTGTGGCCATAAACAGTGAGCAAAAGCAGTTTATGTTCTAAAATCTTGTTCAGAAACCAGACCTTGGGAGCCCATTTTTAAAATAAATTATTATAAGTGGTAATTAGCTTCCCTGACCTGAACACAAAAGTCCCCTTGATCCATACATAAAAAGCCTACAACAATGTACCTAAACGTAGTAATTATACATTATAAGATACAGATTCTAACTACAACCTCTTCTATGAGAAAATAATCTTTTAAATTGAGATACAGTTTCCTCTCTTTTCCCCCCTGTGGCATGCTTTAGCTTTGGTCCTTTTTTTTTTCCTTTCATTTTTTAATTAAATTCAATGAATTAACATATAATATACTACTAGTTTCAGAGGTAGGAGTCAGTGATGCATCATCTTATATAATACTCAGGACTCTTTCCAATATATACCCTCCTTAATGTCCACCACCAAGTTACCTCAGCCCCCCAACACACTCCCTCCAGCAACCCTCATTTTGTCTCCCATGATTAAGAGTCCCTTATGGTGTATCTCTCTCTCTGGTTTCATCTTGTTTCATTTTTTTCCCCTCCCTTCTCCCATGATCCTGTTTTGTTTCCACATACGAGATCATGACAGTTGTCTTTCTCTGATTATTTCACTTAACATAATACCCTCTAGTTTCATCCATGTTGTTGCAAATGGCAAGATTTCATTCTTTTTTGGTGCCTGCATAGTATTTCATTGTACATATATACCACATCTTCTTTATCTATTTATATGTCAATGGACATCTGGGCTTTTTCTATAGTTTGGCTGTTGTGGACACTGCTGCTGTAAACATTGGGGTGAGGTGCCCCTTCGGATCACTACATTAGTGATCTTTAGGGTAAATACCCAGTAGTGCGATTCCTGGGTCGCAGAGTAGCTCTATTTTCAACTTTTTGAGGACCAGTTTCCTCTTCAAGTCTCAGAAACGGGAGCAATTACTTCCCAGACCAAAAGGAGAAAGATGTTACTCCAGAGGTTGGAGGTCACAAGGAGGAAAACCCAGACATCTCACCAGCCAACAGAGTATCCTAGCAGCCAACACTCTCAGGAAGGGTTGTTGGGTGTTTAGGACACCAGCGTTCCCTGCACTAAATTCGCTGCTCTTCTGTTTCATCAACAAGGTATGCAGCTGCCAGACCCGAGTTATGGGGAAAGCTACCTCCTCCCCCATGAAAGCAAAATGCTTTACCCTACCGATTCTTACACTTTCAGAAACTGAACCCTGCATTATTTTGCCTGCTCTTTTTTTGCTTTGCAAACATAATAATCCTACATTAAACAGGTATGGGAATGATAATGAACAGTACACTCTTCATTAAAAATTAATTCATATGCACTTACAGGTGACTGCTCCAAATTCTCGAACAAGTAGCGCTGAGTCCGCCTCACAACGGACACGTCTGATCCCAAGAAGGGAATGGAGTAGCTGTTCAGTTCTCTGCAGTAAGAAATCGGCCACCTGCAAGACAGACCCGCAGACCCAAGAATATGCTGCCTTTTCTTCACTTACAGTTAACTCCGCAAATTTCTGGATAAAAAATGTAGCTTTTCTTGAGGCAGTAATGACAACAAAGATGGCAGATCTGCTCTCAGTTACAATTTATCTACGTGTCCTGTGCTCCCCACACCTACACCAAATAAATGAGTGGGACAGAGCAGAGTTCCTCACAGCAGGGGCTCGCAACCCCATCAATCTCCCCAGACAGTACGCTCATTTCAACAGCCAAACCCTAGTATGAGTTTAGAGTTCTCACATAAAAGTGCTATTAATAGACAATCTAGGGCGCCTGGGTGGCTCAAACATTAAGCATCTGCCTTCAGCTCAGGTCATGATCCCAGGGTCCTGGGATCGAGTCCCGCATTGGGGCTCCCCGCTCTACAAGAAGCCTGCTTCTGCCTCTCCCACACTCCCTGCTTGTGTTCCCTCTCTCACTGTGTCTCTCTCTGTCAAATAAATAAAATCTTAAAAAAAATAATCTACATTAGATCATGACACTTATTAAAATGGTGGTTTTACAGCACAAAATTAACTGATGTTTGATTTTGATAATGATAGTAAAAAGGCATAAAATTCATTTTCTCCCAGAATGCAAATATATTATTATATATGAAGTACTTAAGCTTAGAATAATGTATTAATCATACTATATTTAGCTAGGAAGACAATCCTGTATTCACTACAAAACAGTCTCAGGCTTTTCCAAGTGGCAGACTTTATTAATAACCACACCAACAGCAATATATTTAGACCTGATATGCTAAAGAATGGATTTTGGGGTGCCTGAGTGGCTTAGTGGGTTGGGCATCTGCCTTCGGCTCAGGTCAGGATCTCAGGGTCCTGAGTCGAGTCCCAAGTCAGGCTCCTTGCTCAGTGGGGGGTCCGCTCCTCCCTCTCTCTTCTGCCTGCCCCTCCCCCGCTCCGTGCCTCCCCCCTCTCACTGCCCCTCCCCCTGCTCATGCTTTTTCATTCTCTCTCAAATAAATAAATAAAATCTTAAAATAAAAAAAAGAATAGATTTTAAGTTAATATACCTTCTTTTCAATTTTGAACCAACAATTGGGACAGGTTTCAGATTTGACTCATTTCGCAGTTTTTTCAAATTACTCTGATCTGCAAAACCATAAACTGCAGACTTCCAGGTACCATCGTGAATGCACAACCCCTAATAAAAATTCAGAAAGTAAAGAAACATGTCTTAAGGGATAATGACAAAACATAAAACCAAGTTTACAAGTGTTTACAGAGAACAGAATTCCGCCTCTCTCTGAACAAGGCAAAAATCCCTTTCTTAATCTCGAAATGAATCTCAGGCAGGACTCGCTGGCTTGATCATACTCGATATTTACCCTCATGTGTGGTCCCTCTTCTTCCTTCCTACCATCACTTATGCTCCTTGTAAATGCCACTGAGTTTTTACCTATGCATTTCCACTCAACTAACTGACCATACTCCTTCAAAATTACCCTAATTCCTCTCCCTATGCTGATTCCTCGAAGTTTCAAGACGTGTCCCTGAGCACATTTATGCACACGGACACAATGTACAGACCAATCCCGGCCCCGGCACAGTCGGGGTCCCACTGCCCCCAATGCACCTTACTCCAGACTCAAGTTATATAAATGCATCCCACATAAGTCTTGTTAAAATATATATTTTTTTAGTTTTAAGGCTCATTAATATTTATATTTTAATTTCTTCCCCCACTTCTTCAGTTTCTTTCTGGAACTGTAGGCAGCAGAGAACCCTTGCTTGATCTTGCCCAAACTCATTCGTTCAGTATTTCTCATCCTCAGTGTTTTCCATCCTTCCAGCGTAATTACACCCTCTCCACGAACCTCACCTCCAACGCCCATTAGACGTGAGGGGCAGAAAGGAGAACACAGGCAAGGATATAACCTCGGACTTGATGTCTTAGTGCTGACTCTTCTTTACCTCCTAACTTTCGGATGGGCCTTTTAATTCTCTGTTACATAAGTATTTGAAACTTCATTTATAATTCTGATTGTACATAACCTTTCAGGTAGTTTACCTTGTTTGAATGAACAAAGTTATTTAGAAATATTCAAAACCAATTCTGTCACAAGATTTTTGAGAGAGGAGCATCAGTAAAACTGATGTGAAGACATTGTTGCTTATTAATAAGGAGAATAAGAGAAACAATAAACCATCAGAAGATGCAGGTGTTTATATGAGAGCTTTGACGACAGTGAAAGGCAGAGAGACACCAAACTTAATTCCCACTTTGATACGGATTCGTATCTTCTGTTGTGTTAAAACAAACAGAGCTAGAACTCTGAGGGGTTTCTATGTGAAACTACTCTCAATCTGGACCCAGTCAATGTGACCTGTTTGCAAACATTAAGATCCCCAGGGGCACCCCGCTAGCTCTGTCGGTGAAGCACATGACTCTTGATCTTGGGTACACAAATTACTTAAAAGTAAAATCTTTAAATAAAAATTAAAAAATAAAAAATTTCCAAATACCAGGAGAAAACAGCTTTTTGGAAACCTAAGAATATCTTCTTATACAAATAAGCTATCAAGGGCGCCTGGGTGGCTCAGTGGTTAAGCCGCTGCCTTAGGCTCAGGTCATGATCTCAGGGTCCTGGGATCGAGTCCCGCATCGGGCTCTCTGCTCAGCAGGGAGCCTGCTTCCTCCTCTCTCTCTCTCTGCCTGCCTCTCTGCCTACTTGTGATTTCTCTCTGTCAAATAAATAATAAATAAAATCTTTAAAAAAAAAACAAAACAAAAACAAATAAGCTATCAAAAAGGCACAAATCAGTTCATTTTTAAAAACTGTTTACCTTATTGAAAATCATAAAGTACACAAAACAAAGAGGCAATTTAATGAAATTGTGAAACAAATATCCCTGTAGACAAGGCCCAACTTCTGTCCTGCTTTCATAGTAATAAAGACAAATACTTGCTTTTCCTTAGAGTTTTACCACCTAAGTATTCATTCCTTGTGAATTTTGCTTGTTTCTAAACTTTACAGAAATGAAAGCCCACAGCCTATATTCCTCTGAGTTTGGCCTTTTATGCTCAAGACTGTGATATTAAGATTCATCATGTGTTAGAAATCGCTCCTACTTTGGAAATCAAAAATTACATGGAAACATATGAAAATGAAAACACGATAGTCCAAAACCTTTGGGACAGAGCAAAAGCAGTTCTAAGAGGGAAGTTCATAGCAATACAGGCCCACCTCAAGAAGCAAGAAAAAACTCAAATACACAACTTAGCCTTACTCCTGAAGGAGCTAGGAAAAGAACAACAAGACCCCAAACCAGCAAAAGGAAGGAAATAATAAAAATTAGAGCAGATACAAATGATACAGAAACTAAAAAGCAACAGAAGTGATCAATGAAACCAGGAGCGGTTTCTTTGAAAAGACAGCAAAATTGATAAATCTCTAGCCAGAACCATAAGGAGAGAGAGAAAGGACTCAAACAAAATCACAGAAGAAAGGAGATAAATAATAACCAACACCACAGAAACACAAACAATTGTAGAGAACATTAGGAAAATTTGGGGACGCCTGGGTGGCTGTCAGTTAAGCATCTACCTTCAGCTCAGGTCCTGATCCCAGAATCCTGGGACTGAATCCCACATCGGGATCCTTGGCTCAGTGGGAAGCCTGCTGCTCCCCTTGCCAGGAAAATGCAAATCAAGGGGCATGTGAGTGGCTCAGTCAGTTAAGCAACTGCCTTTGGCACTGGTCTTGAAGTCCCAGGATCGAGTCCTGCTCCCCGAACTCCCTGCTCAGCAGGGAGTCTACTTCCACCCCTAACCCTCCCCACTCTCGTGCTCTCTCTCATCCTGTCTCTCTCAAATAAATAAAATCTTGGAAAAAAAAAAAAAAGGAAAATGCAAATTAAAACTACAATGAGAAATCACTTCACACCTGGTAGAAAGGCCAAAATCAACAACACAAGAAACAAGTGTTGGTGAGGGTGTAGAGAAAGGTGTGGAGAAACCCCTGCACTGTTGGTGGGAGTGCAAGCTGGTGCAGCCACTTGAAAAAACAGCATGGAGGTTCCTCAAAAAGTTAAAAATAGAGCTACCCTATGATCCAGCAATCACACTACTGGGTATTTATCCAAAGAATATACAAACACTAATTCAAAGGGACACATGGACCCCGATATTTATTGTAGCATTATCTACAATAGTCAAATTATGAAAGCAGCCCAAGGGTCCAATGACAGATGAATGGATAAAGAACACACACATACACACACACACACACTGGAGTACTACTCAGCCATAAAAAAGAATGAAATCTTGCCATCTGCAATGACATGGATGGAGCTAAAGAGTCAGAGAAAGACAAATACCATATGGTTTCACTCACAGGTGGAATTTAAGAAAGAAAACAAGCAAAGGAAACTAAAAGAGACAAACCAAGAAACAGACTCTTGAATTCCTATATTGTATTGAATCACCACACTGTACCCCTGAAACTGATATAACACTGTATGTTCACTATACTGGCATTAAAATAAAAAACTTTAAAAAAAAAGAACTGCTCTATTGCTGGCCTTTCCATTTTCTAAATGGTATCTTCTCATAAACAGACATTATCAATTTTAATGTACACAAATTTATCACTTTTTCTTTCTATCTAATGCCTTCTCTGTCTTTTTTAAGAAACCATTCCCTATACAGCCTGGTGACTATAGTTAATCCTGTATTCCCTATGTGAAAGTTGCTAAGAGAAATCTTAAAAGTTTTCACCATAAGGGGCACCTGAATGGTTCAGCTGGTTAAGCATCAGACTCTTGGTTACAGCTCAGGTCTTGATCTTAGGGTCATGAGTTCAAGCCCCATGTTGGGCTACAGGCTGCACATGGAGCCTACTTAAAAAAAAAAATTTCATCACGAGAAAAATAAATTTGCAAGTGTATATGGAAATGGATGTTAACTTATTGTGATAACTATTTGCAATATACTGCAGTATATATAAATACCAAATCAGTATGTTGTACACCTGAAACTAATGTTATATCAATTATATTTCATTAAAAAATAATAAAATATATGTGGGGGGGGAGAAGCCATTCCCAACCCTGAGGCCATGAAATGCACATCGTCTTCTAGAAGCTTCACTGTGTTGCCTCTCACACTGTAATCCACCTAAACTTGATTTTTTGTACACAGTGCAAAGTACGAATTTAATTTCATTTCTCTCCATCTGGATACCCAGTTGGCCCAGCATCACCTCCTGAAAAGCTCCTTTCCCATAAATCAAGTGCTCACGCACGTGAACTACTCTGAGCTCTTTACTCTGTTCCAGGCCTACTGATGTCCCACTGCCAATGTAATGCACTGATTTAATAATGAGTCTTGATACCCAAGAGCACCTTTCTACCTTTTTCTCCTTCAAGAATGTCTTGGTTATTATCAGCCCTCTGCATTTCCATATACATTTTAGAATTAGCTGGCCAACTGCACACCAAAACAAAATCCTGTTTCAGATTTTGATTGGAATTACATGGGATTATAAATCAATCTGAGGAAAACTGACATCATAACAAAACTACAAAACTGAGTCCCCCAATTCATGAATATGGTGGACCCTTCCATTTATTTGTCTTCCTTAAGGTCTCCAAACATGTGTTATAGCTTTCTTCACAGAAATATTGCACATTTTTCTATTACTATCCTTAGGTACTTAATTTTTTCTATGCTATTAAAAATGGTCACTTTTTTAAAAAAATTCATTTTCTAACTACAGCTTGTATATAGAAATGCAACTAATTTTTACATTAATTCTGTGTCCAGCAACAATAAAGACTAGGATGGAAATAAATGAAACAGAGAATAGAAAAATAGAGAAAATCAATGAAAACCAAATTTCTCTCTTTGAAGAAATCAACCAAATTGACAAACTTTTAGCCAGACTGACAAAAAGAGTGAAAGAGAAAAAGAGAAAGCACTCAAGTTACAAAAACCAGGAATGAAAGAAGGAACATCACTACCAACCTTACAGAAGCAGAAAGGAGTATTAGGGAATACTCCGGACGACTGTAAACCACCAAATGAGACAACCTAGATGAAATGGACAAACTCCAAGAAAGACACTATTACAAATTGAACTGTGTCTCCCCAAATTCATAGGCTGAAGTCCTAACCGCTAATACCTTAAAATGCAACCTTATTTGAAAACAGGATTTTTGTAGACATAATTAATTAAGGGGAGGTCAAACTAGAGTGGGTAGGCCCCATCCTTAACAGACCTGTGAGATGCAGACAGAGCATCCCCACAGAGAGGACGCTATGTGAAGGTGGAGCAGAGATCAGAGCACAGCATCTACACACCCCAAATGCCCAAGAGCCAGCAAACCACAAGAAGCCAGGAGAGAAATACTGAGCAGATTCTCCTTCAAAGCCTCCAAAGGAACCAACTCTACCAAAACCCTGATCTCCAACTTCTAACCTGCAGAACCATGAGAATAATAAATTTCTGTTTTTTAAGCAACCCAGTTCTCGGCAGTTCATTACAGCAGGCCTAGAAAACTAATGCCAATGCAAACCAGCAAAACTAACTTAAGAGGAAATAGAAAATCCTAGTAAACCTGTAAGTAAAGAAATTGAATTAATAATCAAAAAACTTCCCACAAGGAAAAGCCCAGGCCCAGATGATACCAAACATTTCAAGAATTAATACCACTTCTTTGCAAACTTTTCCTAAAAGGTCAGTACCAATTACCCTGATACCAAAACCAGACCAAAAAAAAAAAAATCACGAGAACTACAAACTAATATTCCTTATGAATATAGATGCAAAAATCATCAACAAAATGCTAGTAAACTAAATCCAGCAATATATAAAAAGGATTATATACTATGACCAAGTGGGATTCACCCCAGCAATGTAAGATTGGTTCAACATACGAAAATCAATTTTAAGCAATACAATGAAAGAAGGGAAGAAAAAACAAAAACCACATAATCATCTCAACAGATACAGAAAAAGCATTTGATAAAATATAACACCCTTCACATTAAAAACACTCAATAAACTACTAGAAGGAAATTTCCTCAACCTGATGAAGAGCCTCTATAAAAACCCACAGCTAGACAAAGACATCTGTTCTCGCCACTTCTACTCCCCACTGTACTGGAGGGTCTAGCCAAGGAAATCAGGTAAGGAAAAGAATTTTTCTAGCAATATATGAAACTCATTTACTCATTCTAAAAATACTGCCTATAGATTTCTTTGGAATTTCCTACATTTACAATTATATCATCTGCTGAAAATAGTTTTGTTTCTTTTAAAAAATAATATATTTTTTTATTTATTTATTTGAGAGACAGAGATAGCAAGAGAGAGCATGAATGGGTAGGGGAAGGAGAAGCAGGCTCCCCACTGAGCAGGGAGCCCGACTCAGGGCTTGATTCCAGGACCCTGAGATCATGACCTGAGCCAAAGGCAGATGCTTAACCGAATGAACCACCCAGGCACCCCTTGTTTTCTCATTTCCAACCTATATACAGTTTCGTTCGTTCTTCCTGCACTACTGCTCTGGCTACAATCTGGTGGAAGCAATGGGCACCCAGGTCTTACTCCTGCGCTCAGAGCAAAAGTTTTCAATGTTAAATACAGATTTAACTTTATTACAGCTTTTTATTTTTTTTTTTAAAGATTTTATTTATTTGACAGAGATCACAAGTAGACAGAGAGGTAGGCAGAGAGAGAGAGAGGGAAGCAGGCTCCCTGCTGAGCAGAGAGCCCGATGCGGGCCTCGATCCCAGGACCCTGAGATCATGACCTGAGCCGAAGGCAGCGGCTTAACCCACTGAGCCACCCAGGCGCCCTATTACAGCTTTTTAAAAAAAGATAATCTTCCCTTCTACTCCCGGCTTGCTGTAAGTTTTTAATCATGAATAGAAAGTACATTTTACCACACTTTTTCTCTGCTTATCGAGATGATCATAAGACTGTCCTCCTTTAACCTGTTAGTGAGGTGGATTATAGTGATTATGTAATACGACACGTCCTATTCCTCTCTAAAACTAACTTGGTCAAAATATATTATTCTTATGTATTATTGCTTTTAAATTGCAAATATTTTACTTCGAATTTTTATATCTGTGTTCCTAGAACATGAAACTGGACTGGACTTTTGCATCCCGGAATTGTTCTTGTAGGGTTTTAGAATTACGGTTCAGTTAGCCTTGTTCACTCAAGTCAGCTGACAAAGACACTTACTGAGCTCCTACTATGTGACCAGAAGCTGGAGCACCAGTTCTGGGAGCTTGGCGAACTAAAAAGACAAACATCCTTTTTTTTGTAGTGCTCACATTCCAGAGAGGGTTACAAACTCAATAAAAAATACAATACACAGGCTTTAGAAGGTGCAAAGTACTACAAGAAAAAAGAAAAAGAGTAGATATGATGAAGTGAAAATGATGGAATCAAGTTTGCAATTTTAAATGGGACTTCGTCAGGAAAGTGACATCAGAGGAAAGACTTGAAGGAGAAGAGGGTGTCAGTCATGCAAACATCTCTGACAAGTATTTGCAGGAGAAGGAGAGAGCCAGGACAAAAGTGGAGGGCGGAAGTGTGCTGGCATGTTCGAGGGGGCACACGGGTCAGCGTAAATGAGGAAGAATGCCCAGGTGTGGGAGAGGAGGCTAGACAGGGGACAAGGGCCACGTCACTTGGATTCTTGCACCCGACCGGAAGGACATGGTCCGAGTGAGGTCGGAACAGGATCATCCCGGCCACATGTTGAGCACGACTCTACAAGAACAGATGGTAGCAAGAATAAGGCGTGGGGGAAAGAGAAATGATGAAGAGTGATCAGATTCTCACGTTTCGCAAAGGCAGAATCAACAGGATTTCCTGACTGACAGGATCTGAGGATTTGTCCTCAGAGGACAGAGAGCAACGACCCCGCCCGTCCAACCATGGAAGGACACACCACTACCAACTGAAACGGATACAAATGACCCAAGGTTGGAGCGCATTTGGAAACAAGAAACAGGAGGTCAGTTATGGACAAGGCACAGTCTGAGAGAGCTATCGGGTGTTCAAGGGCAGATGTTAATTAGGTGATTAGATGTTTTAAGTCTGGAGTTTAGAAAAAAGGTCTGGGTTAATGACATAAATTTAAAATACATTTCATCATATGCAAATATAGAGATTTTCATGTTATCTCTTCATTGATTTCTAGTATAACTGTACTGAGGTCTACAACACACTCTAGGACAGGGCTTGGCAAACCGTCTCTGAAAGGTCCAATCTGTAGGCCACAGATGGTCTCTACGACCTATTCTTTGTATTTCTATTGCAGCCCTTTAAAAATGTAAACAATCATCCTTAGCTTGTGGACATATAAAAAAGGCCATGGGCTGGGGCAGCCGGGTGGCTCAGTTGGTTAAACATCCAGCTCTTGGTTTCCACTCAGCGTGTGATCGCAGGATCTCAGGGTCATGAGATGGAGTCCCATGCCGGGCTCCACGCTCAGCACAGAGTCTGCTTGAGACTCTCTTTCCCTCTCCCTCTGCCCCTCCCCCTCACACCTGCCACAGGCAAGTGGCTGACCTGTTTTAGAGCCCCAACAGCCACTGTATAAGCCTCCACGCAGCACACACGGAACATTTCCATCACAGTGGGAAGATGGACTGGACAGACAGGACAATTCTACACTATAATTTCAATCCTCTGAAATTCAAGCCTGTGGTCTATGGTACAATTTTGTGTGTAAAATAAAAAACCTCCAGGGGAAAAGAAAGATAAGGAGAGACAGGACAGCTCAGTGACTGGGGATACACAGTTTTACATCCCTGTAAAACTCAGGCTGTGGGTTTTGCTTTAGGGGGAATGAGAGCGGGAGCTGCACTCCTACGGAGGCTTCAGCTGTCTTGTCCTGAGTCAAGCCCCAACTTTAAATTTAAATAATATTAATAAAAATAATACTTAATAACATTTACTGGGCAATTTGCTAACTGCCAACCTCTGTTCTGATTTAGAGTCACTGACTCAGCGACCACATGAAGCAGATGCTATTATCATCTCCTTTTACAGATGAAGGAAGGGGGGCCCGTGAGGACAGTGTGGTACTTGCCCAGGCTCCCGTCACCCATAAGTGGCAGAGCCAGAACTCAAGCCCAGGCAGTCCGGCTGCCAAATCTGGCTCGCCTCCCTGTGAACCACCAGGAGCTCGTCGACCCTCTAGTGAAGGGAAGACACCTTCACGACACCAGCTCTCCTTCCGACTGCATCTCCTGCTGTTCTTTCAAAAGCAGCCTCTTTTCTACTCTACCAATTTTCTCACGATCTCCCTGATGTGACCTCTGGGTTCCGTCAGCAGCTCCCCGCAGTCCTCTAACTCATCTTCTGCTTATAAAACTCTCTCTCCTATCTGGAACGTGGTCCATGCTGGAGAGATGGAACTGTCTCTGTGGTGCCCCCTCCCAGAGGCCTGCGACCCAGGCCGAGGCAATCTGACTACGCCATTACACCAGGTCATACTGATGGGCTCAAGAAAAGCCCAAAGGCCCCATACTTGACTGATCTTTCCTACCATGTGATACATCAACTCTGCTAGCTGTTCCCAGGAAATGAGGAACTTTAAGGACAATGTATCCCTGGGAACGCCAGCACCTTCCCTGCCACGCTGAGAGCCACACAGAAGAACCCAGAGGAAAGGAACGCGACATCAGTAAATCCCACACTATCCCCTGCAGAGTCAGTCAGTTCCTCTTTGTGTTGCTGGTTTAAACTGGGTGGAGCTGGGTTTCTAGCCAAGCTCCCCGGATTCATGCACGTATCCCACTCTTGCTTCTGAACCTTGCTCAGGGGACTGCTTCTGACTTTCCAGATGCTATTTCCTTCTCGAAGCTGAACTCAGCAAGGCCTCCAGGAGGCCTTCCCCAGTTACTCGGGCTCGGGCCCACTATCACTTCCCTTTACTCGGACTCTCCAGTGGGCACTCCCTGTCACCACGGATTTTAGCATGCGTGACACAGCTTTGTGTCTATTAACCTGATCCCACAATGTGGACAACTAGAACCATGAGTCTCACCCGCACACGGTCATACCATCCCGCAGCTGTGTCCCGACGCCGCCGCTCCCTCTCCCTTAGCCCAGCTCCACGGCTCCCGCCTCCCACACTCAGCCCAGCTCCTCCCGGCAGCTCTCACCTCTGGCCTCCCAGCGGGGTTTACTCTCCATCCTCAGAATCCTACAGTATTTCACCTGATCTCTCTAATGTCTCTCTCTCCTGTCAAGCCACATTATTCTCCCCTTCAGGACAGGCCTGTATCTTCTCCGTTTCTGGGTCATACCACCTTGTACTGCTATATGTACCTGCACCACCACAGAGGGCTTGCTGAACGAATGGATTTTGAACCTCAAGCGCAGACCTAGACCTGGCTCAAACTGCCGGCGACAAAAGGCCTATCGTAAACATGGGCCTCCGGGAATACGGCCACCTCGGGTCTCACGTTTCCCAACAGGCTGGATGGTCAGTGATGACATCACCATCTCTTTCTGGCCATGATGGCCTTGGCCCATGAGGCGCACAACACGAGTGTACAGACTGAACTGGTTGACAACAGTTATTACACAACAATGAGAGATATTTTGGTGCTGGGATCATGGGACCTCATTCTAATACACTGAACCGTGCAGCTGTTTGTAACAAAATTCTATTTTAAGTCTAGGTAATTCCCAGCAAGCCACCATCTTTACTTTTTAAAATCAAACATAGTGACTCTCATACCCTAAAAATTACAAATATGTATGAAATTTAACTCATCGAAATCTTTTTAGGAGGCATGTATCATTTCCAAAATGTTTTTGTTAACTTTTAAAAACACCTGAGAAACAGAAAAACCAACCTCAGGTCCGGAATGTAGAGTCAGGAAACTTTCCACAGCAGTCAGAGTGCCTACAAGAACAGCAGAACGGTAGAGTCAAATCAAATAAAATCCACACAACTAAGACATGCAGAATGCATTATTCCTATTTTTTAAAGATTTTATTTACTTATTTGAGAGAGCACAAGCAAGGTGAAGGGCAGAGAGAGAAGCAGACTCCCCACTGAGCAGGGAGCCCAACGAGGGGTTCGATCCCAGGACCCTGGGATCATGACCTGAGCCAAAGGGAGACGCTTAACTGACTGAACCGCCCAGGCGTCCCAAAATATAGCAATTTCTTAAGACTGGTCTTCCTAGTTTTAATTCCTAAGAAAACAAAATCATGGGGACTTGGAAAGCTGACCCTGAAAAAGAGAATGAACAGCCTGGTCATCAACAATGATGAGAACCACAGTCATCTAAGTGTTGCCTGGTGACCGTCGATAAACACCTAGATCATGAAGCGTAATTCCCCGAGATGATTCTGACTTAACTGACTTAACTTTAGAGACTTAAGGTGATAAATGGGGACCTACCAGATCCATGATTTTAAGATTAAGTGTTTTAAAGATGTTCAGTTGGGGGGCACCCAGGAGGCTCAGTCAGTTAAGTGACCCATCTCGGTTTCAGTTTAGGTCGGATCAAGCCTGGGATCGAGTGCCATGTCAGGCTCCACACGGAGCATGGGAGTCTGCTTGGGACTTTCTCTCCCTCTATCCCTCCCACCACCCAACACTCACTCACGCTCTCTCTAAAATAAATAAATAACTTTTAAAAAAATGAGATGCTCGTCTTCTTTTTATTTGGAATGGTTCTAGCATTTCATCACTGAGTATGATATTGGCTATTGCCCTCTGACATTAATTATGTTAATATTCTATTCCTACAAACCTGCAATCAGTAAATGGCATGAATTGTCAAATCATTTACTGAGATGGCCCTCTAGTTTTTCACCTTCAATATTCTGATGTGATGATGACATAACTTCCTAATAAGCCTTGGTTTTGATATATTATTCTTTTAAAATGCCATTGAAGATTTATTAAAAATTTGGCATTTTTTTGACTACTAATTTCACAAAGCAAGACTGATCTGTAGCCTTCTTTCTTCTTTGGGTGCTATCTATCTGGGACTTTGGTTTGAGTTATGCTAACTTTTTACTATAAACTAGAACACTTTCCATCTTTTTAAGCTCTTAGGATAGTTTATATGACACTGGAGTTACCTGTTTCATGTCATTTTCTAAATGGACCCTTTTAAAATATGCAAGGCATTACTAATGTCCATTGTTTTACCACGATATTGATATTTTTCCATTTTTTTAAAGATAAAGGGTTTTTAGTAAAAAGCTCTCAAGAAGAGCATAATAAGGTGCCTCGGTGGCTCAGTCAGTTAAGCATCTGCCTTTGGCTCAGGTCATGATCGCTGTGATCCCAGGGTCCTGGGATGGAGCCCCGCATCGGGCTCCCGGCTCAGCAGGAGCCTGCCTCTTCCTCTCCATTTGCTTCTCCCCAGCTCATGCTCTCTCTCATTCTCTCTTGCTCTCTTGCTCTTAAATAAAACTTTTTTAACAAATTAAACTTTTAATTATAGTAGTTACATCAATTATATTTTTAAATGTGTTAATTCCTAAACCAACCAAGTTTGGATTATAACGGCTGTCAGAAAATTTTTCCAGAAATTTTGCAGCTTTAACCATAACTAAGTTGAGACAACGGACAATTCCTCACTTTGGAATACACACGGTACTAACTGCATCTTAAAAAATCATGTCAAAACTAAGCAAGTGGGGGGTTTTTTTATTTTTAATTTTTTTAAAGATTTTATTTATTTGACAGAGAGACAGAGGGAGAGAGAGCGCTTACATGCAGGGGGAACGCGAGAGGGAGAAGCAGGCTCCCCACTGATCAGGGAGCCCGATGCGGGCTCCAATCCCAGGTCCCCAGCACCATGACCCGAGCCGAAGGCAGACGCCCAGCCAACTGAGCCACCCAGGTGCCCCTTAAATGTTTTTTATTATTTTCTTTCTTTCTTTTTTTTTTTTTTTTTTAAGAGAAGGTGAGAGGGGGTCGGAGGAGCGAGAATCCCAAGCAGGCGCCACATCCAGCGCAGAGCCTGACACAGGGCTTGATTCCACAACCCCAAGATCACCACCTGGCCAAAGTCAAGAGCTGGATGCCTAAACGACTGAGCCACTCAGATGCCCCAAACAAATCATGCGTTTGAACATTACCCATTTATAGTTATATCTCTCTTCCCAACTAGATTTTAGTTCATCACAGTTATAAACATGAAAATTTTCTATTATTAAGTTCAATTACTGCTTAGTGATTGATAATTACCGTTCATCTTATTTCTGGTATATATTACCCCCAGATCTGCTGGAATGGAGTCAAAGCCACTGCTTCCAATGATATAAGATCCTTTTTCTGCAGCTTTCTCATGATACTTCCAGTACATTAATTCCAAAAACTAAAAAATTCAGGACAAAAATCTGAATCAGAGCTATACAGAAACATGTACATCAGCATTAAATGACAGACCTTAAAAGACAAAGCAATTACATTGTGAAAATGCTAACCAATGTGGCTTTGTAGTGAAATATTAACTGTGGAAATGTTTTTCACTTTTTCAGCAAATATTTACTGCACATCTATCACGTGGCAACTAGTGGGGGGTAAGGGCTGATCTGACTTAATGACACTATTAACTTTTTCAGAATGAGTTCTAAATGCAAAAGTAGTATTATGAAAAACTAAATTAATATGCAAAAACCCCACAAAGACAGCAAGAACACATCTCTAAATCGTATCACACAGAGGGGCATCATTACAGACATGGGTCGGCACACACATGGTTGGGGTGAACAATGTGGAGGAGAAGAAGAGATGGGAGAGAGAATAATGTCTGTTCAAATCCTCTGCCTGTTTTTACAAATTACTTTTAGAACAGTTCTAGAGTCACAGAAAATCTACGGAGTGGAGAGTTCCCATGTACCCCGACCCAGTTTCTCCTATTGTTAGAGTTTTCTGTTAACATTTGCTACAATTAACAAACCAACACTGATAACATTATCACTAAAGACCATACTTTACCCAGATTTCCCTAGTTTTCACCTAATGTCCTTTCTCTCCTCCAGGATCCCACATCACATTTATCTGCTGTGTGTCCCGAGGCTCCTATTGGCTGTGACAGTCTCCTCGGGCTCTCAGGACCCTGACCGTTTTGAGGACTCTGGATCAGGTATTTTGTAGCATGCCCCCGTTGGAATTCTTCTCGTGACCAGTGTGGGCTTACTGCTTTTGGGGGGCAGGGGGGAGACCGCAGAGGTAAGGTGCATTTTGTGACATTCCATCAAGGGTCTGTACCGTCACTGGGACTTACCAGTGTGGACGGTGGCCTTGAACACTCGGCTGAGGTAGCGATTGTCAGGTTTCACCACCACCAAGTTCTTCTCTTGCTCCCTCCTCTCTGTACTGTTCTCTAGGGGAGGGACTGACTCTGTGTGGCGCCCCCTGAGGAAGGGGTGGTGAGTCACGCTCCCCGCCTCGAGGGTGGAGTAGTTACACAAGCAATTTGGGATTCTTCCACAGAACCGTGTCTCTACTCATCCCTTTGCCCATTTTTAATTAGGTGATTTGATTTGTATTACTGCCTTGTAAGAGTCCTTCATTCAGTCTGGATCTTATTAAGGCTTTGAGATCACTTTTACTGCAGTTTATAGGACACTTTAGGAAGGTTTCCTCATTTTCTTTGCTGTGGGATTTTTTTTTTTTTTTAAATAAGACAGGAATTGGTTTCTGTCTCACTCAGGTTTCCTACCTCTTCTTGACTCGATTTTGGTAATTCACACTTTCCTAGTCTTTTCCAGTACGTTACTAGATCGGCACATTGGTGAGGACAGTGGCAGAGACCGCAGGGACAGATGAGGTGACAGTTCTCGAGAAGCCGGGGTGGCCTGGTGCTTGCGGACCTACTTCCTGCACGCAGGCGAACCCCAGCTGAGTCCTGCTTCTACCGAGGGGAGGGAGGACTCAGCAGCACGACTTAACCCCCCGCAGCTTCAGTTTACTCATCCACAAAACAGGCCAGACGACACCGACTTTACAGGAACGCGGAACATTCAGATGACACAAAATGCTGGATTAGCAGAGTGTCAGGCGTGCGGTGAGCACTCGAGTGTGAGTGTCTACAATGTTTATATTTGGAGGATTTTACACTTCCTTTTCTGTAACGCTGTAAAGGTGTCTGATTACAAGAAGGGAATTCATTATGAAAACGTTACAAAAGTGAGATTCTAAGAATTTACACACGGCGCACCATTTTAATTAAGCCCTCTCACAGCACGCGGAAGCTACAGAAAGCAGCACATCCTACACACAATTTTTTGCATTCCCTGCAAAAAATGAGGTGGTAAGGCAGGAAAAAAATTCAAGAGAATGGAAGACCTGACCATCGCACTCTCCTTCAAGCCATCAGTGGAACCGCACGTCTCAGCACGAGGGAGGGGGTCCCCGACTTCTAAAACAGGTCTATGGGGTGGCACTAAATAGTCCCCCCTCTCACAGACAGCTCCTTCTTTCTTCATTTTACATACCTGAGGCTCTCCACAGATGTCAATACAGCTCGTCCCATTTTCGATACATGCTTTTACTACAGGTTCTCCGTAAAATCGATACTGGAGGGAATAAAGAAAACCAACCGTTTACTCTCACTTAGCAAGCCTGAAGATTGACTGACTGACAGTGATTTGAGAGAGAGAGAGAGAGAGAGAGAGAGAATGTGTGCACATAACAAGGCAGGGTCAGAGGGAGAGAGACAATCTCAATCAGAGTCCAGCCTGGGACCTGATCCCACAACCCTGAGATCATGACCTAAGCCTAAATCCAGAGTTGGACACAGAACTAACGGAGCCACCCAGGCGCGCCTTCCTTAGCAAGCTTTAATGAATGAAATGCCATTGAGTTTTGCAAGTAGAGTCTTAGTTATTAAGAATCAAATATTCATAAAGGAGCCGAAAAATCACGTAACTGCACCACACCACTTCTCACAGGGTGAATGAAGGCACAATGGAATTAGAGGAATATGTGCTCACCTCTAATTGAAAACCAAACAGGAAGTTTTACAGACCAAGTGATTCATTCGAGTTAAATTCTGAAGAACAAGGATTTGCCAGCAAAAAGAAAAATCCAGATAAAGAGAAAAGTATATGTGAAGGTGTGAGAAAAGGTAAGGGTAGCTGAAGCTCAGAGTAGTTGATAGGGACGTGATGAGAGACGGGCCTGGAAGGAACACTGGAGCCAGGTCAGGACTACTAGGCTCTCCTGAAGAATCCTAAGTAGGACAGTGGTGTAAGGTGTACAGAAAACACACCTCACTCTGCCTGACCCGCTAGAAAACAACACCATGGCTGCTAAGAAATGACAAAAGGCGGAAGGAAGGAAGGGGACGGATACACCAAGGGTAAGACTGTTAAAGAGACAGAAGTGACTGGGCTTGCTGATCAGACAGACAAGGAGGCCAGTGGCGGCGGGGGAGGGGGGTAGGTTACTGGTCCTATTAGTCAAAATACAGACCAACGGGAAGAGGAGAAAGTTCATTTGTTGCCATGATTGGCCTGGCTCTCCACAAAACTCCCAAGTGAGAAACCTAGAACCTGGTTTTTACTCCACCTGCCCTGGAAGTCACCAAGTTTTACGAATTAGTTCCCTGAAAATCTCAAATCAGTTCCCTCCCCTCTACACATCCAAATCTGAGTTCATACACTTACCACCTCTGACGCAAGTTACTGTACACAGTAACCAGCTTCCCCGCAGCCAAGGTAGTCCCATGGCCAAAGAACACCAGATCATTATTCTAAAATAAGAATCTGATGTTATCTTTGTTTCGTTGCGTACACACACAAACACACGCACGCGTGCACAGATACATATACATCTCTTAAAATCCTTTGCTAGCTCCACAGTGCCTATATCTACTATAGGAGAAAGTCCAACCTTCTTAGCATGTCGCGAAAAGCATCAGGTCACACCACAACCCCTTCATCCACATATTCCAACAGCTCTCCACTGCCGGTCATCTCCGAATTGTGCTACTTCCTTGCCCTCCATTCCCTGGAGCCCCTTCCCCTGTTCGTGGCTGCCAGGCTAGCTCCTGGCCCCTCTAGTCTCAGCCTTCTGGCCTTGGCTTAACTTCCCAGGGCTCAGAGAGTGAGCCACAGCCTGTTGGCTACTGGATTTACCTACAAGTACTGGCAAGTGGCAGTAAAGCATTAATGAGCTTTCTGAAATAATAACAGCTCCTTCTGGAAACAGAATGCGCTTCCCTCTCCGCCACAATCTCTCCCCGCCAATCCCCACATCGTATTCTGTCTCAACTGGCCCACCTTTCTCTCTTCTCCGGGCAATCTGAGGTTGAGACTTCAACACGAACGTCCCTATATTAATTTTTTGTTGTTGTTTTTCTCCACTTTCTAACCTTGTGCTTTTATGAAATAAACAAATGGTAACAATCCTTGATCTCAGAGGAGAAATTTCTCCCCAGCGAAGCGAATCAGCTTATAGGTCAAAACTGCAACCCTGTTCTCAGCATTCCATGTCCTAACGTGACAGCCACGTAGGCAGGCTTGCCTCAAGGGGCCCACAGACCCATTCCCTCAGTTATGGAAATAAAATCAGTATGCTTATTCACGCTTTTTTTTTTTTTTAAAGGAAACACAAAGGAAAAAATGAAGCCTCATTAACAGTTAATACATGTTCCCTGGGCCACTTGATGTGGTCCCGTGTTGAATGGAAACTATACAAGGGGCTCTGAGGGCAGCCTGGGAGTGTCCCTCATGCACAGGGGCCCACAGTGATGCCCTCATTCATTCATTTTCGGTATATTTCAACTGAATGCCTGTTTACACATGCCTAAGTAGTTTTACAGATATCCTGTTCACAAAATAAACAAAGAGGTAAAAACAAACAAACAAAAACCTGCGAAGAAACTGGTAATGACCCCAAACTCGCAAAATGAAAATGCCAATCCCAGGAGAGCCCAGGAAGGAGCAGATTTAGGGCAAAAACCTAGGGACTCAGATGCCCATGAATCATCCAAGTGGAAACACCAAGAAGGCAGCCGGACCTCCCCATCTGGTTTCCAGAGCAGTCCTCATGGAAGCTAACGTGGGCCATCAGCATACAGATGGCATCCGAAACCTTTCGACCACAACCCACGCTGAGAAATCCACTTCATGTGGCAGTCAATATGTACAAATATACCGAACTGAAACACAAGTTTCATAAACCAGCACTTACCCATATTACATGTAATTCACTCTATATTCTATTCTAAGCTACCTGATCATTTTTTTTTAATGCTGGAGTCTCAACTTACTACACTACGCTGTTCAAAAATGCTGGCCCAAAATGGACAAGTAGGAAGCACCAAAGACCTCTCTTCAAAACAAAACAAAACAAAACACACCACACAAATGAAAACCAACCAACCTTCTGGGTTTCTGTCTGGGATGATGACAAGTTCTGGAGATAAGATGGTGCAGGTTACACAGCACTGCCAATGGACCAAATGCCACTGGTTTGTACACTGAGAAATGGCTAAAATGGTCATTTTGGTTGTGTGTGTGTTATTACAATACTTATAATATATTATTTTTAAAGAGTCTGGCTCAGAGAGTGCAAACAGAGAAGTCTGTAAGGCTCGAGAGCTGAGCCTCTGGTACTTACAGGAAGATGAGACTATCCGACAGAAGGGAGGGGGACGGAGCTGGTGGAAAACCAGGGAAGAAACAGACCGCAGCAGCCAAACACAGGAGGACGTGACCGAAGGGAGAAAAGGCTCCAGGTGAGTGTGGGCAGCTGGTGAGGCTTCGCAGACCGGGCTCCCTGGAGCAGGGAGGTTTGCAGAGGTCGGGCAAGAGTGGCTTAGGATGAAGTGGGAGCGAAAAGTGGACATAGAAGGAGAAAGAACGTGTTCAAGGAATTCAGCTGCAAAGGGGGCACAGAAACAGTCCACAAGAAGGGCAGATGTGATAAAAATGTCAACATGGGGTCTTCAAATCCCCCAAACAGGGAAGGCAGAGTCAGGGTTATGCAGGTACGCAGGTGAAGAAATTCTCTTTCAACAGCTTCGACTGTCATAGCAAAAAAAAAAAGGAAATAAAATAATCAGATCACCGAGGGAAGAGGGACAGGAGACGAAAAACATGAAGACAAAGAGGACACAAGCCGTTGCTTCAAAGAGCAGGAGAGAGAACAATCCAGGCAGGTGGGGTTAGGGTGGCTGGAGCTGCTCAGGCCCCACAGGAGGTTTGTCACCACATACTTAAAGACGGACCGTCAGCAGGGGGACACACTTTCTCCAGACACACAGAGCTGCGGGGTTACTGGCTGACAGAGGATGCAAGTTCAGGTAAGGTAGACGGGACTGGAATAACTGGAAAAAGTTTTGGTGATTCAAAGGGGCACCTGCACCCCAATGTTCATAGCAGCAATGTCCACAAGAGCCAAACTGTAGAAAGAGCTTAGATGTCCACCGACAGATGGAGGGATAAAGAAGATGCGGTATATATATATATAATGGAATACTATGCAGCCAGCAAAAGAAATGAAATCTTGCCATTTGCAATGACCTGGATGGAGGTAGAGTGTGTTATGTCAAGCAAAAGTCAGAGAAAGAAAAATACCTTATGATTTCACTCACATGTGGAATTTAAGAAACAAAACAGATGAACACAGGGGAAGGGAAGGAAAAATAAAATGAAAATTGAAAGGGAGGCAAACCATGAGACAGTGAGTTCTAGGGAACAAACAGGTTGCTGGAGGGGAGGCGGGTGGGGGGAAGGGGTAACTGGGTGTAAGGAGCAGTGGGTGTTATATGCAACATTCTACCTCGGAAACTAATTTTTAAAATAAATAATAAATAGAACACACACACACACACACACACACCATCTTTGGGTTTTTCCAGAGTACTGGGGTAGGAAGGGCAAGGAGGTTGGCTGAGGATGTACAAAAGAGAATGGTCGTAGCAAGAGAGCACAGAATCAAAACTAATTAGGAATGAGATTAATCTAAACAAACAATTTGAATACATTTTCACTGGATAATTAAAAAACCTTTCTGCTTTCATTTAAAGCGTGATTATCAGGGGCACCTGGGTGGTTCAGATGGTTAAACAATCGCCTTTGGCTCGGGCCATGATCCTAGCGTCCCTGAGATCAGCCCCACGTTGGGCTCCTGGCTCAGCAGGGAGTCTGCTCCTCCCTCTTCCTCTGCCTCTCCCCCTGCTCGTGCTCTCTCTCTCTCTGCATCTGTCTCGAATAAATAAATAAATAAATTCCTTTAAAAAATTGTTTAAAAAAATGATTATCAATCTCCTAGATGCTTAGTGTTCAAACATTCTGGCAACTGTGATGGCTTCCACAGACCAGTAACTGTTACCAACATTCACCTTGGGACACAGGCCAGAAGTGTGTCCTCCATGTCCAGAACAACAACAGCGGATGGTTCTAATCTCGAAGCATCCTCTGACCCCCACCACTCTCATCCTGTACTCGGCCTGCCTGGGCTATTTCCCTGTGGGTCCCCTAGGACCCCTTTTTTCTCTCAGAAGACAAGGAACTACAAAACCATACATGAGCTCGTGCTCTGGCTTTCAACCATTCAAAGACTCTGCTCACTTCAAACCCTGACCTGGCCTGCCACACCCTCGGACCTAACTCCTGGGGTTCCTCTCGGACGTGATCTCCCACCTCTGCCCTCTCTGGCGTTCCTGTCCTGCAAACCCACGTCATCTAGGACGTCTGTAGCTGCCCTTCCCTGAAGCACCTTCTCCACTACTGCCACCGCTCCCCTGCTCACCTCACTCGGGGCTCGACACTAATGTCAGGTCCTGCTGACCATCCACCTCACAGAGACTCATGTGCCAATATCTCTGTCTCCTTATCCTGCTTGATTTTTCTTCAAAGCACTAATCACTACCTACAATTATAACCTTAGTTTTCTGTCTCAACCACTGGACTGTAAGGTCCATGAGGGATTCTCAATTTTGCTCACCTTTATGTCCAGGTACCCACACTAGAGCAGTATCCATGTAATAAACATTCAATGAATATTTGTACTGAATAGATAATAGAGGAATATCATTTATCAGGAAATAAAAAAATATATTAGGGGCACATGCTCAAATATTTTTTAACTTAAGAAGCATGCAGTAAGAAAAAAAAAAAAAAAAAAAAAAGCTGGCAACCAGAGCTGTAACCAATGAAGGAACCAGGAGCCCTGAAGTAGTACCACCGAGAGTCTGACTCTCTCAGGAAACCTGGGTCACATCCACTGGCTCCTCATAAGGAATGAAAACTCCCCCACACAGGCTTGAAGTCCTGAACCAACTCTTCTGTCCTCTGTCCTTATGTTCCTCTGGAATATCAAATACCAGACTCTGCTGGAAATGAATACATTGCTTGTTCTGACACAAAACCGGGTGGATGACTTACTGGCCCCACACAATTGAGGACAACTGCTGCCTGTTTAGCCATTTCATCTAGTGAGGCTGGATTCGTGATATCACAAATTATTATTCCAACTTCGGATGGGAGTGTCGGTCTTCCTGAAATAAGAAATAAATTGTTTGAAACAAATCCTAATACAGCATTAGATCTTCCAGATCGTCTTTTTATAGAAATCAGGGGTGGCAGATTTACTAAATATACTAACAAGAGGTAAAAGTTTTTAAAACCAGATAATTAAAAAAAAAAAGAGAGAGAGAGAGAGAGAAAGTTATGAGGAATATGGAGTTAACACTACACAGGTTGCTAAAGAAAAAATCATTAAGCTTTAAAAAAATCTAACTTAAGCAACATGCAAAGAATAACCGTGTGTAAATGACAATTTCACCATCATTTAGATACCGAGTAGATGACTGTCCTGATTTCTTCTCTGTTGCAAGAATTCCATTATAAAAGTTTCTCATCAACTACCAACCAATTACATATGACAAAATACTGGGGAGGGGGGCGGTAAAAAGAAGTTAACATGGACACGAGAAAAAAAAGGACTCTGAGGTAGAGAGCACAGTCTATCTAGGTAAGAACACTCATTATAGGCTTATAATGAGTAAATTACTGTAATTAGCGGAATGCAGGTTTTGATGGATCAAGGTGTTCCCCACAACCACTGAACCTGGGCATCACAACCTTGGCCACTTAGCTAGGCTGCACCTGTCCAGTCTTGGTGGGAAGGAAAAGGAAACGGAAGACCATATTTCAACAGTGAAATTGTTTCTTCTGAAAAAGTAAAACAAACCAACAAAAAACACCAAAAAGCTCTTTGGTCAAGAGTGCCCATTGGTGGTGACAGCAAAAAGGATTCTGCACTCCGGGGCCCAGGGTGGAATCAGAAGTGCGATGAAGATGAAAGAGAAGAATGCAGGCGCATATGGGTGCATGAGGTCCACTCGGGTGGTAAGGAGCCACAGTTAAAGGCTCCTGAGACCTAAATGTGGGCGCTGTCTCGCTGTCCCATCCGTACCCCCGGCCTTAGGGCAGGACCCAGCAGGGATGAGACCAGGCAGCAAAACCCTGTGGAACGAATGCTAAAAGAATAAGCCAACGCGACAGAGTAAGCCCGCTGGCGAATTCTCACAGGCAAAAAAGAAACTGAAAAGCGAAGTCCACGACGTCCCCGAAACCTGGAAAGCTGCCTCGCCCACCGCCAAAACCCAAGGCGAGGGGAGAGGACGAACAGTCACCGGAAACCGATGCCGTCCCCTCCCGTCCGACCTCACCATCACGACCCCTCCAGCCCCACCAGCTCCCCCTCCGCCCCGCTCTAGAGGGACACCGGGCCGGCCAGGGAAGAACCGAAGTCCTCGGCGGCTTGGCCTGCGGGACCCGCCACGCCAACGGGGGGTTTCAACCCAGGAGACACGCATTGACTGCTGGGCTTCACGTGGGGAGCGGCCCAAAGCCACGGCCCCCCCGCACCCCGGGCACCGCTCCGGACGTCCGGCCGGCCGGGGAGCCCTGGGGAGCCTCCCCCACCCCCCAGCCCCCGGAAGGACAAACGCTCGCTGCGGGCGACCCGAACCCCTGCCCGGAGCGGGAAGCCGCCCACCCCGCGTTTACCCAGCTTCAGCGCAGCCCTCTCCACCACTCGCTGCAGCTTCTCCCGCGAGCGGCCCGCCACGGCCCAGGGCAGGCGGGGACTCAGCCCCGGGATCACCTGCTCCCGGGCCACCTCCTGGACCACGAACTGGCCGGTGAAGCCAGACGCGCCCAGCACCACCAGGTGGAAGGGCCTCGCCTCGGTCGCCATGACGAGCCCACAGCGAGCCGAAGCCCGGGAAGGGTGGAGTCCTCCGCGCCTGCGCCTCAGGCAGCGATCCCAGTACCGGGCGCAGCAACGGCCTCTGCCGCGGCCGCCGTCGCCGCCGCAGCCAGCGCGCCGCGCTCCCGACGCCCCGCACGCGCCGCGGCGCAAGGGACACGCCCACGTCCACGCCCCCACCCACGCCCACGCCCACTCCCGGGCCTGGTGTGCCCGCGAGAGCCTCGCACAGGGAAGGCGTTGGCCCCAATTCCTGCTGTCTGCAGGGACCGCGCAGCGGGAGAACTGTTCTCCAAGGCCGAGGAGTGTTCGCGAAGCCGGAGCAAGCAGGTGGAGGGCGAATGGGTTCTGGGGCCCAAGGCCGCAGCGCCCTGGACCGCAAGCCCCTGACCCCACCACGGGTGGTGCCCCTCCGCCCTCCGCCCAGGGACCTGGGGACCCCCTTCATGGTTGTCACTGCCCTGCGGCTCCCTGGAGGAAACAACTCCCAGAGCTAGCCTGCCTTTGAGCAGGGAGGTTAGGCAGATCCTCCAAATGCAGAAGTAAGTTTCTTGAGCTGTGCGATTCATATATCCAGAAGCATTTTAACACATTTAAATGCATTAGTAAATGCATGGGGGGGAGAAGAGCCATCTCCGGGTCCAAAAGAATTGCAAATAATTGTGTAGTTACTACCTCCTCCCGGAGAGGAGCTTACTTACCTCCATTCCCTTTGGATATAGGATTTGCTTAGCCACTTGTGTTAACTTTAAAAAGAGCCCTGCCCCCTATTTCACCAGCAAAATCGGGTTTAACCAGAAATAGCAGAGAATTGCAATTCCGGAGAAATGAGCTATGGCAAAATCAGATGCAAATCCCCAGAACAAAGGAGGGGAGTCCTTATTTATAGAAGAAAAGAGGAGCCCGGAAAGGATTTCATATACAAAAAGTCCATTGGAATAAACTGGGAGCTCAGATACTTAACCAATTGAACCACCCAGGTGCCTCCAGAGGACTTGTTTAATAAAGTTGGTATCATATCCATTCAATACCATCTATGCAAGTGGAGAATAATGAGGGAGGCATACGTGTTGTGACACAGAAATTATCCAAGATACATTGTAAGTGAAAGGAGCAAGTTCACTAACAACATGAGAGCATAAATCTTCTATTTAAGATGAAAAGGATGTGTTCATTCCGATGAAACCTTGGGCAGAATACATGACAGGTCTTCCTAAAACAATCGCTGTGAAAGGCTTGGGGAACTGCTCAGTGAGTGGAAACTGTTATTAGCAGTGTTAGTAGTTATTACTAGGAAGTGGATCTGTATGAATTAGGCGAGCAGAAAGGGACTTGCACATTAAAAATTTTACCTTTCTATATTGTTAAAACTTTTGAGCTTTCCAAACAAGTACGCATTACTTTTATAATCATAATTTTTATTTTTTTAAGATTTTATTTATTTATTTGACAGTGAGAGAGACAGTGAGAAAGGGAACACAGCAAGGGGGTGTGAGAGAGAGAGAGAAGCAGGCTTCCTGCTGAGCAGGGAGCCCAATGTGGGGCTCGATCCTAGACCCTGGGATCATGACCTGAGCTGAAGCCAGACGCTTAACAACCGAGCCACCCAGGCACCCCTATAATCATAATTTTTAAAAAGGAGCAGAAGCTGGCTTTGCACAAGGGGCAGAGAAGCCACTGTGGGAATCATGTCTTGTCATCTGCAGTCCTGCCCCTGAGGCCAGGTTCCTGTGTTCCCCCCAAGGCACATGTTTGGGTCCATTGTAAAACACAACAATATGCATAAATCTCACAAATGCTCCTTTGAGCAGAGAAAATTCAGGAAAGAAAGAGTAAATCTGTACCAGTCCCTTTATTCAAACTCCAAAAAGCATATCTGATCTACGGTGACAGGCATCGTGGAAGATTTTGCTTTTGCATCCAGTGGTCCCAGCAGGTCAGGCTCTTCTTGAAGTAATCCTCCAAGGGATCCCTTCTCCCCAGGGGACCAGCATAGAGGGTCATTTCAGCTCTAAGGGTAGCACCAAAGAGAAGGAGAGCCCCCTCATCCTACCAGAGAAGACGAGGTTAGCTTGGGGACAAGGTCACTGGCCGCCCTGTTGGTGAGGTGGTCAGAGACCCAGCCCTCTGCGACGTGGGGCCTGAAAAGAGAGGAGAATTCCTAGACTGCCAGCTTGAGGGTTTGCCAGGTGACTTGGCTTCTGTCCTGGAGCAAACTACAGCGAAACCCCTCTGAGCCCTCTCCTCAACAAGGCCTTGACCTTGGTCTCTACAGACTTGAACAAACACTGATACAGTTCGTAACATCTCAAGGCTGCCTTCCAAAAGCGATGCTGGCTTAAAATGTCTGCCTGAGGGAATCCAGGCTGCCAAAACAATTCAGTGTTTGTTCCAACCAGCTCTGAAGATAGGGCCCCAGCTTCCCAGCCTCTGCAGGAGGGTGATAAGCTCTAATTTGCAAGACCCTATGCTTCACATAGACCCACCACTTCTTCCCACTTTTTTTTTTATTTAAGATTTTATTTATTTATTTGACAGAGAGAGATCACAAGCAGGCAGAGAGGCAGGCAGAGAGAGAGGAGGAAGCAGGCTCCCTGCTGAGCAGAGAGCCGGATGCGGGCCTTGATCCCAGGACCCTGAGATCATGACCTGAGCCGAAGGCAGCGGCTTAACCCACTGAGCCACCCAGGCGCCCCTTCTTCCCACTTTTTGTCATTCTTTTCTTCCTGGGTTCCCTCTTCCTTCACGGGCCACCTTGGTTAAGTTCAGTTTCCCTAGTGCAATGATTAAATGATTAATTTAGTGCAATTAATTAAATTGATTGATTTAATTAATTTAGTGCAATAATTAAATGATAAGTGCAATGATTAAAATCTGCCTTTACCATTTCGTCTGGTGTCTGGTTTGTTTATTTTCTTTTCTTCCTTCCTTCCTTCCTTTCTGTCTTTCTTCCTTTTTCTTTTTGAAATAGGCTCTATGCCCAATATGGGGCTTAAACTCAAGACTATGAGATCAAGAGTTGCACATTCTACCAACTGAGCGGACAGGGGAGCCCCCTGACTTTGTGTATCTTTGACACAGCAAATCAGACAGAGAGAAATAAAGGAACACAGAAGTGGCTTTAAGGCTATTCCAGAAGCGAACAATACTTTGGGAGGCAGGGACTGTAGGAAGGAGGCAGAAAGTGGATGTAGGTAGGACCTACATTTAAGAACCATTATGGCAGTTACGGTGAGTGTGAAGGGAAGAAGTCATGGAGAGTCACCTCTAAGTTGTCCTGATTGCCAGAATCATTTGTTAATCTCCAGGGGATAACGCCACGCTTCCGAATGTAAACAGAAGACCGGCAAAACAGCCAACACAATCAGAAAATCCTGGCGCGCGACCACATTTTAGAACAGGGGTTCTCAGCGCACAAGAAGTTGCTGAGTAGTACAACACGGGCCCATCTCTCCTAACTCATTGTTTCCACCAGCCTCTGCCCATCATGCTAAAAATGATTCAGTGAAAACAAATTAGTCTGGGTTGATCTTTTAGAAAAACAACAGAAACTAAGTCTTTTTTTTTTTTTTTTAATCAATTGGGTGCTACTTCTTTCCCTTTCACATCGCTTTCTCTTTTTTTCCCTAGCTGAAAATCTGTTACTCAAAGTTCTCTGTGCAAATCCTCAGATATTTATACTTTATTATTTTTAATGGTTTTTTTAAAGATTTTATTTATTTATTTGACAGAGAAAGGTCACAAGTAGGCGGCGGGGGGCGGGGAAGCAGGTTCCCTGCTGAGCAGAGAGCCCGATGCGGGGCTCCATCCCAGGACCCTGAGATCATGACCTGAGCTGAAGTCAGAGCCTTTAACCCACTGAGCCATCCAGGCACCCCTTTAATGTTTTTCTTTTTAATAAGCTGTGTATCCCATACCACAATGAGACCATTCATACTGGCTCACAAGAGCCAAGGGTTCAATTTCCAGCAACTTGAACTGCACGGTGGTGGGAGTATTTGGTGGCACAGACCTCGCAGGTGGAAGGCTCAGTCCCTAAGATGGCACCGCACTTCAGAGGCCAGTCACAAGCCCTGGGCCATCTGTACTTTTGATGTGCCGGCCAAAAGCCCCTCCTCAGGTTTGATCATTTGCTGGAGAGGCTCAGAGACTACCAGGGAACCCCTGTTATTGCGGGCTTATTATCAAGGATATTAAAAAGGATACAAATGAACATCCAGATGGAGAGGGAGGTGGATTGAGGTTCAAAAGGGTCCCAAGCACAGAAGCTTCTATTCCTGTAGAGTTGGGGTGTCTCGTGCTCCCAGCATGTGGATACCTTCACCAACCTGCCTGGAAGCATGATCGATATAATCATTGGCCATTGGTGTTGGAACCGAAAATTCCAACTCTCTGGCAACATCCTTCTTTCCTCTGGGGTTGCGGAGTAGGGAGCAGAACCCACCCAGCAGCTCTCTAGGGACCCACCAAGACTGATCAATGGTTATGACCAGACCTAATGGTTCTGGTAATGAGCCAAGACTCAGCTCATTAGCATAAACTCAGGTACCCTTGAAAGGTGCTCATTAGGAATAACAAAAGGTGCCGCTCTCATTTCTTTCACTCTGAAAATTACAGGAGTTTCAGGGTCCCTGTGCCAGGCACCAGGAAAGAAATGATTATTTCTCATTATATTAGAAGATCACATGTCACAGGCACTCATATAAGTGCCAAGGCCAGGGCGAGGGGGCCTCTCCAGGCTTTGAGTGCAAAATTTAAGGAGCCATCAAAAACAAAAACAAAAACAAAAACAAACAAAAAACAGGGGCACCTGGGTGGCTCAGTGGGTTAAGCCTCCGCCTTCCGGCTCAGGTCATGATGTCAGGGTCCTGGGATCGAGCCCCACCTGGGGCTCTGTGCTCAGCAGAGAGCCTGCTTCCCCCTCTCTCTCTGCCTGCTGCTCTGCCAGCTTGTGAGCTCTGTCTGTCAAATAAATAAATAAAATCTTTAAAAACAAAAACAAAAACAAAAAACCCTCAATAATCAAGAAAAATAATATTTTTTAAAAAATCAATGCAGGGATGGCTGGCTGGCTCAGTTGGAGTGTGGATCTCTTGTCATGGATTCAAGCCCATACTGAGGATAGAGCTTACTTAAATTAATTAATTAAAAATAACTTTAAGGGGCACCTGGGTGGCTCAGTGGGTTAAGCCTCTGCCTTCGGCTCAGGTCATGGTCTCAGGGTCCTGGGATCAAGCTCCACATCAGGCTCTCTGCTCAGTAGGGAGCCTGCTTCCTCCTCTCTCTCTGCCTGCCTCTCTGCCTACTTGTGATCTCTCTTTCTCTGTCAAATAAATAAATAAAACATTTTTAAAAAATAACTTTAAAAGACAATGCAAAATATCCATGATGAACAAAATGTGAAAAGCTCAAAATAAGATAGGACCAAGGTTACTGATTTTTACTTTGACCTCAGACTCCAGTCAGCTCAGCACAGCTCTGTTGCCGACGCAGCATCCAAAACATGCCTGATGACCCAAGTGTCACCAGTTTGATCCCCCTACGGACATCAAGGGCTCCATTTTGGACACGATAAGTTTGGATATCCAAGACATCCAAGTAGGAAATTTGGTCTTCTCTTTGGGAGGTCGGTGGTAGGACCTGGATGGAGCTAAACATTTGCGGTTCTTCATAAACGGGTGGTAATTACAGCCACGTGGATGGGTAATATTAACCAAGGGCACGAGTATGGGCAGAGAAAAGAAAAGATCCAAGGCTAACGACACTCCCGCCAGTGTTAACAGTTAACGTGCTCCCTCCCTGTTTGCTGATGTAAGGTCCTTGCTCCATAACAGAACTAATTTCCTCTCTTTGAGATTAGCAGACCCCTGGCCTTGGGGAATAAGGGACCAGAACATTCCCAGGCCACAGAAGCCAGAGCCTGTGTGAAGTCACCTTGGCTTTCTGATGAGCCCAGCAATCTTTTAGCAAAGTGTTTTTCTCCTTTAAGGCCACACCAAGGACTTTCTCAATCAACCTTTGCACAACCGTAGAACTTGCCCTCCTTCGCAGAAAGAACAGACTGCTCCTGCCCACCCCCAGGTGCCAAGGAATAAGATCTTCTTGGAAAAACCCTCCCGGGCACCAAGAAATTAGAATTTCTTGCACAACCTCCAAGTCCCGAGATTATCCTGTAGCTGATGTCATTGAGTCTGCATGTAATCAAGAAATGTCACAGACCGCAGCACTCCCTTCACTGATCAGTGCCCCTTATGGGTGCCTGGGTTGTCCAATTGGTTAAGCATCCAATAAAGAATCCATCTTGGTTTCCTCTCAGATCAGGATCTCACGGTCATGAGATTGAGCCCCACGCGGGTCTCCACGCTCAGCCCAGGGTGTGCTGGGCAGTCTCTTTCCCCCTTCCCCTCTGTGCCTCCCACTTGTGCCCTCTCTCTATGTCTCTCTCTTTCCCTCTCTCTCTCTAAAATAAATAAATAAATCTTTAAAATAAATAAATGAATAAAAACCTTTAAAAATGTCTGGGCCAGGCAGAAACCTCAGAGTTGGTCTTTGGACAAGGGTCCACCTTCTCCCTGGGTGGCCGGCCTCCCTTCTTTCCAGTCAAAACTCTCTTGAGTCTTGGCCTTTGGAGAGCGATGGGTGGCCAAACTTGGATTTAAGTAACACAAGAACTGAGCCCTGGGACACTCCTATATCTTGAGCTCCGCTGCTCAGTCCAATAGTCCAATAACATGGAGTATTACAATTCAATTTTAAACTACATTAAATTTCAAATTCTGTTCCTCAAGCACATGAGCCACATTTTAGGTCGTTAACAGCCACACAGGCCTGCCATGCTGGAGAGTGCAGATACAGAACCTCTCCGTAGCACAGAAAGTTCCATTGGACCATGAGGAAGGTGAGAGGAATCAGCAATGGGGAGGCACAAAGAACTAGAAAGTACAGTTGAAACCAGGGGAGTGTGGTATCTTGGAAGCCATCTGAAGAATAATATTTCTAAAAAAAAATTTTTTTTAAAGAATATTTCTAGAAGACACTTCACAGGGCCAAGCCTTCTGAGGACTGAGAATGGCTACTGTCTCAGCAACGCGGTGGCTGCTGGGGTTCTCAACGTGGACAGAAGGGGAGGGAGCGAAAATCTCACAGTGAACAAAAGCAGTTTTACTGTCATGGGAAAAAGAGATCAAGGGGGCAAAAGCTGGAGGCGGGAAAGGGGATCCAGAGAAATTTTTTTTGGTTTGTTTCTTCAGCTGGTTTGTTGGCTTGTAGGACAATCCAGTGGAAAGAAACTGATGATATGGGAGAGAAAGAGGAAATATTAGGGAATGACCTTGAATCAAAGGATGAAGGTTAGTGCACCCCCAAGCATCCCAGACAGGATGTCAGAGATAGTAGGGGGGGATTATAGCATTGGGGCATAGACAGAGGTAAATGGATAGTGCATGAGCTTATGCAAATCCCCATCTGATTATGGGGCTTTTTGCAGTGATGTCTGAAACCAAGTCTTCCCCTGGGAGTGAGGCTTGAGGGAATAGAAGCAGGAAATCATCTAGGAGGAAATCATCTAGGGTGCACCTACCGGTCTGGGGTAAGACAGCCTCCCCGGATGAGAGCCCACACATTTACAGCAAGCATCATCTCCCCGCTGTTGCTTCTCTCAGCCAAGTTCAACTGCACAGGTGCGGTGTCGAGTCAGCCCAGCAATCCCACAGGACCGTGGCTCCAGCCTAGGGATTTGCTCACGCAACAAGCGATCTCTCAGGGCTCTGACCCCAGCCATGTGCTTGTCTTCTGCTCCACAAAAGCGGGGTGAAGCTTTCTTTACTGCCTGTTCCTCCCAATCGTAGGTACAGAGAAATTTTATTTTTGTTTAGTTGGCAAAACATCAAAATTTGCTTCAGTTTGAAATAACACTTCTGGGCAGAGGCTGATAATCATGTATTTGGAGAAAGAAATGTATATGAAAATAAAATAAGGAGACTAGGACTCCAGCTCTTTTAAAAGAAAGACAGCAGGGCGCCTAGGTGGCTCCGTCGGTTAGGGGTCTGACTCTTGTATTTGGTTCCGGTCAGGATCTCTGTGAAACGCTGGATTCCACGCTCAGCACGGAGTCTGCTTCTCCCTCACCCGCCACCCCCCCCCCAATGAGTGAAATCCCCCCCGCCCAAATAAATAAATAAGTAATAAAATCTTTAAAAAATAACCTCTCAGCATAGTCCTCCACCTGGTACCCAAAAGCCTAATGACTATCAACAGAAGGGATGCTATTTGAGGGGACATATTTGGAGACTAGAGGTTCTCCAACGGCAGGTGATCCAAATCACCGGAAGGTTCTGTTGAGGCACGACTGCTGGCCCAGTCCACGGTTTCTGGTTGACTAGCTGGGGGCGGGGTCTGAGATTCTGCATTCCCAGCAAGGTCACCTGTGATGCCCCAGCTGCTCCAAGACTACAACTTTGAGGACCACTGTAGAGAAGATTGCTTCAAGAGAAAAACGGGATCAGAGACTGTCTAGCCAGTGGATGTCTGTAGTGCTCACCAGAACCTCTCATGTGAAGGTGCTAAATTATGTCAGTAGATCATTTATTGAGAGTTGAACAGGTAGAAGCAGCAAGCCAGGTATATTAAAAATATCGATGCAAGGCCTGCCTTCTCCCCATGATTACCCCTCCTCACTTGACAGGGGAATCTAGACTGTTCTTTGATCCCCAGTGGGTGGACACCACTCTCCATAAGCTGACCCTCAAGTACAGTGCCACCCCTTCCTCCCTCAAACTTTATGATTTAATAATATCAAAATGCAGGGCACCTGGGTGGCTCAGTCAGTTAAGCATCTGCCTTACAATCCCTAATCCCTATAATATAATCCCTATCAAAATACCAATAGCATTTTTCATAAAAGTTGAACAAATAATACTAAAATTTGTATGGAACCACAGAAGACTCCAAATGGGTTTGGCGATCTTGAGAAAGAACAAAGCTGGTGTCACAATTCTAGATTTCAAGATACAGTACAAAGCGGTGCTAACCAAAACAATATGGCGCCAGCACAAAAACAAACACACAGATCAATGGCACGGAATAGAGAACCCAGAAATAAACCCATGACTGTATTGTCAATCTATGACAAAGGAGGCAAGAATATACAAAGAGGAAAAGACCGTCTCTTCAGTAAATGGTGTTGGGGAAAGCCACATGCAGAGTGAGTCTGGACTTCTTACACCATACACAAAACAAACTCAAAATGGATTAAAAACCTAAATGTGTGATCCAGTAAGGGATAATGAACATATACAACTCAAGACCAAAAAATATATATGCAGCGATCTGATTAAAATGGGCAAAGACCTGAATAGGCGGTTCTTCAAAGAAGCCACCCAGATGGCCAACAAAAACACACAAAAAGATGCTTATCACTCATCATCAGGAACATGCAAATCAAAACCCCAGATTCTGCACCTGTCAGAATAGCTAAAATCAACGACACCAGACCCAACAGATACTGGCAAAGGTGCGTAGACAAAGGAGTACTCATGCATTGTTGGCGGGAATGCAAATTGGTATAGCCTCTGTGGAAGACAGGATGGAGGTTTGTCAAAACATTAAAAATAGGGAGGCACCTGGGTGGCTCAGTGAGTTGAGCAACCAACTCTAGATTTTGGCTCGGGTCCTGATCTCCTGGGCCCTGTGATCGAGTGCTGCATCCAGCTCCGTGCTCAACAAGGAGTCTGATTGAGATTCTCTCCCTCTACCCCCCTCCAAATAAGTGCATAAATAAAATCTTTAAAAAGGAAAAAAAGGACTATGTCTTAGTCGCTTAGTCGGTTAAGCATCTGCCTTTGGCTTAGGTTCTGATCTCAGGGTCCTGGGATTGAGCCTGCTTAGCGGGGAGTCGGCTTCTCCCTCTCTCTCTGCTTGCCCCTCCCCCTGGTTGTTAAATAAGATAAAATCTCTTAAAAATTAATTTAAAGAATAAGGAACTCTACATTTTTCTTCTTAACATTTTTGATGAGTATGTTTTCTGACTTCATATTATATTCAAATTTATGAAACTCCACATAATACTGAGAGACATAAGTGCAGTACAGTACCCCTCTATAGATGTGCACTTAGACCATTGTCATTTGTCACTATTATAAATAACCCCACTGCGCGCATCTATATAGATTAAACTTTTCTTTCTCTTGCATAATTTTATTACAGTAAATCTCCAAACTGAAGGTTAAGAGGTCAAAATCTCTTAATACATATTTTCTCTCTATACTTTGTTTATCTAGGGTCCCTATTAGGTGCAACTTGAACTTATTTACACATATCACTACTATCTGAACCTGAACTCTTTTTTATAGCCATTGCCAAGTTACTATATAAACCTGAATTGTTTCTTATAGCCATTGCCAAGATACCTGCCCCAAAGCAAAATCTCGTTAAAGGCAAAAAGTTTCAAGAAAAAGGAGGCTCCCTGCTGAGCAGAGAGCACAAAGCAGGGCTCGAACCCAGGACCCTGGGATCATGACCTGAGCTGGAGGCAGATGCCCAACTGAGTGAGCCACTCAGGTGCCCAAACATTAATTTTTGAAACTGTTCAAACCTTCTGAAAAATAATAATGCAGGGAACACCCCACCCTTATATCCTGCTCATTCAAAAACTTACTATTTGGGGGTGCCTGGGTGGCTCAGTGGTTTAAGCCACTGCCTTCGGCTCAGGTCATGATCTCGGGGTCCTGGGATCGAGTCCCACATTGGGCTCTTTGTTCAGCGGGGAGCCTGCTCCCTCCTCTCTCTCTCTGCCTACTTGTGATCTCTCTCTCTCTGTCAAATAAATAAATAAAATCTTTAAAAAAAAAAACTTACTATTTGGCCACTTTTACCATGTATCCTCATATGTACATACTCTTGCTGAATCATTTGGAAGTAAGTGATAAAAAGTCTCACAGGAGTTTTTAGAAATCTGGGATCCCATGGACAACCATGCATTGCATTTGGCTGTTGAATCTGTTTATCTCCTTGAATCTAGAAGGGTCCCCTCACCATTTTATAACCTTTCATGACATCGACTTCTTTGAAGAGTTCAAGCCAGTGACCACATAGAATATCCCACAATCTGGACCTATCTGTTGATATCCTCAGGACTGATTCGGGCTGGACGTTTCTGGTGAGTTCTACTACATTGGTGATGCCGGTGGGATCCCCCAGCGATCCCTGCCCTGTGCAATTCCCTCCCTTCGAGCCTGAGCAGAATCTGTGACTATGATGAACTAACTATCCCTCCTGGGATTATGATTTCTGATGCAGCAAGAGAGATTTTGTGATGTAATTAAGGTGCCAAATCACTGGTCTTTAAGAGAGATCATCTAAGGGGTCCTGACCTCATCATGCGGGAGCTTTACATCAGAAATGGGGGGACCCAAAGATTTGAATGTCTAGAGAGACTCCATCTGAGGCTGTTGGCTGAAGACAGAGGAGCTGAAAGGAGCTCCTGGCTCACGGCCAGCCAGGAAGCAGGGAGACCCCAGTCCTACAACCCTAAGGAACTGAATTCTGCCAACAACAAGAATGTGTTTAGAAGCAGATTTTCCCCAGAGGCACCAGACAAAAACTCAGCCTGGTTCATAGTTTGATTTGGGCCTTGTGATGTCCTGAACTGAAGCCAGACCAGTTCTGAGCTGACAGGTGGGTATTGCCTTAAGCCGCTAAATGTGTGGTGCTTGGTTACGGAGCCATCGAAAATCAGTCCAGCATTGTTGGACCCTTCTTTGGTGCTATTGCAACACCCCAAAAGGAACACAGTGTCAGCGTGTCTCTTTGCTGGGGATATCTAGACTGCAGGATTTGAATGTCCTCCTTGTTATTGGGATATCACTGCTTCTAAGCCTTTTCAGTGGACAGAATCAGGGAACAATGAACTTACAGAAAAGTTGAAAGAACATCCATTGAAAACGAGAGCTGATCTGATGCTGTGCCGCCCTAAATACTTGCATATACATAGTGTATATGTTATCAGTATCAGTCTGGACTCGTGCATTTTTACTCAATTCAGTGGTTTATAAGCTTTAATGTCATTATTTATGTTGATATTCGAATTGCTCCGTATTTAGCCAGTGAGAGCCAGGATGTCAATAGGGAATTTTTAAATCCTTTTTTTAAAAGATTTATTTGTTTGTTATTTGTTTGAGAGAGAGAGAGAGAGCGAGCACATGAGCAGGGGGAGGGGCCGAGGGAGAGAACCTCAATCAGACTCCCTGCTGAGCGCAGAGTCCCATGCGGGGCTCAATCTCAGGACCCAGGGATTATGGCCAAAATCGAGTCAGACACCCAGTGGACTGAGCCCCCCACGTGCCCCGTTTTTTAAAAAAATCTTAAGCCCTGGAGTACCTGGGTGGTTCAGTCAGTTAAGTGTCTGACTCTTGATCTGTAGGTCTTGAGTTTAAGCCCCTCATTGGGCTCCACACTGGGCTGGAAGCCTACTCAAAAAAAAAAAAAAAAAATCTTAAGCCCTAAAGTCTCACCACAATTAATATGAACAATAATTCCTTAACATGGTGTCAAATCCAGTTCACGTTCCAGTTTCAGGATTGCCTTCACACTATCTTTTTATAGCTCCATTTAAGTCAGCTTCCAAACAATATACACTATTTGTCTACAAACCTTGTAGGTTTCTTCATCTATAACGAATCCTTCTACCCCCACTGATTTTTGTGCCATTTATTTGTTGATGAAATCACATCTCCTGTCCTACGGATTCACCCACATTCTGGATTTGGTTGATTGCATCTTTAATATGGCATTTAATCTTTTCCTTTATTCCCCTGGTTTCCTGCACATGAATAGGTAGACCTACTTGCTTGATTACGTTCAGGGCATTTCCTTGCATGAAAACGCTTTGTGGCTGGGCCTCTGTGCTCCCCAGATCACAGAGCATCAGACTCTCCCATATGTAGAGATTGAGGTTCATTTCGGTCACTGGGCTGAGGTGCGGTCAGCTCTATTCTTCCACTACAAAGTGGACTACATCACCTTGATTGGCGGGCATTGATAATCCTTACTTCACTACCGTTGCAAAGCAGCAAGTTTCGAATTCTATTGTGCCTCTTGCAATTATTATGCTGAGATTTGTCAACTAAGGAGTATTGTTGGTAAGAAAAATACTTACCAAGAGGGTCACCTGGGTGCCTCAGTCAGTTGAGCATCTGACACTTGGTTTCAGCTCAAGTCATGATTTCAGGGTCTTGAGCCCCGTGTCCTGCTCAGCCCTCAGTGGGGGTCATCTTGTCCCTCTCCTTCTGCTCTCTGCCCCCATAAATAAAATCTTTTTTAAAAAATGATAGAAATGCTTGATTCTTTCCCTTCATCCATTTTCA